>NC_056631.2:95453682-96053682 GCF_002870075.4 Lactuca sativa
CTAGTTTGTGGAAAGATTCAATTGCCTGATTGACAAGTAGGTTTTCGGTCAACTTAATACCCAATTTGTATCTATTTTTGGAGTTCCCCTGATATCAAAAGCAAGAAAGAATATTATCATATGTTTAGTCTTTTTCTCAATTAAGGCATGGTTTAAGTAAGCCTATGATGTTTATTGTTTAGTAAACCTCATTGGAATTTGCGATGTTCGGTCTTTCTCCATCGTTTTCCTTTCCAATCGCATGCTTGTCTGAGATTTCATCGAAGCTTTTTCAAAATTTGTCCTATTCTTTGTTTTATGATGTTCATTACTTTTCATCATGATAAAACCCTTTGAATGTTTCAATGTATTGTCCTATTCTTTGTAGTTATTTCAAAGGTTACATACGTGGGTCTTTTGTATATTCTTGTGGGAATTATCACTAGATTTCACATCACATAGTAACAAAATCACCTAAGTCTGATGTTGAATGATATAGCCAGGTAAAAATTATCGAATACATGAAATAAGGGTTGTTAGATAAGGCTTTTAGCCAATAAGCAACAGTGTCGAACCAAATTGTGGTATGTATGAGGATTTTTGTGGTTGTAGGTTGTAGGTTGGTAGCTTTTCAAGATAAGGTCATTATCCTAGATCGATCCCCAATAATCTAAGGGTTTTTTCACCTCTCATTTGATGACTGTATGTATAATTGTAACTAGTTTGTAGTCATCATTATACTATATTAGTAGTGGTCCCAATACCTGTGCATCTTTCTGTTTGGTATCTATGTGATGTATAAGATACATTGTTTTGGAGTTTGTAGTTTGTCAGTTTCTGTAGATGGGCCCCAACACCAACTCTTGTATTAGAAATCTGTGTAATTTTGAGATTTATGCATATTTCACTTCGTCTAGGATGTATATTGGACATGTGTTCCACCTGTGCTTATGTTGTCACTAGAATTTTATTTAAAAAAAATGGTAAACCGTATCATCTGAGTGGTCCAAGCTGTCTTAGGTTCACGTGAGAGGTCAATCAATGAATACTAACAATATTTTGTGTGTGTTAGGGTTAGAACCCTTGACCTCTTGTGCGGTATTCCACTCCTCAGCCACTACACTCCCATCTTAAGGACTTGTAAAATTTATTTAAAGAGTAAAAAGTTAAAGAAATAACATTCGGGTATTTTTGTCTTTTAACAAATAATTAAATTCCTTTCAATTTCTTGAATGATTCCTACGTAATTCAAGTCCTATTTGAATCTTGAATTCCAAAGACGGACACAAAATGAAATCTTCAATGGTTACAGTGTGGGTCTGATTTACATCTCAAATGATGTTTAGGGTATTATGAACAACTTAAAAGTTGCTAGAAGAATAACTTTAGATTTCAATCTATTGGTGGCATGTTTTTTGTCATACAAGATTCCACTATTGGATTAGATATTTACTTTATAAGTACTCAAACCCTCCCATCAAGAGTTCTTTCTTTTTAGTGGGGGCTGAGTTGGTGTTCTATAAAGTGTTGAATAAGAAGATATGTTTGCATATATTCATCCTTCTTGGACAGTTTGTGCTACTTGTAAGTTGTAATAAGACAAACCAATCACTTGACTGGAGTCCACAAAGAAAAACAGAAACTTCAAGAAACACCGGATGTGTACAAATGATGTTCCAAACCATAATATCTATGTAAAATTAATATAAAAAAAATATAAGGCTAGCTAGATAAAAATGAACCAGTGAAGTTATGATCTTAAAGAACCGAAAGAAGTCCAGATCATCAATGTCTTTTACTTGTCTTGTTTCCATCAACCAATCATGAAGCACCAAATCATCACATGGACAAATGGACGATCCTGTATGTCACCACATCAGCAGTAAGCTTGGTGCAGCATCCCTATGTATATTCACTAGAATCTGTGATCATGAATTGCCATATGTCACATTCTGATTTGCTAAAAGGTTTTGAGGACGATAAATTCATTGTCTTTTTATGGTAATGATGCTTTTTTTTTTTCCAAGTAGCATATTGGTGAATAGTCTTGAAACTTTAGAGAATGTCTAGGGTAGGTGGGACCCACTGGTCACGTGAAGGGGGGCTGCCACATTGGATTCCTACAAGACAGAAATGTTGAACTCCAAATCTCCTCTAAACCCTTCTCCACCAGTTATCATCTATCTCCCACATGGACTCCATGGCCCACCCCACCATCTCCTTCACCATTTTCATCTCTATATAACTTTCAAACGCATTTTCCTTGCTTCATGATCGCTAGCTCTCATCACTCTCTATACAACACAAAAATCCTTCACATATATACATGTCCATATTTGTATCACAAAACCAGTGAAAGTGATAATTAAGATGGATGACTCTTCAGCTTCATACATACACATGGTAACAACAACAATAACAACAAAAACATATGGTTCATAATTCATATGGAAAGTTTTATAGATGATCATAGTTAAAAGTTTAACTATATATATGCATGGTGTGATTTGTTTTAGGTGCAACATCTTATAGAAAAGTGTTTGATCTTCCGCATGAGCAAAGAAGAGTGCATGGAAGCCCTATCTAAACATGCAAACATCAAGCCGGTCATCACCTCAACCGGTTAGTTTCCTTTCCTTTCCTCTACCTCAAACTATATATATACAGATCATTCATATATGACCATGCATGCATGGCCATACACACATGATCAGCTAGAGCTAGACACAATCCCAATATATGTTGGAGTCTCCATTCTCTTCTTAAGAGTTATCTTTCGAAAAAAATCAAGAAATCTATATCTCCAACATGGTATCAAAATAAACATCTAGCACACATGTCATCATCTAATCAAAACCTATAGTCACATCGGTTAGACACAGTCCCCTCCTACTGCTTGTATATATGTTGGCGTCTCCCCTCTCTTCCTTATGGGCTCTTTTGGAAAGAAAATCAACAATTTAACATATCTAACATGATATCAAAGCCATCATTGAGCCTCCATGTTAGGGGTCATGTGTAAGTCCCACATCAACTAGCTAGACACACTCAAATCTACGTGTATAGATTATGTTGGAAACTCACTATTTGTTAAAGGACTCTTTTGGAAAGAAAATGGACAGTAGATCCGATCCATATATATATATATATATATATATATATATATATATATATATATATATATATATATATATATATATATATATATATATATATATATATATATATATAACCATGATCCTAACCGAAATTGTTAAATATGATCACATTATTATTAAAAGTGAAACAAAACCCTACACATAACATGCAGTGTGGAAGGAGTTAGAGAAAGAGAACAAGGAGTTCTTTGAGTCGTACTTGCAGTCTCAGTCATCAACAGGAGCAAGTCGACAGATGTCGGAATCAGAGACGAGCGAGTTGATTCAAAAAATGATATCTGATAACAAATCAAACAACTCAGACAAGGATGATGATGATGAGTAATTAAAATATGGCATAACATGGTGACTCATTAACGTCTAGCTACTTTTTCATGCCTCCCCTAATCTATGCATGTATGTATGTATGTATGTATGTATTATTATTGATCTTACCATCCTGAAACAAAAGGGAAATGACCAGATTGCCCGAGATGACATAAGGGTATTTCAGTAAATTCAGGTGGGGTTGGGTGGGGATATTGAATCTTAGTGGGAAGAAGTCACTTTATATGTGATGTCATGTGAGGATTGTCCTTATTGTGGTAGCTAGCTCTCCTGTTTATAATAATAAATGAAACTGAATATGTTGGTCCATTTCATATTCTTATTCTCGTTTTTTAATTGAAAGTTGTTAATTACTTGTACTCGAAATCAAGATTTATGGTTGGAACAAGAAGTATTTGGACCATGCCAGACTAAATGAGTGATTGGGGGTTCAAGAATAGATTGTAAATAACATATAAAATGGAAGTAATCATTTAATATATTGGCCAAACTAGATGTTTGATCTATATATTGTATGAGTTTATTTGAAAGAAAAATAAAATATAAATTTTTAAACATTTCAAAAGTGTGAATTTATAAGAAAAGTGAAAAATATTGAATTATTAAAATTAAAGGTTTTTTTTTTATTTTTTTATTTTTAAATTTAGACAAATAATTTAGATGAATAAACAAATGAAACTAATATGACTTTAATTTAGTAATTTTGAAATTAAAAGAAAGTCCATTAATGAAATTAATATGTATTTATTGTTATATTTTATTATTATATCCTACCTAATAAATGAAAATACTTTTGATACTTGTCATTTTTTCTTTCATTTTGATATATGTCATTTTCTAGAATTTTTAAAATTATTATTTTCCAGTTGTCATTTTTTAAGGATTTCAATTTTTTCTTAAAATAAATTTCCAAAAAATTCTAATGGGTTATATATATATATATATATATATATATATATATATATATATATATATTTGAGACTTGTCATCTTTACTTTCATTTTGATATATATCATTTTCTAGAATTTTTAAAATTGTTATTTTCCACTTGTCATTTTTTAAAGATTTCAATTTTTTCTTAAAATAAATTTCCAAAAATTTCTAATGGGTTATATATATATATATATATATATATATATATATATATATATATATATATATATATATATATATATATATATATATATATATCATTCTGTTAATTTGATAATAAATTTTCATAAGTGATCCAAACAATTTGATTTCTTTTATAAATGTTACAAAAGATTACATTTTTTTTTTATAGAAAAGCATTATTGTATAGAATATTTAATGTTTATATTCATATTAAATTTTTATTTTTAATAAACCCGTGTGATACACGGATCTTATACCTAGTAAAATTTAATAAAATAGAAAAAACATAAAATAAGATGTGAAAAAAAATAAAATGAAAATAATAAGAAAGAAACCATTTATATTTTTAACTTTGAAATTTAAAAAAAAAACAACTTAACCCGTTAACCGTATAGGTTTCATGATAACTTTGATTAACCATAAAACTTTGAAGTCTATGAAAACCATTGAGTTTTGCGTTAACCATCCAAAGATTTTTTTCTCTTTAACAACCAAAACTTTTGATTTAAAAAAAAAAAAAAACTCCTTAACCGGATACAAAAGGTTTTTCCGATTATACTGACGATATAATGAATAATTTTGTTATACCATGACGGAAGATAACATTTAAACTTAGATACTAAAATCAATAGACGTAGGTTTGGATTTTGGGTATTTTGTTTAGTTTCTAATAAATTTATTCATAAAAAACATTACAATATCTTTTATGACCGATAAAAGTTTAAGTTTTAGACAATTCAAGACTCATAGTGTATTTAAGTATTTCAAGATGATTTGGATGTTTTGTTCAGCTATATCTAAAAAAATTATTCATCAAAAACAGTACAATATTTTTATGGCCGATAAAAGTTTAATATTTGTACAATTCAATATTCATAGTGTATTATTTTTCTTGAACTGGACTGTTAATGAGAAACGTATTTAAAGAATAAGCTAATAAAGCAACACTAAAAAAATGGTAAACCACATTATATAAGCAACCAATGTCAACTTATCCTTATAACCAAATTTTAATATTGTTTTCAATATTAAAATTTGAAGAAAATATTAGATTTTTCACAATAAAGAGAAACGTAAAAACTTTCAGATTAACATAAGTGGAACCATTTGTGATACAATGTCATCAACGTTAGCATACATAGAACATTTTGCCTCATTATTAGAAATATAGATAGAACTTAATCTCTGTTGTCCTCCATCAAAAACACCGTAAACAACAACAAAATAAAAATAAAAGAATTTTGAGTTAAAACGAAAGTTGGTCTAATCAAAAAGTTTATCAAATGTACGTCTTTGAAAGAAAAAAACATGTTTTTAAACATATTTTCTAATACCGGAAGGTTTTCAATAAGCCTTCTAAATGGCCAAAATGAAAAAAAAAAAACCGGAAAAAAGTTTAGTTTTAAAATAAAAGAAATCCTAAAATGTTAGGTCTTCTGTAATATTAACCTTAATATCAATAGAAATAGACTTCGACTATGGATGTGTTCGACAAAAATAACTGGTAGCGGGTAGCTTGTAGTGGGTAACGAGTAACTTCTAATCGGCAATGCTTTGTTAAATGCTTCATGAAGTAGTATTAAGATTTGAAACGTTTTGTTTAAACTAAACACTAGAAGCTTGTAGTGACAAACGATGCTTATTATTCAAAATGCTCCCATTTTGTTTTTCCAAATGTTTATAATTCTCTTTTTATTCATAGTTAATGTTAATTTGGCGACAACATAGTTTATGATTCTCTTTTTATTCATAGTTAATGTTAATTTGGCTCACTATGTTGTTGCCAACGTATTGAGTTTTTGGTGTTTAAAATATTTATTTTTCAACTTGATTATATTAATGTTATCATAATAAAATATTTTGGGTTTATTTTATGTTTGATATTTTGTTTAGTCATTTAGCTAAGTTAATTCTAGATACTTTTTTATTTATAGTTTTATAATTTACCATTTTTTTATATTTATAGGAAGAGATCATTAACATAATTACAATTAATAACTTAGTTAGCTTGTTTTTCATGTGGATGATAGTTTGCTTTGTTTTAATTGTTTTTACTGCCATGATAGATTGATAGTAGGCAAAAAACCTCAACTTTCGTTTAGGGTAGAGAATCTTTGAAACTATGGTTTGATTTTATGATTACCAATTTTATTAGTTGGTTATTTATTATATTAGCTTGATAAAGATCCTTCTGTGTTAAAGCTTAATTTTTTTTGTTTATTGTTGAGCACTGTTAGGGTGACATGACCATTCTATCTTGACTTGCTTAAATCATATGAACTCTATGACCATTAGGTTTATATGAATAGACTTTGATCATAAACTTAGGGTCAAATAGAGAATTTGGTAACTTTAATTTGTATATGTGTAATGACATTAACATATTAAACTAGTGTTATGACCACTAATGACAATTTACAATTCAAGTCTGGTATAAATCGAACTAAAAGCTGGTTTGTTTAATTATTTGTTCACTTGATCACTGAGCTGGTAGTTATAATAAATCATAGGATAAAGAATATGACCATTATTACCTGTCACATAGGAACTGGTAACCAATGAAATTAAATCCATTGCACTATCATATGAATCAACCATAGTGAATTAGCTAATCGAACCTAAACAAAAGTTCTCTTTAGTTATTGTTTTCTAGAATCACTTTTCTGCATTCCTTAGTCAGTTTTATTTTATTTAATTAATTAAAGTTTTAAGTTTTCTGAGATTACAAAATCAAAATCCTCCCCTTTTTAATTTGTTTATTTAGTTATAGGTAATTTATTAAGAATCATTCGCGTCCCACAAATGTTCGACAATCCATACTTACTAAATCCAGATTGCAAAATGAATAGGTACACTTGGCTAATTATGTAGTGATTTCAAAGAGAATAAGTGTAATATAAATATAAATTTGATATAATAAATTACCACATCAGAAAGGTTGTATGCCAAGTTCTCCAAGTGTGTGTTTTCGCTACATTAGGTTCAGGTTTTGGGACCTCATCAATCAGGATGATATCTTGGTCGATTTGGCCAAGATCAATGCAGTGATGTCATGGGAGGTTCCAAAGACTCCATATGACATTTAGAGTTTCCATGGGTTAGCTGGTTAATATTGGAGATTTTTTCAAGACTGCAATTCCTCTTACCCGCCTGACGAAGAAGAGCATTATGTTTTAATGGGGGGCCTGAGCAACAAACGACATTTGAGACTTTGAGTCAGAAGTTGTGTGAGGCACCAATGTTGACCCTTCCCGAGGGTGTTAAGGACTTTGTGGTTTACTGTGATGTTTTAATCACATGTTTGGGGGTCGTACTCATGCAACGGGGGCACATGATTGCTTATGCTTCTAGGAAGTTGAAGCCTCACAAGGCTAATTATCCTACTTATGATCTAAGTTGGGGGTAATGGCTTTTTCCCTCAAGATTTGGCGACACTACCTATATGGGGTCCATCGTACTATTTAGACGAATCATAAGAGTTTGACATATTTGATTGACCAACCAAATATGAAGATGACACATTGTAGATGGATGATGTGGTGAAAGATTATGATTGTGAGATTTTGTATCATCCGGGAAAGGCCAATGGGTAGCCGATGCACTGAGTCCTAATAGTACTAGCACACTTATTAAGGATCTATGATTGAGGATGACCATTGTGACTCCATTACTGGAAATTATTAAGGAAGCACAGGCTGAGGAAATCAAGGAAGAGAACCAAAAAAGTGAGAGGGTAGTTTGTCGGGTCTTAAAATTTGATATAGAAAGTTGGGTTCGTTATTTAGGAGGGGCCCGACAAATTTTGATGGGGGAGGACCATAAATCAAAATTTTCGATCCATCCGGGGGCCAAAAAGATGTATAGGGATCCGAGACATTATTATTGGTGGCCTTACATGAAAAGGGACATAGGTTGGTACGTCGAGAAGTGCTTAGCCTGCCAGAATGTCAGGGTTGAACATCAGAGGCCTCATGACATGTTACAGCCGATGGACATCCCATTATGGAAATATGAGCATATCACCATGGATTTTATCACTAAGCTACCAAAGACTTCAAGGGAATTTTATGTTATTTACATTATCGTGGACTGACTGACCAAGAGTGCACACTTTGTTGTTATCGAGGAGAGTTCCTCAGTCGAGAAGTTGGTCGATGTCTACAGTCGGGGGTGGTTGATCACCATGGTGTACCAAATTTTATGGTTTCTGATAAAGATGTTCATCTTAGTTCCAGGTTTCGGAAGAGGTTACACGATAATTTAGGTACTTAGTTACATTTTGGCACTACTTATCATCCACAGATCGACGGTCAGAGTGAGTGAACTATTCATACTTTAGAGGATATGTTGAGGGCATGTGTTCTAGATTTTGGTGGGAGTTGGGGTTCATAACTTTCGTTGGCAGAGTTCCCCTACAACATCAGTTATCACTCTAGTATTGATATGTCTCCCTTTATGTTGATTTATGGAAGGAAAGGTCAGACCCCAATTTTCTGAGATGAGGCCAGTTAGAGATTTATGGGGAGAACTAGGGTTGTGCTCAAGACTACAGAGCCGATATAATAGGTGCACGAGAGATTGAAGACCACTAAGAGTTTATAGAAGAGCTACGTAGATTGGTGCTGGTCCGATCTTGAATTTCAGGTTGGGGACTTCATGCTTCTGAAGGTGCCACCGTGGAAGGGTGTCATCCGATTTCGGAAGCATGGCAAGTTGGGTCCCAGGTTTATTGGACCATTCAGAGTGATTAATCGGGTGGGGAAGGTTACCTACTGCTTGGATCTACCCGATGAACTTAATTAGATCCATAACACTTTTCATGTTTCGTTGCTGCGGAAAGGTTTAACAGATGATTCTGAAGTGGTGCCTTTGGACAATATTCAGGTGGACGAACGCTTAAATTATGTATATAGACCGATCATGATCTTATATAGAAAGATGAAGACCTTACACAATAAGGTTGTGGGATTGGTGAAGGTGCAATGACAACACCAGAAGGGTTTTGAGTGGACTTGGGAACCAGAGGATGAGATGCACGGTCGCTATATTGAGCTATTTATAGCAATGGATTTCGAGGACGAAATCTAATTCAATTAGGGGAGAATTGTAACATCTGTATTCTTGATACGTAAATTATTATAGATTAATTATGCTTAATCCGTTGAAATCTGAAAAACTAAAATATTGAGAATTTAACTGGAGGCGCCATGTTGTTTTTTTTAAGAGATGAGGGTTGTCTAACCCATGGACTGAAATGTTTTATTAGGGTTTAAGGATATATAATGGTCATTAACCCCTAGGGTTTGATCATTCGTAACCTCAATCACCCTTAGAACGAATCTTGAGAAACCCTAACCTCATATCTCTTGTTCTTGAGCATTTTGATGATTTGTGAGCTTATTTCTTCCTTTTTAAATGAAGCTTTACGATCAAGAAATGCTCATTATGCTATAGAAGTAAGTTCCAAGTTAAGATCCAACAAAGTTACTTCATTTATGGACTTTTGTAAGTGTAAAGTAAATACCTTACTCTTTGGTTTATTGGATTAATTATTTGTTGTATTTGTCACCTTTTGGTCCATTTTTATTTTTTTCCTTGGAGTTGAGAGAACAATGACTGCTTTTTAGCACTTTTATATGTCTGGACCTTATAGACTTGGAAAGTTGGGATCTTTTTCATTCCCATTAAACCATACTACTGTGATGATCCATTTAAGTCTTTTAGAAGCATAAAGTCTAGATCTTGGTTGTTTGGACCATCCTAATGGATAAAGTTGGAAAGTTTATGTTGGAATAGTGTCTAAGGCTGCAACTATATTAGGCAAGTATTTGACCCGATTGTGCATGGTCCTTTTGGGTTGCCTTCACCATAGCAACTTGACAGGATGATTTATTATGAGAGAGTAAATATTATTAATATATTATGAGAATAATATAAGGAATAATAATATTGTTATTTGATTAATATAAGTCATAAATTAATTAGTATTAATTTGGTGGCTTAAAGAGATTAATTAAATAAGAGGGTATAAACTGTCAATTGTTTGATAGTTACACTTTAGACTGTAAATCCTTAAGGGATAGGGATTGGACGGATTCTAGAGCTTGGGATAGCTCAAAATCGTCCAAGGCTTATCTATGGTAAGGATTTGGATTGCTTTAAGGAAAGGATTATCCAACTAGGGTTTAAGGTGAAACCCTTAAGGAGTCTACAAGTATAAATAGACCCTATGGCAAAGGGAAATCGGGATCTCTTCTCAAGTAAGAAAACCATGGCCGATTTCCTCCTTCCCTCTCACTCTCAAATCATCTTCTTTGCTTATTGGTGTTTGTAAGCCATTAGAGGAGTGACAATTGTGACTCTAGAGCTCCAAGACAACAAGATCAAAACAAGAGATTCAAAGGTAAACTTCTAGATCTGATTTTGTATTGTTTTATACCTAATTAGTCATTAGAAGTCTTGGATTCAAAGCATGTTTAATTAGAAAGCCTAGATCCAAGCATTAGGGTTTTGCATGCGCACATAGGAAAGTTCTTATGGCTAAAACCCATCAGTGGTATCAGAGACTGGTTGGTTTCTATTAAATTGTTGCTTGTTTGTTTGAATCTTGTTTGCAAAATTCGAATTTTGTGTTTCTGTGTCGTAAACTCGACGAGTCCCATGGTGGACTAGACGAGTTGGCCTAACTTGACGAGTCCAATTGGGAAATCGACGAGTTCAAGCGTCAGGAAAGGCCAGATTCGGGATTTTTCCATACTTATCTTTTGGAAACTTACCTTTATCATATTAGATCAATCTTAATCCGATTTTCTGATATATATGACTATAATCTTGATCTAATTAAAGATATTTATCAACTAATTAATTATTTAATTTCCTTATGTGATAATTAATTAATTATTTTGATTAAATTGGTAATTATCTTGCAAGAAATAATTAAATAAATCAAATATGGATAATTATGGAATTATTTGTTAATTGATATTATTTGTTATTTGATCCTCCATGTTTTAAATGTTTAAAAACTTGTCCTCAAGTTTTGAAATTTATGTTTTGTGATTAAAAGTTTTAATTTAGACAATTTAAATTTCAAACCCTAGATTTTTAAAAGTTTAAAATACAACCCTATACTAATATAATATTACAAGATTAATATATATATATATATATATATATATATATATATATATATATATATATGTATGTATGTATGTATGTATAGCTAAATGCTAGTCTTACCGTTAGTAGGCCTCATTCACGAAGCCGATCTATAAGGTGGGTATAAGGTTGCAGCCTATAAAATGGCGCTTAATGGGTGTACACTCACACCCACCGCTTGCTTGATCGGTGGAGGGTCGTTAGCCGAATGGGTAGGATAGGGCAACCTCATCCTCTCAATAAAAGTATAATATGAAATACAAAGTAACTACATATTTCTTAAAATTTCCCAATCTTAGTTACTTTAGGAAAAGTGAATTGATGCAATCCCATGAAATTATACTTTGCACCCTTGCAAAGAAGTTAGTGGAGTGTGTGTGGTTTACCGGCACACTAATTGGTTCTAATCAAAGGTGGCAAAGGGTGATTCATTGTTTATGTCACAACTGTAAATTTTAAGCTATGTAATCTACACATTCAAGTTAATGTGAATCAAAAACTTTAACCAAATACAAGATACAAGTACTATAAATAGTCATCAAACAATTGGAGACCCTAGAAGTTCTTATTAAGCCTATTTTGGACTAGAACTTCCTTATTGGATCCTAATGGACCAATAAGCTTCCAATTAGACTATCATGGGCTTAGAACCCTAATTGGGCTCTAATTGGACCCACACTTATTTATTTTAACATTTTAGGTCATGTTGGGCCTAGAATTAAATAAATTAAAAGCCTTGATACATGAATAACCTAAACTAGTCCAATAAAAACATAAAAATCCTACTACACTCCTTTAGACTTAAAACACACCCTAATTACCTCTAATATTGGGCTTAGGAGCAAAAAGCCCAAAATTTTCCTTTTTCCTTCCATGTCTCGGCCCAATACCCAAGCCCAAGAGGATTTGAAGATAGTTGACTTAAGTGTGCCACCTCATTATTGTCCATAGGATCTCCATGCAAGATACTTCCTTTTTCCCATGCAAGCATCACTTCACAATCACCTCACTTCTCTCCTCTCTCTCACTCTCGGCCATACACACCCACACACCAAACATCTCTCACAAATTCTCTCTAGTTCACTCAAGGAAACTCTCTTCTTCCCTCTCCAAAATCTCGAAAATTTGGAAGCATTCAAGAAGGTTCTTCCACAAAATTCTTCATCTAAGGTAAGATCATGCATAGATCTATGGTTTAAATTCTTTTGTTATCAATCATCTCTTCCTAATCCATGCAAAAATCATGATCTTGCACCCTAGAACCATCTCCAAACTCGAGATCTTCATCAAAGGGAGCCAAGGCCAAAAACACTTCATTTTCCTTCCATTTTTCCTTGCAAAACCGAACCAACACCTCAAGGTGAGATTCATACCCCTATTTTCTGTTTTTAAGAGTTTTTGTGGGGGGGAATACAAGTGAAAGTGTAGATCTATATGTATTTGTATGCCTTGTATGATTTCCATGCTTATATGTATGCTTATATGTGTTTTAATGTTGGATCTAGCCATTAAACCCCTCAAAACCGAGATATAACTCATGTTTTATGATATTAGCTTCAAATATGTTCCTACATAATAAGTGGTACTAGATAAATAGCCAAGTGGTTAGCAACAATTTTCTTTAAGCTAAAAACACACATTTTGGGCCAAAAATGTGAAAAATACAAAATTAAGGGCCCAAAATGACATTTTACAGATTCTGATGGTTGAAATGTGTCAAAACAGTTTCAATAAGGCTATTTCTGGAATTCTATTCAATTGGTGGATTAAAAACATAAATTTCAAGCCTATTGGGCTAAAAATGCAAATTTCGGCCCAATAAGGCCCATTATGCGAATTTTTCTGTTTTGGAGGGCCAAAACTGTAACTTTCTGTAAAACAGTGGACTATAAGTGTCCCAAACCCTTTTCAAAGGTTTAAAATGCTTTTTAAATTTAAAAGGGACCAAAGTTGCAAAAATTTTCCATTTTGGGCCAAAATTGTCAAAATTGCGAAAAGATGGGCTAAAACCGAGAAAAACTGCATTTTCAGGGACTTAAACTGTTTTCTTTGAAAAATATACTGGAAAATATTAATTTCAATAATTTTTGGTGTTAAAATGTCAAGAAAAATAGTTTAAGGACCAAACCGGGAAATACTTAAATAAAAGGGTTGAAAATGTAAATTTTACAAATAATGAGGGGCTGAAAACAAAAATATTTCAAGGCTGATACATTATGTACAATTTGATCAAATAACGATACCTCGACTACCAACGAAATACAACTCATTACAATACCACAAGTCGTTGCTAAACGAATTGGCTCGGTCTCGAGCCAATGGAAATCTACAACTACTAACTCTTTGATACATACAAATAACGATTGGTAACACACATACATACGAGTGTGCACAGACGTCTACGCACCATCTTCGGGCCCCAAAAGTGTAAAATCTTGTTTGTTGGGCCTAGCTAGCCCAATGACCTGATCTTAAGGCCCGAAGACATTTTTTTTACTACGAAGTGTTGAGTTTTACCGACTTGGCACAACGTAGGGTGACTTTCAATGGCTTGTACCATTGGACCCCAAGGGCCATGGTATTGCTAGAAAAGTCTACACATTTTACGAGGCGGGTCGGGGACCCCTCGCACACATATTTCCCCAGCCGGTTAATAGAGTTACCGGGGTCTTCGTGACCTCTTTCTCTTCGGATGTGGGACTACTCATAGTCCGGGCGATTGGATAACGTGATTAGTACTGACGACGCCTTCGGGAATCGTTGGTATATCTATAAACCGGGTATTTGTGTAATGCGGGTTTGTAGTAAATAATCAATGCTCGAGAACCTTCCAACGTCGCTTGGGACCGATACTACTATTTTTGTAATGGTTTCAACGCAACTCAATGGATTTCAAAAGAACTAGGGGAACATCGGGTTTCCCTAGGGTTTTTTTTTATCACATACAGATTTTAAACGCATACATCTTAAACGAACAATTTTTGCAAGTATAGAAACAAACAAGCATACCTATGGATCTTCACAAACGTTTTGAAAGCTTTTCTTTTCAGAAAATATCGGATTTTCTGGTGGTTTTTCAAACAATATAAACATTCGATTTCAAACACTACTTATGAACTCACCAACATTTCATATGTTGACGTTTTTCAAAATACTTGTATTCTCAGGGAACCAGTGAGTCAAGGGAAATCATGCTCAGTGACGGTTGCAGTTTATTTTTGAATGAACCAAACAATATTAAATTTTTGGAAATGTAATATCTCAAACAATGTATGACATGTAAACACTACTGGTTGTATTATGTTGATGAATGGTGACGAATGTTGTTTTGTTTCATATATATTCAATGTTATGGTATTCAATTGAGTCACGACAGCCCCCGGACGTTTCCGCCGTCTGGTTCGGGGGTGTGACAGGTTGGTATCAGAGCTTTGTTTATAGTGAACTAGCATGTCGAGCCATACATTGATATGCAACTATAAACCAAAAAGAAGGACTAACATAACTCTGAACAAAACAAATAAATAAAACACACTTGCCTGCATTAGGAGTAAGGACCTAACGCTGAATCAAACACCATAATGCTGGTATCTCGGTCAACTCGGGACTGTTCTTAGTGATGCCAAGGGGCGAATGTAGCCTGATCAACTACATTCTCTCCAAGGTAAAACTAACACACGTCTTGATGAGATCGGAATAGCCAGGGAACCTAAAAATTTTACCCTATATCCCCCAAAAAAGGAGAATATTTGCTTAGCCTGTGTAATAATCATAGTACCCTAGGAATAATGTAGCATAATTACGTACTCGCGCAGACAGCATGGCTGGTTTTCATCACCCTGGAGACCCCTACTTCCCTAATCAGGGAAACAACGGGTGGCTAGAGGAGGAGCCTGAGGAAGAGCCTGAAGAAGAACCTGAGGAGGACCCCGAAGAGGAATCAGACGGGGAACCGGAGGCAGAAGTCGAGGGCGAGCCTGCCGAACCCGAAGAAGACGAAGAACCTTTCGAAGAGGAGCTCGATGACAGCGAAGGGGGTGATTCGGATGCAGAGTCCGAGGTCATCGACCCCCCTTACCCGATCAGGGTACCCGCTTATCGTGTGGGACCCACTGGACCTACCCCTCCTTGGGGCATGGATCTTTGGAGATGGAGCAGACATCAGGGACAGCGACCCCCGTTTGGCATGTCACGGGAGTTCTTTGACTTGAGGGACGGAGGACCGGCCGACCGAGCCCTACCGGTCATGGTGAGACGGTTACGGGACACCGGCGACCTTGCTCAGGACACTGCTGATCAACTACGCCAGCTGTGGACTAGAGTCGAACGTGCGGAACAGGAGACGCGTGACGTCCTCCGGGAGTTTCACATGAGGCAGGTAAGGTGGGAATCTCGACTTCAGGATGCAGAACGCTTGGTGACTCGTTTTCAGGGAGCGTCCACATCTTCGGCACCACCTCCTGACGCCGCTCATCGCGGTTAGGGATAGACCTACCGTAGTAGGATATTAGTAACTATGTTATGTACTCCGGCTCTATGTTTAAGTGACTACACTACTCATGGAGCCGTTATGCTGTCGGATTAGCGTTACTTATGTATGCTCCTACAAGCAAATTTTCTTGTACTAAACACGGATAATATTAATGAACTTTTGTGTGTTTTGCTATGATATTCTCAGTTATTATGTGTTGAGTTGTTATGATTATATGCTTGATGATAGTAATGCTTAGGTTCGTACCCTACACCTAGTTAGTAGGATCATAACCTCACCGAAACCACGTACACTCAACATCTTTCCGTTTCATGACAGAAAGATGCCTCGCCCAGCTACTCGCGGAAATCCCGAACCAACCCCGCCAGAAGTTGACTCCACTGCTTTCCAGGCAGCCGTGTCTGCTGCGGTCACAGCGGCTATGGCACAACTTCACCGAGGGAACAACGGAGGAGGTAACGGGCAAGGATCCGGAAGTTCGAACAACGGGACGAACCAAGGACTCACTAAAACGTGCACCTACAAGGATTTTGCGAACGCTAAACCCCGAACTTTCAACGGTACCGGAGGAGTGATCGCCCTAAAGCGATGGATCGAGAAGGTAGAGTCGGTATTCGAGATATGCGAGTGCCCCGAGCAGATGAAAGTGAAGTTCGCGGCCTGCACTTTCGTGGACCAAGCACTCACTTGGTGGAATGGTCATGTGGAGGCTATGACACTCCCTGTCGCCAACTCTATTCCCTGGGCAGAGATGAAAGAGATGTTGACGGCTGAGTACTGCCCCCGAGGCGAAATACAGAAGATGGAGCAGGAACTATGGAATCTCACGGTGCAGAATGGGAACATCGATGCTTACATATCGAGATTCAGCGAACTATCTCTGTTGTGCCCGGGTATGATCACATCAGAGGGGAAGAAGATTGAACGATTCATTTGGGGATTGACATCCCCCATTCAAGGGAACGTGATAGCTGCTAACCCTGAAACATTTGACAGCGCGAAGAGATTGGCAAAGAGGCTGTATGATCATAACCACAAAAAGGGCGAGAAACCGGTAGAGACTGAGAAGAAGAAGGAGAGCGATGGTAAGAAAGGATGGAACAACAAGAGGAAGGGGCGTCAAGGTCCCGAGACCTCTAAAAAGCAGCAAACGGTGGCAGTTCACGCTGTCACTGCGCCAGTACCAGTCACATCACATGCTCCAGCCTCAGCTGTTTCAAATACTTCAAGACCCTATTCCGGCACTCATCCCAAATGCAACAAGTGCGGTTTCCATCACCAAGGAGAATGTAGGGAGTTCCATTGCACCAGTTGCAATCGAAGGGGACACACTGCAAAGTTCTGCAGGACTTATCCTTCTCAGAACCAGAGTCAGGGAAACAACCAGAATAACAACAACAATCACCGCAACATCAACAACACCAATGCCGGCGGCCACAACGCGGGGCCTAGCCACACCTGTTTCGGGTGTGGAAGGACGGGACATTTCCGTCGAGATTGCCCTAACAACAACAACAACTTCGGAAACAGAGGAACAGGAAGAATGCTGACTATGGGTCAGAGTGATGCAGTTCAAGATCCCGCAATTGTGACCGGTACGTTTCTCCTAAACCACACTTATGCATGCATCTTATTCGATACCGGAGCGGAGCGAAGTTTCGTAAGCGAGAAGTTTAAACATTTACTAAAACAACAACCCCAAAAGCTAAATGAAACCTATACGGTGGAAATGGCCAATGGGAAAACCGAATCCACTAGGGAAATCTACACTGGATGTACCCTAACCCTTAACCAACACGTCTTTCGAATAGACCTAATGCCAGTATCAATTAGGAGTTTCGATGTGATTATCGGCATGGATTGGTTAAGCCCCCACCATGCCGAGATTTTGTGCCACGAGAAGGCCGTTCGCCTTCGTCTCCCGAATCACGAAACCCTAGTAATTTACGGAGACAAACCTAGCACGAATCTCCGCATCATCTCGTGCATCAAAGCACAAAAACATCTGCGAAAGAACAATTTAGCGTTCTTGGCCCACATAGTGGACAAGACAAAAGAAGAAACTAACATCCAAGACATCCCGGTAGCGTGTGAATTTCCGGACGTGTTTCCCGAAGATCTTCCAGGAGTACCCCCAGAGAGACAGGTTGAATTCCGAATCGACCTCGTTCCAGGAGCAACTCCCCTCGCTAAATCACCGTATCGGTTGGCACCTGCTGAAATGCAGGAATTGTCCAGCCAACTCAGTGAGCTTCTGGACAAGGGATTTATCCGACCTAGCTACTCGCCATGGGGAGCTCCGGTACTCTTTGTCAAAAAGAAGGACGGATCTTTCAGAATGTGCATCGATTACAGAGAGTTGAACAAACTCACTGTCAAAAACCGCTACCCACTCCCGCGAATCGATGATTTATTCGACCAGCTCCAAGGAGCTAGCTATTTTTCTAAAATAGATCTACGGTCCGGATACCACCAACTCAAGGTCCGAGAAGAAGATATTCCTAAAACCGCTTTTCGAACCCGCTATGGACATTACGAATTCGTCGTAATGCCCTTCGGTCTAACAAATGCACCCGCCGCATTTATGGACCTGATGAACCGAATTTGTCGACCGTTCTTGGACAACTTCGTCATTGTGTTTATCGATGACATCCTCGTCTATTCTCGAAGCAAAGAGGAGCATGGCCAACATCTTCGACAAGTCCTAGAAACGCTGCAATCGGAAAAGCTTTACGCCAAACTCTCCAAGTGCGAGTTCTGGCTTCGGAGTGTGAATTTCTTAGGCCACGTAGTTAGCCAAGATGGAATTCATGTGGATCCCTCTAAGGTCAAAGCTGTGGAAGGATGGGCAACTCCGACTACTCCCACGGAAATTCGTCAGTTCTTAGGCCTAGCAGGCTACTATAGAAGATTCATCCAAAACTTCTCAAAGATCGCCAAGCCACTTACCTTGCTTACGCAAAAGAGTGTGCCGTTCAAGTGGACAGACCAACAAGAGATTGCGTTTCGAACCTTGAAGCAAGCTCTTTGCAGCGCTCCTGTACTATCTCTACCTGAAGGAACGGAAGATTTTGTAGTTTACTGTGACGCGTCAAATCAAGGCTTAGGTTGCGTTCTCATGCAACGTGGAAGAGTGATAGCGTATGCGTCCCGTCAACTAAAGGCGCATGAAGTAAATTACACAACCCATGACCTAGAACTGGGAGCGGTGGTCTTCGCTCTAAAAATTTGGAGGCACTACCTGTACGGTACAAAGTGCACCATCTTTACGGACCACAAGAGCCTCCAGCACATCTTGAATCAGAAGGAGCTGAACATGAGACAACGAAGATGGGTGGAATTGTTAAACGACTACGAATGCGAGATCAAGTACCATCCAGGCAAGGCCAACGTGGTAGCTGACGCATTAAGTCGGAAGGAGTATACAAATCGACGTACGAAAACGCACTCGATAACCATTCAGTCTCATCTGACCACTCAAATTGCATCAGCCCAGGCAGAGGCTATGAAAACGGAAAACAAAACTAGCGAGGCATTACGCGGAATGGAGAAGAACCTGGAAGTCAAAGAGAATGGGGTATACTACTTCATGAACCGTATTTGGGTTCCAAAAATCGAAGGATTCAGGGAGATCGTTATGAAGGAAGCCCACAAGACACGATACTCCATTCATCCTGGTTCGGACAAGATGTATTTGGACATTAAGCAGCACTATTGGTGGCCTAACATGAAGGCGGAAATCGCAACTTATGTTAGTAAGTGCCTTACGTGTGCCAAAGTAAAAGTGGAATACCAAAAACCTTCTGGACTGTTACAGCAACCGGCAATCCCTGAGTGGAAATGGGAGGGGATTTCTATGGATTTCGTGACCAAGCTGCCCAAGACGTCGGACGGATTGGACACCATATGGGTAATAATCGACCGACTGACGAAATCTGCCCATTTCCTGCCAATCAAAGAGTCCTACAAGATGGAGAGGCTGACACGTTTATACCTACGAGAGATTGTAAAACTTCATGGAGTGCCAAAATCCATCATTTCGGATAGGGACAGTAGATTCACGTCACGCTTTTGGCAGTCGCTCCACAAGGCCATGGGAACTCATCTTGATATGAGCACCGCGTATCACCCACAAACGGACGGTCAAAGCGAACGAACCATTCAGACGCTTGAAGATATGCTTCGTGCATGTGTGATAGACTTCGGAAAGTCTTGGGATACCCACCTACCGTTGATCGAGTTTTCATATAACAATAGTTATCATTCGAGCATTAAGGTGGCCCCTTTCGAAGCACTGTACGGGCGTAAATGTAGATCACCGTTATGTTGGGCTGAAGTAGGTGACACCCAGCTAGCAGGAACACATACGTCGGATAGGGCAATGACAGGACCGGAAATCATTCGCGAGACCACAGAAAAGATTGTCCAGATCAAAGCTCGATTACAAGCATCGCGTGACCGGCAAAAGAGCTACGCTGATAAACGGCGAAAGCCCTTAGAGTTCCAGGTCGGTGATCGAGTATTGTTGAAAGTCTCACCCTGGAAAGGGGTTATACGTTTCGGAAAACGAGGAAAGCTAAACCCCCGGTACATTGGACCTTTCGAAATCGTCGCCCGAATAGGTCCGGTAGCCTACAGACTACAACTACCCCCGGAGCTAAACGGTGTGCACCCCGTGTTTCATGTTTCTAATCTGAAAAAGTGCCTATCAGATGAAACCCTTGTCGTTCCTCTTGACGAAATCGAAATCAACGAGAATCTCCTGTTCGTCGAAGAACCAATCGAAATCATGGACAGGGAGGTGAAGCGTACTAAACAAAGTCGCATCCCGATCGTGAAGGTACGGTGGAACGCAAAGCGTGGGCCAGAATTCACGTGGGAACGCGAAGATCAAATGAAGCAGAAGTACCCTCACCTATTCTAATAATTCTCAAATCTAGCTTTCAAATAGAATTTCGGGACGAAATTCCCTCTAACGGGGGGATGATGTCACAACTGTAAATTTTAAGCTATGTAATCTACACATTCAAGTTAATGTGAATCAAAAACTTTAACCAAATACAAGATACAAGTACTATAAATAGTCATCAAACAATTGGAGACCCTAGAAGTTCTTATTAAGCCTATTTTGGACTAGAACTTCCTTATTGGATCCTAATGGACCAATAAGCTTCCAATTAGACTATCATGGGCTTAGAACCCTAATTGGGCTCTAATTGGACCCACACTTATTTATTTTAACATTTTAGGTCATGTTGGGCCTAGAATTAAATAAATTAAAAGCCTTGATACATGAATAACCTAAACTAGTCCAATAAAAACATAAAAATCCTACTACACTCCTTTAGACTTAAAACACACCCTAATTACCTCTAATATTGGGCTTAGGAGCAAAAAGCCCAAAATTTTCCTTTTTCCTTCCATGTCTCGGCCCAATACCCAAGCCCAAGAGGATTTGAAGATAGTTGACTTAAGTGTGCCACCTCATTATTGTCCATAGGATCTCCATGCAAGATACTTCCTTTTTCCCATGCAAGCATCACTTCACAATCACCTCACTTCTCTCCTCTCTCTCACTCTCGGCCATACACACCCACACACCAAACATCTCTCACAAATTCTCTCTAGTTCACTCAAGGAAACTCTCTTCTTCCCTCTCCAAAATCTCGAAAATTTGGAAGCATTCAAGAAGGTTCTTCCACAAAATTCTTCATCTAAGGTAAGATCATGCATAGATCTATGGTTTAAATTCTTTTGTTATCAATCATCTCTTCCTAATCCATGCAAAAATCATGATCTTGCACCCTAGAACCATCTCCAAACTCGAGATCTTCATCAAAGGGAGCCAAGGCCAAAAACACTTCATTTTCCTTCCATTTTTCCTTGCAAAACCGAACCAACACCTCAAGGTGAGATTCATACCCCTATTTTCTGTTTTTAAGAGTTTTTGTGGGGGGGAATACAAGTGAAAGTGTAGATCTATATGTATTTGTATGCCTTGTATGATTTCCATGCTTATATGTATGCTTATATGTGTTTTAATGTTGGATCTAGCCATTAAACCCCTCAAAACCGAGATATAACTCATGTTTTATGATATTAGCTTCAAATATGTTCCTACATAATAAGTGGTACTAGATAAATAGCCAAGTGGTTAGCAACAATTTTCTTTAAGCTAAAAACACACATTTTGGGCCAAAAATGTGAAAAATACAAAATTAAGGGCCCAAAATGACATTTTACAGATTCTGATGGTTGAAATGTGTCAAAACAGTTTCAATAAGGCTATTTCTGGAATTCTATTCAATTGGTGGATTAAAAACATAAATTTCAAGCCTATTGGGCTAAAAATGCAAATTTCGGCCCAATAAGGCCCATTATGCGAATTTTTCTGTTTTGGAGGGCCAAAACTGTAACTTTCTGTAAAACAGTGGACTATAAGTGTCCCAAACCCTTTTCAAAGGTTTAAAATGCTTTTTAAATTTAAAAGGGACCAAAGTTGCAAAAATTTTCCATTTTGGGCCAAAATTGTCAAAATTGCGAAAAGATGGGCTAAAACCGAGAAAAACTGCATTTTCAGGGACTTAAACTGTTTTCTTTGAAAAATATACTGGAAAATATTAATTTCAATAATTTTTGGTGTTAAAATGTCAAGAAAAATAGTTTAAGGACCAAACCGGGAAATACTTAAATAAAAGGGTTGAAAATGTAAATTTTACAAATAATGAGGGGCTGAAAACAAAAATATTTCAAGGCTGATACATTATGTACAATTTGATCAAATAACGATACCTCGACTACCAACGAAATACAACTCATTACAATACCACAAGTCGTTGCTAAACGAATTGGCTCGGTCTCGAGCCAATGGAAATCTACAACTACTAACTCTTTGATACATACAAATAACGATTGGTAACACACATACATACGAGTGTGCACAGACGTCTACGCACCATCTTCGGGCCCCAAAAGTGTAAAATCTTGTTTGTTGGGCCTAGCTAGCCCAATGACCTGATCTTAAGGCCCGAAGACATTTTTTTTACTACGAAGTGTTGAGTTTTACCGACTTGGCACAACGTAGGGTGACTTTCAATGGCTTGTACCATTGGACCCCAAGGGCCATGGTATTGCTAGAAAAGTCTACACATTTTACGAGGCGGGTCGGGGACCCCTCGCACACATATTTCCCCAGCCGGTTAATAGAGTTACCGGGGTCTTCGTGACCTCTTTCTCTTCGGATGTGGGACTACTCATAGTCCGGGCGATTGGATAACGTGATTAGTACTGACGACGCCTTCGGGAATCGTTGGTATATCTATAAACCGGGTATTTGTGTAATGCGGGTTTGTAGTAAATAATCAATGCTCGAGAACCTTCCAACGTCGCTTGGGACCGATACTACTATTTTTGTAATGGTTTCAACGCAACTCAATGGATTTCAAAAGAACTAGGGGAACATCGGGTTTCCCTAGGGTTTTTTTTTTATCACATACAGATTTTAAACGCATACATCTTAAACGAACAATTTTTGCAAGTATAGAAACAAACAAGCATACCTATGGATCTTCACAAACGTTTTGAAAGCTTTTCTTTTCAGAAAATATCGGATTTTCTGGTGGTTTTTCAAACAATATAAACATTCGATTTCAAACACTACTTATGAACTCACCAACATTTCATATGTTGACGTTTTTCAAAATACTTGTATTCTCAGGGAACCAGTGAGTCAAGGGAAATCATGCTCAGTGACGGTTGCAGTTTATTTTTGAATGAACCAAACAATATTAAATTTTTGGAAATGTAATATCTCAAACAATGTATGACATGTAAACACTACTGGTTGTATTATGTTGATGAATGGTGACGAATGTTGTTTTGTTTCATATATATTCAATGTTATGGTATTCAATTGAGTCACGACAGCCCCCGGACGTTTCCGCCGTCTGGTTCGGGGGTGTGACAGTTTATCATAGTTCGATGGGGCGTGTGTGGTTTACCGGCACATCGAATAGGTGATCGTTACAATGAAGGCACCATGTGAATTTGCATGGTAATTCACACCCGCTTTGTGATCCTCGGTATCCCAGTCACAAACAAGAGGGGCATATCGAGATTTAAACATGCCATTGAATAGTTTCAATGAATCTCATCCGAACCTAGGAATTCTCAATACATTTAGGACTTAAAGTTGTTTTATGGTGGAGAATTAGTGAATCGTCATTCACTTACCTTCATATTATTTGCATGTTGGATTACGGCATCCCTTTTCTAATATGTAAATATTGTTGTTGGATCCTAGCCCTAATTTTTCTTATTGGGTAATAATTAGGGATTCATATTCTAATCTATCTTTGTCCTTTCTATTTGTAGATGTCGAACGCAAACAACGCTGCTGCTAGTTCTTTCACATTGATGAGCCTTTGTCAAAAGGTCACTTTCGATGGGACGAACTTTAGCGAATGGATAAGATACATTCGCACCATTGCTTGCTATGAGGATAAGGAGTATGTCCTCGATGAGAAGCTCGAGAAAATTAACCCTGAAATCGCTACTCTGGCTGAAATGACCGCTTTTGAAACTCATGAGCGAGATGCAACGAAGGTACATTGCATCATGATAGCCACTATGAACTCCGAATTCCAAAAGTCCTATGAGGACATGTACCTGTACGAGATGCATCAAGACTTATTGGAGAGATACCACCAAAACGCGAGACAAGAGCGTTATGAGATTTTCACTAACATGATTTCCGCTAAGATGGGTCATGGAGAGTCTCTTATCGTGCACCTGCAAAAGATGCAAAGGTATGTCGACCGTCTTCGCAAGTTAAATGTTGACTTTGGGGAAGACTTGGCGATCGACATGGTGCTTCACTCTTTGCCTCCGAGCTACAATCAATTTAGGATGATCTACCACATGAACAAAGAGGAGGTCACCCTAAGCAAACTCCAAGGTCTCTTGAGGGTCGCTGAGAGCAACTTCAAGGACAAGTCTGTTGCACCAACTCCCAATCCACCCGCTGCTCCTGTCTTGGCTATTGGACAAGGAAAGGGAAAGAAGAGGAAGGCTTCGTCTAAGAACTATCGTAAGGTTAAAGCCCGAGATGGTGCCTCTTCTAGTGGGACCAAAGTTGATCCTGCTAAACCCTGCCCTAACCCGAAGGAGGCAGAGTGCCACCACTGCCACAAGATAGGGCATTAGAAGAGAAGCTGCCCAGAGTACCTGCAAGCCATCAAGGAAGGAAAGATCAAGCCATCTTTCGCAGGTATATACACAATTAAATCTAACGATTATAATCATGCTATTTCTTGGGTTCTTGATACCGTTTGTGGTTACCACATTTGCTCTAATGTGCAGGGACTAAGAAGAAGTAGGGATGTGGAGCAAGGAAGGATCAATCTAATCATGGGGAATAGAAGATCGTCGCCTGTGACCAAGATTGGAGTGTATTCTTTAGTTCTTAGGAATAGTTTATGTTTAGATTTGAACAATTGTTGCTATTCGCCAGAAATGGCTAGAAACATCATTTCATTTCATGGTTTGTTTAGACAAGGTTTTAGATTTTCTTTTAATAATGAGAATGGTTCTATTTTAGCTTATCTAAATGGTGTCTTTTATTTTGAAGCTATACCATGTAATGGAATATATGAAACTGTTATGATTGTTGATAACTTAGGAAATGATGTTTTGAACATAGATTCTTCCAATAGTATGGATAGAGCATCCTTGTGGCATTGTCGTCTTGGACATGTCAACAAGAAACGCATAGCCCAAATCCAAAAGTATGGAGTGTTGGAGTCATTCGACCTTAGGGAAGATGACACGTGCGAGTCTTGTTTACTTGGAAAGATGACCAAGTCACCCTTCACAAGTACGTGTGAAAGGGGTGAGGGTTTATTGGACCTAATACATACTGATGTATGTGGACCGTTTAGATCAACCATGAAGGATGGGAACCGCTTCTACGTGACTTTTACCGATGACTATAGTAGATATGGGTATATCTATTTGATCAAGCAAAAGTCAGAAACTTTTGAAAAGATCAAAGAGTTCAAGAATGAAGTAGAGAATCAATTGGGCAGGAAAATCAAGATGCTTCGATCCGATCGAGGAGGAGAGTACCTAAGTCTTGAATTCCACGATTATCTCAAGGAGTGTGGAATAGTTTCACAATTGATGCCACCTAAGACACCACAATTGAATGGTGTGGCAGAAAGGCGTAATCGAACCTTATTGGATATGGTTCGCTCTATGATGAGTCGTGCTTCACTATCAATCTCTTTTTGGGGATATGCCTTAGAGACTGCCGCCCATATCCTTAACCGAGTCCCTACTAAGAAGGTTGCCAAAACACCTCACGAGATGTGGACAGGGAAAGATCCCTCATTAGCACATACAAAGGTTTGGGGTTGCGAGGCTTTCGTAAGACGAGATACTCACGACAAGCTAGAACCTCGAAGTGAGCGATGTATTTTCATCGGTTACCCGCAGAAATCCTTTGGATATCTCTTCTATAGACCGAAGGACAATGTTGTCTTTGTTGCGAGGAGATGGGTTTTCTGAGAGCGAGAACTCATAAGCCAAGGAGACAGTGGGAGGCAAATCGAGCTTGAAGAGATTCAAGTGTCGATAGATGAAGGAACCTCTACCGCTGGCACTCAACCTGAGGAGGAAACTCCGGTTGAACCGATTGACGAGTCCTTACCTCTTAGACGTTCCGATAGAGTTAGAGTTCAACCCCAGTTTTATGGTTTTCATATTACTACCAAAGGGGACACGTATATTAGTGATGGTACACTAATAAACCTTGATGAACCTAATAGCTATAAGGAAGCCATGGCAGGCCCGGAGTCTGCGAAATGGAAAGAGGCAATGGATAGCGAGATCCAATCCATATATGATAACCGAGTTTGGAATTTGGTTGAAAATGTGCCCGGACGTAAGACCGTTGGGTGCAAATGGATGTTCAAGAAGAAGACCGACGTGGATGGAAACGTACACACATATAAAGCGCGATTGGTCGCGAAGGGCTTTACTCAAACTCCCGGAGTTGACTATGATGAGACCTTCTCACCAGTTGTGAAGATAAAATCTATTAGAGTGATGCTAGCTATTGTCGCATTTCATGATTATGAGATTTTGCAAATGGATGTCAAGACCGCTTTCCTTAACGGAAAGTTGGCTGAGGATGTTTACATGGCTCAGCTAGAGGGGTTTGTGGATTCGAAGCATCCGAATAGAGTGTGTAAGCTTGAGAAGTCCATTTATGGACTTAAGCAAGCGTCTCGCAGATGGAATCTTTGCTTCGATGAGAAAGTCAAAGAGTTTGGATTTGTACGAAGCGAAGATGAATCATGTGTATATGTCAAAGCCAGTGGGAGTATAGTTAGCTTCCTCGTTCTATATGTCGATGACATATTGCTCATAGGAAGCGACATCCCGACTCTGCAGGAAGTTAAGTCCTGGCTCGGGAAGTGCTTTGCTATGAAGGACCTCGGAGAGGCTTCTTACATTTTGGGAATAAGGATAGTAAGAGAGAGAAGTAAGAGACTAATAGGACTTAGTCAGAACACTTACTTAGAGAAGCTGCTAAAACGTTTTAGTATGGAAAACTCGAAGAAGGGAGAATTACCGATACAAAGTAATGCCAAGTTGAGTAAGACTCAAAGTCTGAGTACCGAAGCAGAAATAGTAGAAATGAGCCGAGTACCATACGCTTCCGCAGTTGGCTCAATCATGTACGCTATGACTTGTACTCGCCCTGATGTAGCCTTTGCTTTGAGCATGGTCAGTAGATATCAAGGGAACCATGGCAGAGCCCATTGGATTGTGGTGAAGAATATCCTTAAGTACCTTCGGAGGACGAAGGAATGGTTCTTAGTCCTCAGAGGGAGTGATGACTTGAAGGTGCGAGGGTATAGTGACGCCAACTTTCAGACCGACAGGGACAACTACCGTTTGCAGTCGGGCTGGGTCTTTACCCTGAATGGAGGAGCAGTGACATGGAAAAGTTCCAAACAGGAAACTGTAGCTGATTCAACGTGCGAATCAGAGTACATTGCAGCGAGCGAAGCGTCGAAGGAGGCAATATGGCTGAAGAACTTTATCGGTGATCTTGGAGTTGTACCTGCCATAAAGGAGCCCATGGAGATTTTCTGTGATAATGAAGGAGCGGTTGCCTTGACCAAGGAACCGAGAGATCATGGTAGATCACGACACATCGACAGAAAATACCACTTTATTAGACATCGTGTAGAAGAAGGACAACTCGTAGTGAAGAGGATATCATCGGAAGATAACCTAGCAGATCCGCTTACGAAGGGACTGAGTAGGGTTAAGCACTTGCAGCATGCTAGGAGTATTGGACTGAAGGATGATATTAGCATAGATTAGATAGATAGTAGTAGAAACGTGTAATAGATAAATGTAATTAACATTTGATGATTAATAAAGGATTTTTATTTATGAGTAATGTTACTGTCTTATGTTAATTGTTTAACTATTGTTTCATTTTGCATGTTTTGACTTCCAGAATAATTGAGTTTATTAAGAATAACCGAATTATTCAAATTGTCCACAATCGTTCATATGTTGGAAGTAGATATGAATGAAGATTGTCGTGAATTGGTGCGTAGATTGTCTAAATGGTATTAGACATGGCAAAAGATTGCTACGACGTTCATGAGTGCTTATGAACTAGTTTTGAGCATTGGAACAAACCCGTGCTTGCTGGAATCACCTTATGGAATATGATATAAAAGGGTGATCGCAAGACGATAATATCATATAGTCTTAAAACCTAGATATATGGTTTGTTATTTGTTAATTGGTTGTTCATTGATAATGCGAAAACACATCAGTAACTTGATGTTATAAAACGCATTGTTGTGTATAATTGATTAATGAATAAGTAAATGCATATAAGTCGAAGTTTATCTGTAAATTTTATCCTGAGTAGGTAAAAGCGATATCTTGGCCGCTCGATGATTAGATTTGACTTATGTGCCGGGCCCGGTCAGAACTGAATTGATGTGTTCGATTAAGTTCTATGTCAAATAAATCGGAGACCGAGAAACCAAAATGCTAGACTAATCATTCCATAGAATTGTTAGCATGATATCTAACAGAGGACTATACGATCCCTTATCTAAAGGACAAGATTGATTAGGTCAGAGTTTGACAGCGTCTTTGAGAGCTATGATTGCAAATCGAATTGTACTTGTGCATATAGTTACTAGACTTATCCAAGTGGGAGACTGTTGAAATAGTGTCTAAGGCTGCAACTATATTAGGCAAGTATTTGACCCGATTGTGCATGGTCCTTTTGGGTTGCCAACACCATAGCAACTTGACAGGATGATTTATTATGAGAGAGTAAATATTATTAATATATCATGAGAATAATATAAGGAATAATAATATTGTTATTTGATTAATATAAGTCATAAATTAATTAGTATTAATTTGGTGGCTTAAAGAGATTAATTAAATAAGAGGGTATAAACTGTCAATTGTTTGATAGTTACACTTTAGACTGTAAATCCTTAAGGGATAGGGATTGGACGGATTCTAGAGCTTGGGATAGCTCAAAATCGTCCAAGGCTTATCTATGGTAAGGATTTGGATTGCTTTAAGGAAAGGATTATCCAACTAGGGTTTAAGGTGAAACCCTTAAGGAGTCTACAAGTATAAATAGACCCTATGGAAAAGGGAAATCGGGATCTCTTCTCAAGTAAGAAAACCCTGGCCGATTTCCTCCTTCCCTCTCACTCTCAAATCATCTTCTTTGCTTATTGGTGTTTGTAGGCCATTAGAGGAATGACAATTGTGACTCTAGAGCTCCAAGACAACAAGATCAAAACAAGAGATTCAAAGGTAAACTTCTAGATCTGATTTTGTATTGTTTTATACCTAATTAGTCATTAGAAGTCTTGGATTCAAAGCATGTTTAATTAGAAAGCCTAGATCCAAGCATTAGGGTTTTGCATGCGCACATAGGAAAGTTCTTATGGCTAAAACCCATCAATTTATCCATTAGACGTAGTGTGTCATTTTAGGGCGCCAAGGCGCTTTTTTATTTATTCTGAAACGCACCTAACTTAGCTTGGAAATCGACTAATTTTTCCTTGTTGGGCGCCCATGTTACGAAATGTTGACTTTTGACTACGTTTGACCTTGTACCAAACTTTAGGGTTTTGGGTGTTAGGGTGAGGTTTGACTTTTACTTAATGTTTATGTGGTACGTGAGACCGACCTTTACACTATTCACGTGTTGTTGTGATTTCTAGTTTATCTGCGAGGTGAGTATTCTCACTATACTATATATTACAATATGTTTCCTCCGTATGTTAGGAAGTGGTTACAATGTAGTATGTTGTAACGACCCAATTTTTACCAAGATTTTTTTTCATTTATAATTAATCAAACACACCCCATAATCCATAAGTTTCCAAACCATTTGTTTTCCAATTCACAATTATTACAAATTCATTGTACTTTTTGAAAACATCATAGAGTCCCAAACACACAAAAAGAGAGGTAGAGTACACGCCACATCATCACGCCTTGCCTTTGCCCTTAGGCTCCGAAGTACCTGAAACAATCAACAACCTGTAAGCGAAATGCTTAGTGAGTTTCCCAGAGCATACCACAGACACACAAACCACATATCATATATCCTGTTAGCTATAAAAGCTACACACATATCACGTAAGCCATGCATACATGAAACCTATGAGAATGCCATGGGATACCCCACATGGTCTTTACCTAGGACTGCCATGGGGTCCCCCATATGACCTTACATCCAATGCCATAGGATACCCCACATGGTCTTCACCTAGGACTGCCATGGGCTACCCCACATGGTCTTACATCCAATGCCACGGGCTTCCCCTGGGGTCTTCATACAAAACATGCAATCAGATAACAAAACACAGGATGTCTAACACATATATCATAATCACATAATGGGCTGGCCTTGGTGCCTTAGACCCTTAGGTATGGTAAGAAGACTCACCTGTCACGAATGCTGAACTGACACTTGCGACTAAATATACCCCACAGGCTGCTCCACTCAACTGCCTAAAAAGTGTCATACAATATCCAGTCATTTCCCCAAAGTCCATCTTGGTTAACTACATCCAGGATCAAGTCAACAGTCCATGTTGAACCTAACTCGCCGAGTTTCCCGGGATAACATCTACTCGCCGAGTCATCGAGGTGACTCTTCGAGTTCATACGGTCTTGATTAATAATCTAAGGTCATTCGCCAAGTTTCCTTTCTTGACACTCGACACGTTTACGAACATCCAACAATTGGGGAAATCTTACTCGACTCACCGAGTTGTTCCTTCAACTCGTCGAGTTCTAGGTAATCTTCATCCAGCTCGCCGAGTTGTTCATCCAACTCGTCGAGTCCGGAGCAATATTCATCGGGCTTGCCGAGTTGTTCATCCAACTCGTCGGGTCCATGTATGCCTTCATATAACTCGCCGAGTCGCCCCCTGCGACTCGCCGAGTCCTATCAGATCTCAACCCATACATACTCTTTTGAGCCATGCAATGCTTCCAAACTACAGTTCTAGGCTCCTAAGGCATGCTTTCCATGTAAAGTTGCAAACTTATCGTGCATGCAAGGCTTTAAGGCGCTAAAATAGCAAATCTAAGCTTGGAATGAAGTCATACACTTGAGGGGAGGCACATGTTAAGCTCAACTGATAACATTATGCATCTCAAGGCCAAAAGGAGTCCAGATCTGAAGTTACAACTTCAGATCTTGGCTTAAACACAAAAGCCTTTTCTTAGAATCCATGCACAAGAGGGTTTTGGGTGGAAATGAGCCAAGGAACAGCTTAATACCTTTAGAAAGTGCTCCACAGAAGTAGATCTTGAATTTCCACGAGCCCTTTGCTCCCTCTAGCTTGTTTGCTCAAGTGCTTCCTTTACCAAATCCCTCATTCAAGCTTAAAATCACCAAGAAACACACTCACACTCGAATCAGGGTTTTTGGGAGGTAAAGAGTTGTAAAGGGGGGGCTTGGGGAGGCTAATGACCCTTTAAATAGGGTGCAAGGCCCCGAAATCTAGGGTTTCATCTCCTAGCATCTATTCGTCGAGTCCCATAATGAACTCGGCGAGTAGATCATTAAACTTCGCGGACAAACCCGCTACTACTCGACAAGTAGGAAGGCCAACTCGCCGAGTATGTTCTCAAAAATTCAAACCAAAATATCATTATTAATACCTGAGGATCATGGTGTTACAACTCTCCCCCACTTGAATTAGGCTTCGTCCTCGAAGCCTGCAGGTCCAAACAATTCCGGATTGAAACCTCGTATTTCATCTTCCGATTCCCAAGTCCATTCGGAACCCTTTCGGTGTTGCCATTGCACCTTTACCAAATTCACTTCTTTATTACGGAGCTTCTTCGTCTTCTTGTATAGGATCGCAACTGGTCTCTCGACATAATTCAGGCTCCCATTCAACTGAATGTCGTCTTGTAACAGCCCGGAATTCCAGGTATCTTTATTGATTTGATTATTTTGTGTTTTGAGAGGGGACTCGGCGAGTTGGAGCTCAGACTCGCCGAGTAGGGTCGCGATTCTGGACGCGGGATTCGTCTGGACTCGGCGAGTCCAGGATATGGACTCGGCGAGTCTGCGCTGTTTAATGAAACCCTAATTTCCCGATCCTAAGCCCTATTTAAAGGACCTTATGGCCCTCATTTGCGGCCACCTTGAACCCTAAGAGCCCCCATACGACTGTGAGCCCTTGTGAGTGTATTTGGAGGCCATTTGTTCACCATTTTGTGTGATATTGCAAGAAAGGAGGGAGAGGATCAAACTTGAGGAGTTGGGGAGCTTGGATCTGTTGCTAATTCATCAAGTGAGTCTTCTTGAGGTAACTTTCAGAGCCAAACTTCGTGTTTTGTGTTGATGTGTCAAATCTAGGGTTTCTTCTTGCATTTCTTGGCTTAAATTGGAAGTATGAAAGGTTCCATGGAGATATGGAACCTAGATCTGGGCCTTAGCAGGTCCAGGAGACCCCATATGACTAGCTTTATGTCCATCCTTTTGGAGTTAGAAGCTAAGGTGGTCATATTAGAGGTTGTTTCCCCAAAATAAGCCTTGTACGCATTGCATGGCAACCAAGACTGAGACTTTACGTGACAAATAAGCTTGGGAAGGCCAGATCTATGAATGGATGGAAGGGATCTGACCGCAAAAGCCAGTTTTAGCTGGTGCATGGCATGGACTCGCCGAGTCTGATGAACAGACTCGACGAGTCGCTTGAAGATTGTCCTTGAGGACACCCAGTGTGTAGTCCTGACCGAGTTATGGTTGACTCAGTGAGTCAGGACGAGTTAGAGAGGGTCGACAGGTGGACTGAGTCGAGCTGGGACTCGCCGAGTTGTTCTTGAGACTTGGCGAGTTGAGTCGGGGTGGCCCCACGACTCTCCCAGGTGGAACTCGTTGAGTCAGGGGAAGCACTCGACGAGTAAGAAGGGAATCCTAGGGAGTTGACGAATACGTCTAGACTCGCCGAGTTGCCCTTGTGCACTCGCCGAGTCCGGTCAAGTTGACCGTTGACCGTTGACCGTTGACCAGAGTTGACCTATGTTTGACTTCTTAGGGATAGTCAAACTTAGAAGATAAAAGTATTAATAAAAGATGTATGATGTTATAGGGAGATTGTAGCTCGGCGGATCGAGCACGAGTGACTTCGGGATTTGCTAGTTTTTGATATTCACGAGGTGAGTCTTCTCACTATACTGTACCCGGAAGGGTTTGACTGTGTGACCGGAAGGTCGGATATGATATGTGATATATGTGCTATATGTGATACGTTAATTGTTATACGTGCTATGTATGTTATGTGGGCCGGAAGGCATTATGTTATGGGCCGGAAGGCGTGTAATGTGGACCGTAAGGTTGGCGTGGGTAGGACCGGAAGGTTTACCCAGCAGGGACGGAAGTCCCCTGAGACACATGGACCGGAAGGTCGGGGCCTGGAAAGGCGTATGTGCGTAAGTTGTATTTTGGGGAACTCACTAAGCATTTATGCTTACAGTTGTTGTGTACATGTTTCAGGTACTAGCGAGGACCGTGGGAAGGCGCCGACGTGATCTGTACACACTGATAGGTGTTTTGTGATCTTGGGATTCATATGATTTGTATTCTGTTATGACACATGGAATGTTTATGCCTTGTTTTGAATGAAAACACTTTATTTTGAAATGAAAAAAATTGTTTGAAATTTACGTTGTTACACGTCCAAGGATATGACTGAAGACTCGTCGGCAACAAACTTCCGGAGCTGAGACACATGGAAGGTGTTGTGAATCCGACTGAGCTCCTCTAGAAGCTCTAAACGATATGCCACCTTGCCCACCCGGGCTATGATCCTGAATGGACCTATGAACCGAGGCCCCAATTTGCCCCTCTTGCGGAACCGGATAATCCCTTTCCAGAGTGACACCTTCAGTAAGACAAAGTCTCCTTCCTGAAATTCGAGGTCTGATCGTCGTCGGTTCGCATAAATTTTCTGACGACTCTGCGCGACTCACAATCGGTCGCGCACCTGTTGAATCAGTCCGGTGGTCTCGAGTACCACCTCCGTGCTCCCCAAAACCCGATGCCCAACCTCATCCCAACACACCGGGGTCCTGCACCTCCATCCATATAACATCTCAAATGGTGCTCGGTTAATACTGGCATGATAACTGTTATTGTACGAAAACTCTGCCAGTGGGAGGTACGTATCCCAACTCCCTCCGAAATCCAGCACACATGCCCGCAACATATCCTCCAGTGTCTGGATCGTCCTCTCACTTTGGCCGTCGGTCTGGGGGTGATATGCCATACTAAAATGCAACTGGGTACCCAGTTCCTCGTGGAACTTCTTCCAAAACCTGGATGTAAACTGAACATCCCTATCTGAAACCACTGATATCGGCACTCCATGCCTGACCACCACCTCTCGAACATAAATGTCCGCCAACTTCTTTGCAGATATACTCTCAGAGATCGGAATGAAGTGAGCACTCTTCGTCAGTCTATCCACGATCACCCATATGACATCTACTCCCCTCGCTGTCCGTGGTATCTTCGTGATGAAGTCCATAGTGATCTCTTCCCACTTCCACATGGGAATGGGTAGTGGCTGAACCTTACCATGAGGTCGCTGGTGCTCGGCCTTGACCTTCCTGCAGGTCAAGCATTGCTCCACATACCTGGCGATCTCCCGCTTCATGTAGGGCCACCAATAGCTCATCCTCAAATCCCTATACATTTTTGTTGCACCTGGGTGTATAGAAAATTTGGACTTATGTGCCTCCTCCAACAATCTCTACCTCACACCCCCTGACATCGGCACCCATACTCGGCCACACTACGTCAACAAGCTACGACTATCCTTAACAAACAAAGGATGTTGCCCCTGAATTCTTTCCAATTTCCAGTTCTCTTTCTTCACCCCCTCGACCTGAGCCTCTCGAATCATGTCTATCAAGGGTGGACTTACCGTCACCCTCATACAAATACCCCTGATCAGCGACCCCGTCGCTTTGCGACTCAAAGCATCGGCCTGCACATTGGCCTTCCCTGGATGGTATAGGATCTCGCAGTCATAGTCCTTTAGCACTTCCAACCATCTCATCTGACGCATATTCAGGTTCTGCTGGTCCATCAAATACTTCAGACTCTTGTGATCGGTATACACAACGAATTTCACCCCATATAAATAGTGACTCCAAATCTTGAGGGCAAACACCACTGCCCCCAACTCCAGGTCATGCGTGGGGTAATTTGCCTCGTGAGGCTTCAACTGCCTCGAGGCATATGCGATCACACGTCCCCTCCGCATCAGTACTGCATCCAGTCCTGAAATCGATGCATCAGTACTGCATCCAGTCCTGAAATCGATGCATCACAGTATACCACGAAATCGTCCGATCCCTCGGGCAATACTAGGATCGGAGCCTCACATAACTTCTGCCTCAAGGTCTCAAAATCCCTCTGCTGATCCTCACCCCATCGAAAAGCCACATTCTTCTTGGTCAAATGGGTCAATGGCACCGCAGTCTTGGAGAAATCTTGGATAAATCTCCGATAATAACCCACTAAGCCCAAGAAGCTACGAATCTCCAAGGCATTCCTCGGTACTTCCCATCGCATCACAGCCTCCACCTTCGCTGGATCAACCGAAATACCTTCTTTATTAATGACATGACCCAAAAACTGTGCTTCCTGCAACCAAAAGTCACACTTGGAGAACTTCGCATACAGCTTCTCCGTCCTCAAGGTCTCCAGTACCTCTCTTAAATGCTGCTCTAGCTGTTCCTTGGTCTTGGAGTAGACCAGGATATCATCAATAAAAACAATCACCGACTAATCCAACATCGGCCTGCACACCCGGTTCATGAGATCCATGAACGCGGCCGGAGCATTGGTGAGCTCGAATGGCATCACCACGAACTCGTAATGCCCATAACGAGTCCTGAATGCTGTTTTCGTTATATCCTCATCCCGAATCCTCATCTGATGATACCCTGACCGGAGATCAATCTTAGAGAACCATGATTCTCCCTCAAGCTGATCAAACAAGTCGTCAATCCTAGGCAAAGGATAACGGTTCTTCACCGTCAGTTTATTCAGCTCTCTGTAATCGATGCACATCCTGTGCGACCCGTCCTTCTTTTTCACGAAAAGGATCGGAGCTCCCCACGGAGAACTACTCGGACAGATGAACCCTCGGTCTAGTAGCTCTTGAAGCTGTGCAGATAATTCCTGCATCTCGGGTGGCGCCAACCGATATGGTGCCTTTGCTATCGGGCGGCACCGGGTACCAGGTCAATACGAAACTCCACCTGCCTCTACGGAGGCACCCCTGGTAATTCTTCGGGAAAAACGTCCCGAAAATCCCGCACCACTGGTACACTATCGATATCCATCACTGCCTCCACTCGCGTATCTGAAACATAGGCCAAAAATCCCATGTAGCCCTGCTGCGAAAACCTCCTTGCCCTCGCAGCTGAACAAAGAGTCGGTCCCTGCGTAGTCCTCTCGCCGTGGATAACCAGTTCTCCCCCCTTGGGGTTCGAACCCGGACTAGCTACCGCTCACAATCGATCATGGCCCCATTGGCCCCCAGTCAGTCCATCCCAATAATCACCTTCAATCCTCGCAATGGTATGGGAACCAAATCAACGCGAAACCTTTCACCGTGCACATTCAGGACGTAGTCCTGACACACCCTCGCAGCACTCACGGTGCGATCATCTGCAATCTCCACCTCGAGCGGGGTATCCAGAGTCCCCGGTGCGTCTCGGAATTTCTTGCTAAGCGCAAGAGACACAAAAGATCGGGTACCCCCCGAATCAAATAAGACATGGGCCGTCATACCATTGACCAGAAAGGTCCCAGCCACAACGTCTGGCGCGGCCCGAGCCTCCTCGGTAGTCAGCTGGAATGGGTGGCTCTTCATCGCTGGAGCTTCCGCCTTAGGGCGGCCATCAGTAATCCTCATAGTGGCGGACGCAGGCGCTGCCACAAATCCTCCTCCTCCTCCTCCTTGCAACCTCGGACAATCGGCCTTTTTATGGCCTGTCTGGTTGCAGTGAAAACATATCAATCCCTTCTTAGGGCTATCCTTACTCAAGTGACCCTGCTGGCCACATGAGCAGTATCCCGACATCCCGGTTGTCCGACAAGCCCCACTATGAAATCTCCCACACTTGGCGCACCGGCCCCGACCCTGCTGGCCCTTACTCGAAGAATCGGAGGTCTTAGGCTTCTTAGCCTGGGCCCCCGCTGCCTGAACCTGCTCAGTCTTCCACTTCGCGCGGGACTCCAATTCCATCTCCCTCTCACGGGCCTTATCAAACATCTCATTCAGAGTTTTGCACCCTGTAAAGCTCACAAATTCCCGTATGTCCTCTCCCAACATAGAGTGATATTGGGTCCTCCTCAAGTCCTCATCTTCCGCATACTGAGGGATCAACAAAGCTCGCTCTCAAAACTTGGTGGTGATCTCCGCCACAGTCTCAGTAGTCTGATGTAAGTCATGAAACTCCCTCACCATCCGTTGCACCTCAATAGGTGGTGCAAACTCCTGATCGAATCGTCGTACAAACTCGGCCCACGACATGTCAGCCACACCGGCTACTCCCACCTGACTAGTAATCTCGCCCCACCAATCTCGGGCCCTGTCCCTCAGCATACAGGAAGGAAATCCCACCTTTGCCTCCTCCGGGCAAGAACTCGTGCGCTGGGCATTCTCAATGTCCACCACCCAGCGTCTGCTCACAATGGGATCCCTGACCCCAGAAAACTCCAGAGCTCCACATGCCTTGAACTACCTAAATGAGGGGGTTCGAGCTCCACCCTGGCCCGCATGAATATCGGCCCTGAATTCTCTAAGCCTCTCTTCCATGATCTCCATCATACCCTCCTTGACCATCCCAAAGATGATTGGGGTAGCGTCAAGGATGCCTTTGTAACCTCGGCCGCAATCAGCTCACACATCCTCTCATCAATACCATCAGTAGGGCCGCCTGACCCAGCCCCGGATCCCGATCCCGATCCCGATCCCGATCCTGATCCCGGTCCTGATCCCAATCGCGTAACCACCATGCTGGACTGTCATTCCACAAAACATAATGATCAGGATACCCATAACGAGGTTACTTCCATACCGTTTTCCTTTGGAATTCCCAGGTAGAACATGGGTTTGGGTACGGGTCCTGTGCTTCCAGTAGTATGGGCCCAATACTACCTTCCACACCTACTCGTACTTTACCCCGCTGCTTTACTTGGTACTTCCAAATCTATCCACACAAACCATGACTCACAACTCTCGCATGAATCAAACCCGGACACCCTATGGCTGTCCTACTCATAACAGTCAAACCAGTCACTACATGTTGCTTTTAGGCATGCAAATTATACACATAAAGGATCAATAGGCTAAATCAATCATCTTGAGGCTATCAGCTCCTAACCGTATATAATTTTAAAACACACACTTAGCAATTCCATATAATTGACAAAGCTCACTATGATATAACATGGCTATTCAACTTGGGAAACTACTTACTTGGCTCGGCTGATCACGCGCGTTGCACTCTCTTCTTTTTGGCTTAAAAAAATCCTTTTTAAGTTTCTTTTGAAAACATTTTACCGCTTCCTTAGTTTGAGTCCCGACACACCCGAGAATGTGTCCGAATCCCTCAAACCAAGGCTCTGATACCAACTTGTAACGACCCAATTTTTACCAAGATTTTTTTTTTCATTTTTCATTAATCAAACACATCCCATAATCCATAAGTTTCCAAACCATTTGTTTTCTAATTCACAATTATTACAAATTCATTGTACTTTTTGAAAACATTAGAGAGTCCTAAACACACAAAAAGAGAGGTAGAGTACACGCCACGTCATCACGCCTTGCCTTTGCCCTTAGGCTCCGAAGTACCTGAAACAATCAACAACCTGTAAGCGAAATGCTTAGTGAGTTTCCCAAAGCATACCGCACACACACAAACCACATATCATATATCATCTTAGCTATAAAAGCTACACACATATCACGTAAGCCATGCATACATGAAACCTATGAGAATGCCATGGGCTACCCCACATGGTCTTTACCTAGGACTGCCATTAGCTCCCCCACATGGCCTTACATCCAATGCCATGGGCTACCCCACACGGTCTTACATCCAATGCTACGAGCTTCCCCCGAGGTCTTCATACAAAACATATAATCACATAACAAAACACAGAATGTCTAACACATATATCATAATCACATAATGGGCTGGCCTTGGTGCCTTAGACCCTTAGGTATGGTGAGAAGACTCACCTGTCACGAATGCTGAACTGACACTTGCGACCAAATATACCCCACGGGCTGCTCCACTTAACTGCCTAAAAAGTGTCATACAATATCCAATCATTTCCCCAAAGTCCATCCTGGTCAACTACAGCCAGGATCAAGTCAACAGTCAATGTTGACCCTTACTCGCCGAGTACAACTAGTGACTCGCCGAGTTTCCCGGGATAACATCTACTCGCCGGGTCATCGAGGTGACTCATCGAGTTCATACGGTCTTGATTGATAATCTAAGATCATTCGTCGAGTTTCCTTGCTTGACACTCGACACGTCTACGAACATCCAACAATTGGGGGAATCTTACTCGACTAACCGAGTTTTTCCTTCAACTCGTCGAGTTCTAGGTAATCTTCATCCGGCTCGCCGAGTTGTTCATCCAACTCGTCAAGTCCAGAGCAATATTCATTGGGCTCGCCGAGTTGTTCATCCAACTCGTCGAGTCCATGCCTGCCTTCATATAACTTGCCGAGTCGCCCCCTGCGACTCGCCGAGTCCTATCAGATCTCAAGCCATACAAACTCTTTTGAGCCATATAATGCTTCCAAACTACAGATCTAGGCTCCCGAGGCATGCTTTCCACGTAAAGTTGGAAACTTTACGTGCATGCAAGGCTTTAAGGCCCTAAAATAGCAAATCTAAGCTTGGAATGAAGTCATACACTTGAGGGGAGGCACATGTTAAGCTCAACTGATAACCTTATGCATCTCAAGGCCAAAAGGAGTCCAGATCTGAAGTTACAACTTCAAATCTTGTCTTAAACACAAAAGCCTTTTCTTAGAATCCATGCACAAGAGGGTTTTGGGTGGAAATGAGCCAAGGAACAACTTAATACCTTTAGAAAGTGCTCCACATAAGTAGATCTTGAATTTCCACGAGCCCTTTGCTTCCTCTAACTTGTTTCCTCAAGTGCTTCCTTTACCAAATCCCTCATTCAAGCTTAAAATCACCAAGAAACACACTCACACTCGAATCAGGGTTTTTGGGAGGTAAAGAGTTGTAAAGGGGAGGATTGGGGAGGCTAATGACCCTTTAAATATGGTGCAAGGCCCCGAAATCTAGGGTTTCATCTGCCAGCATCTACTCGTCGAGTCCCATAATGAACTCGGCGAGTAGATCATTAAACTTCGCGGACAAACCCGCTACTACTCGACAAGCAGGATGGCCAACTCGCCGAGTAGGTTCTCAAAAATTCAAACCAAAATATCATTATTAATACCTGAGTATTAGGGTGTTACATATGTTGTTAGGTAAGCATACTAGTTTTGTCAATTGCCTATTGATGTGGATTATTTGTTTGCCTATCTATTATATATGTTGACATATCTTATAATGAGTTAAGGGCAGTCCAACTATGTGATTTGGCCAATACACTCGGGGTGGACCAGCTTTGTGCTGATGGCCGGGGCGGGCCAGCTTTATGCTGAAGGCCAAAGGAGGGGGGGGATCGGTTATGTGATGAGGGTAGGGTGGACTAACTTTGTGCTAAAAGCCAAAAGCGGCAGACCAACTTTGTGTTGTAGGCCATTATTTATATACATTGTATGTATATTGTTATATGTGGTAATTTGGAGAATTCATTAAGCTTTGTGCTTACAGTTGTAGATTAAAATGTATTAGGCACATCTGAGGATCGTGGGAAGGCGAAGACGCAACTATATGTTGGATTAGTGTCTAAGTCCATAACTATTTTGGTATGTACTTGACCTGATTATGAGCATGGTCCTTTTGGGTTGCCTTCACCATAGCAATATGTAGGATGAATTAAGGAGAGAAAGGTTTAATTATGATTTATTAATATATTATGAGAATAATATATTAAAGGAAAAATCATATTGTTTAATTAATATTAGTCAAGAATTAATAAAGAATTAATTTTGTGGCTAAAAAAGATTAATTAAACTTAGGGGGCTGGAATTGTAATTATAAGATAATTGCAATTGGGCTATGGATCACCTTGGAATAATAGGTTGGATGAATTCTATGGGGAAGCCCATTAGAAATCGTCCAAGGTATGTTCCAGAAGGGGTCCATGGGCTGCTTAGGGCTTAAGCAGTCAAATTAGGGTTTCCTTGTTAGATAACCCTAATTGCCTACCTATTTAAAGAACCCTCGAGACCCAAAAACGTGGCTAAGTGTTCCTTTAGGGTTTCCAGCCGTTTTTGGTGCCTCCTCTCTCCTCCCTCTTCATCCAAGTTGCTTAGTGGTGTTTGTGACTCCATTAGAGGTGCAACACTTGAGGCACTAAGCTTTATGAAGCGAAGGATTGATTGTTATTGCTATATAACAATCAAAGGTAAGATCTAAACCCTAATTTCAGTTATAGTTTATTAGATCTAGGGTTTATGGCTTTGGATTATCAATTGCATGTTCATTAGACAAACTAGATCCAAAGCTATTAGGGTTTGCATGTACACCATAGGATTGATGTAGTGCTCAAATCCCATCACTGGTATCAAAGCCTAGGGCTATTTTTGGTGAATTGATGCTTATTTGATAGTTTAATGGCTGAAAAAATTGTTTTTTCCCTTCTGCTTGATGGAATCGGCGAATCAGTTGATGAACTCAGCGAGTCAGGCTGACTCGGCGAGTCCAGTCTCTGACTTGGCGAGTCTGAGGGTCTGGCAGCGTTTTTTGGCGATTTTTTTGCTGTTTTGGCTTGGGATACTTACCATAAACGTATTTAATTAGTAAAATCCAATTTTTATTGATTTTGGATGAATATCCTTACCTAAATAGTAGATAATTACCATTTAATCAAATATTTTTTTTACCTTATAAGATAATGTTTAATTATTTGAGTTATTTGATGAATTATTCTACAAGATATTTGACTAGGTCAAAATTAGATAATTGCCTTATTTGAATAGTTTCAAATTACTCCCTTCAAATTTTATAATTTAAATTTGAACTTAAAAGTTTTGTTCTTTGAAATTTAAATAGTTAAACCCAAATGTTTTGAAAAGTTTCAAGACTTGCCCTGAAGTTTTGGAATTTAAATTTTTGATTAAAAGTTTAATTTTGAAATATTTAAATTCTAAACCCTAATGTTTTGAAATGTTTGAAAACTTGCCCTCAAGTTTTGGAATTTAAATTTTTGATTAATAATTTAATTATGTAATATTTAAGTTCTAAAACTCTAGTATTTTGAAAAGTTCAAATTACACCCTCATGGTTTTGTTAAGTTAATTAAAAGTTTAATTAAAAGAGAAAGCTAATAAAACCACCTAGTATTTTAAAAGTGTAAAATACACCCTATACTATATATATATGTAACATTAAAAGTCTAATATTATACTCCCTTCGTCCCAATATTATTGTCCACAGACAAAAAACACACAGATTAAGAAAAACATTAATTACTACTAACTTTATATAATAAAATGACAGTTTTGTCCTTGCTTTGCATTTAATGTTCCATTAAATGCTTAGTTGGTTAAGTAATAATGAGGGGGTATTTTGGTAAAAATGTTATTTATTTTTAGAGGTGGACTATTATTTTGGGACAAACCAAAAAGGAAAGATGGACAATAATTTTGGGACGGAGGGAGTATATATATATATATATATATATATATATATATATATATATATATATGAGTAAAGAGTCAATCTTACCGTTAGTAGGCCCAATTCACGAAGCTGGTCTATAAGGGGTGTTTAAGGAAATTGCCTATAAAATGGCGACTAAATGGGTATCCACTCTTACCCACCACACTCTTGACTAGTGGAGGGTCGTTAGCCGAACGGGTAGGATTGGACAGAAACCTTCCATTATAAGTATAATGAAGTACAAAGTAACTAAATATTTTTTAAAATTCCCAAATCATAGTTACTTTAGGCAAAATGTGAAATTGTATGCTAATCCATGGAATGACACTTTGTACCCTTGCCAGACGTTAGTGGAGCGTGTGTGGTTAACTGGTACACTAATTTGGGTTTGACATTGGTAGCGAAGGGTGACTCGATGTTTACAATAGATCAATGGAGCGTGTGTGGCTAACCAACACATTGATTAGGTGATAGTAGCATTGAGTGCACCATGTACATCCGCATGGTTATTCACACCTTGTTTGTGATCCTCGGCATCCCAGTTGCAAATTGTAGGGCATAATTGAGATTAAACATGCTATTGAAAAGTTCAATGAATCTCAAAAGATCTAGGAGTTTCAATTCATTTAAAAGTTAAATTTCTTTTTCATTTTTCATGGTGGAAATTGGTAAATCGTCATTTACCTACCTTCAAATATTCTGCAACTAGATTACGACATCCCTCTTCTAGGTTGTAGAGTATTGTGTTGGATCCTAGCCTTGATGTTTCATTTGGGTGTTACATCAAGGATTCTAATCAACTTGACTTGCATTTCTCCCGTTTTGTAGATGTCTGAATCTAACAATGGTCTTCCAAAATCCCATGGAACAAGCTTTCCAAATCGAGATGATATTCCACGATATGATCGAGGAACCAGAGATCATACTTCACTTCCTCCACCTCCTCCAATTATTCTCCATGACCCACAAGTTCGAAGGCTTGAAAAGTTCAAGCTCACTCAAACCCTTTTGGCAAGTAAACACGAAGATGAGAAACCTGTGTGTGCACACGTCTTAGAGATGAAGTCACACATTGACAGGTTAAGGATGTTGGGTGTCGAGATTTCAGGTGAGTTGGATGTTGATTGGGTTCTTTAGTCACTTCCAGAACCATATAGTGAGTTCGTTAGAAAGTACTATATGATGGACCACGACGTGACCCTAATTGATTTGACCTATTTGCTTATAGCTGCTGAATCAGCAATGATTTGGCGTGCTGGTCAAGAAAATTTGTCTGGTGAATCAAACTCCCAAACTTCAATGGACACTGGCAACATTGGAAGTCCAAAAAGAACTAAGTATGAGATTGTCCCATGTGCTGTACCAAAGGAGTCCATTTGCTTTTATTGCCAAGAGAAGGGGCATTGGAGACGAAGCTTCCCAAACTACCTGAGAGATCTAAGAGATGGGAGAGTCAAGACGTATGGCTCTACAGGTAAAATCCAATAACTAACTCTATAAGTTCCTATTCTTTGATTTTCAATACATGATGTTATAAGATTACATTTTGATGTTTTGTAGGATCGAAGAAAAGAGAGGAAGCTTAAGGGAAGAAGTAAGCTGAATCTGATCGTGAAGAAATGGATTTCAATCGCATTGCTTGAAGATCGCATTTTTGAGCTACTACTTTAGAGTTAGAATAGATTGCTTAGAAATTGAAATAGCATAGTTTTCATTTGAATTGCATTGTAAGGACAAGTTTTTCCGCAATAAAATGAATTTTGATTTCGTCTTATTTATTTATCCTTGCAATGGCATATGTGAAAATGGATGTTTATGTATTTTCTAATTTTAGCAATGTTGAACTGGATGTGATTCTTGATTATGTTATTTGTGAAATGTCGAGAATTTACCAAATAGGGAGAGTTTCTTATCGCCCGAGTTTCAATTGGACAGAAACTTGGATTCATGCAACATGCATTGCGTGATGAATGAGAAACTTCATATTTAGAAATTAGACTAAATCTTTGTCAAAGTGTCAAGTGAAGGACTAAGAGATCGAGTACACTAGGTTGTACATTGATCAAGTCCACCACAAGAGTGATAAAGATTCGTCATGATTTACTAAATTTTAGTAAATATGATTATACTTATAAGATTAAGTGTAATTCTGAGTTGGTTGAAAGAGTTTCAATGAATAGCAGAACGAATAAAGAAGAATCAAGTAGGCAGAATGATAAAAGTTTCTCCTTTCTAAGAAGAAAAGAGAGTACCTTTTATTGTGTTTTATGATAAAGTCTTAATGATTAAGAACCATATATCAACTGATCCTCTAAGTGAGTCTTAGTACATTTCTATGTCTAAGAAGAGGAATCAGGAATTGTGGAAATGGTTAAATCAAGAAGTCAATCATACTTCGTTCCAATATCGAATCTTAGAGTCATACTCCAAGATTGCGAATTGAGTGACATGTCTTTAGTAGGTTTATAACACTCAACAAATATGGAATTGGAAAAACTCTTCTTATTCCTGCACATTTGAAATTGGTAAGTTGTGATGTCTTGGATAAGACAAAGACCAACTAGAACCAATTATGTGAAGTGATAGTCTTGATAAAACTGCACTAACTCTTGAATATTTGTTTTGTCAAGGAATGTTTCTTGACAAGAGAATCTTATATGTCAAGGAGTCAGTGGGAGTCTTAATGGTCTTGAAAGGTTTCAAGAACAAATCGAGAGTTAAACCTAGTTGATCATCACTAGCACACGACTTGAGGTTTAAAGCCTATCATGGATGACATACTCTTTTTCTGTGCCATTCCAATTGAGTTAGTTATGCATGTGAGTTCTATGAGTTTTCATTTGAATGCATAAAGAAAAAGCACCTTGATCAATGGAAAGTGCATTGATATGAAAGGGTGAGTTGCTTGGAAGACATGGTGGGCATTCATGTTACCATGAGGCAAGAAATCGAGATTGAGCACGTTCGGTCCATATGAGTTTGGATGTGTCGCAAACTTTGGTTTTGGCAAATTCACATGGATAGGAACACATACACTTTAAAATCTAAGTGTCATGAGGTTTCCCTCCTTCATGAAAATGATTGTAAGGAAATGATTTCACTAAGAGAGATTTTAAGAAGATTGCAATTGTGAAAATTGTATTCTCAAATTCGATTATGATTACGACATCCCTTTTCATAGTTCGAATTGTGAGATTTGGCAATTAGTCTGAACATTTGGGACTTAGTAACATAAGTTCTGAATTTCTTTAGACATACATGTGAGCTTTCTAAGGAAAAGGTGTATGAGGTTGAGAAGCTTAGATAAAGGTTTATCAAAGCATGAGGTATTTAGAAATATGAACTTAAGGAATTCAATAAACATTGTTTTCTGGAAGTTCAGATGTTTTCTGAATATATGTCAAAGCTAGTGGGAGCATAAGTGTTATGCTTGTATGGAAATAATCATTGTGTTAGTGAGAGCATGATTATTATTATTTTAAGTATTGCAAGTTAGAAATATTAATTATAGAAAACAAAGATTCACTTTGCAAAGTTGTTTTGCTATAATTAAGGGATAGAATATTATACTTCATTTCAAATCTAAAGGCTTAGATTGTGGATTTTTAATCAAATTTAGTCAAATATATATGAATGTTGTGTTGGAATGGTTCAACATGAGGAAATTCTATATATAGAAAGGATAATTGCATTCTCAAAATTTGGTTATGAATATGGCATCCTTTTTTATAATCAAAATTGTGAGAACATGGCAATTAGAAATATTATAGCAGAAGACTGGTAAAGTATCACGTCTTCATGTGAGACATTATGAATCGTGTTCCATACGCCTCAGGTATAGGATCGATTGCATATGCTATAATGTTTGATCATTCTAAAATTTTCCAAATGCTTAGTGCATTAAGAGGGAAAAAAGGACTAGAACAGTTTTGGCTAAAATAATTAAACAACTGTCAAAGGACGATCTGAGGTTCGCTAAGGATTTGTTGCTTGTGAGTAGTTGGAAGTATAGTATTGAATGGACCATGTTGACATTATTTTGAATAAATAAGATTCTATTTAGAATGAGTTGTCATATGGCAAATATGGAAATGTTTTCATATTGGGAGTTGGATATTGAGAGTCTATGTCTAGATTAGAAATTTTTATGCAAGAAGGATGTTCAAAGGAATGTACTTTGAATGTGAGACTTCGCGTCTATGGAATTGTCTTGTAACAATTTCCGACAGAATACTGTGGAATTTCATTAGCCAAGTCTAGGTGACTTCTGTGATATTACATTACCAAAGGATCGTTGCATAAAATGTTAGAATCTGACATATTCAAAAGTGGCAAGAATTTGGTATTCTTACACTAATGATGAGGATTGGGAATTGTGAAATGAGTTTCATTGGAAAGGTTTTCAATTGATCTATTTCACAAAGTAAGGATCATAGGTAACATAGTGTGCATGCTCGGAGCATGAGACAACTATCGTTGTAATTCAAGTAATAAGTTGATTATCCAAAACATTAAACAATGAATAATGAGTAGTTAATATGGTTTTTAAATAAAAGTGTTTTATTTACGCTCAAAAGTTTTTGGTCCATATATGATTAAGTATTATCGTTGTGTTTCATTTTCCATGTTTTGACTTCTAGAATAACTGGGTTATTCAAACCTCCACAGTCGGTCATACGTTGGAAGTAGGTATGAAGGAAGACTGTCATGAATCTGTCTGTAGATTGTCTAAAGTGTTTAGACATAGCACAAGTTTGCTGCAGAGTTCATGAGTGCTTTGATAAGATTAAAGTATTGGATTAAACCCACGCTCACTTGAATCACTTCATGGATTTATCACGGGTGATTAGTGAGACGATAACATTGTATATTCTTGAAACCAAGACGTGTGAGTTTTTATTTGCTGGTCAGTTGCACATTGATGATAAGTAAATGCACCAGTAAGTTGGTGTTATAAAACTTATTGTTGTGTGTGATTCGATTAGTAGGTGCAAGCAAGCATTTGAGTCAAAGTTTATCCATTCCTTTTACCCGAAGTGGGATAAAAGCGATATCTGTGGGCCCCTCGATGATTTAGTGATGACACCCTAAGCGCTTGGCCAAGATGGGACTAAGTTGATGTGTTCAATTGTAGTTTGTTGTTAGTCGTCATAAATCAGATGTCGGGAAATAATACATAGACAGAGAGAATGATTTAAATCCATGTCTCGTGTCTATACGATATCTTGAGAATGGAGGAATATATAACCCCTTATCTAAAGGACACACGTATCTGATAAGATCAGAGTTGACAACGGCTTTTGAAAGCTACGATTGCTGGTTCTGAAGTTATGCAAAATAGTTATTAGACTTATCCAAGTGGGAGACTGTTGGATTAGTGTCTAAGTCCATAACTATTTTGGTATGTACTTGACCCGATTATGAGCATGGTCCTTTTGGGTAGCCTTCACCATAGCAATATGTAGGATGAATTAAGGAGAGAAAGGTTTAATTATGATTTATTAATATATTATGAGAATAATATATTAAAGGAGAAATCATATTGTTTAATTAATATTAGTCAAGAATTAATAAAGAATTAATTTTGTGGCTAAACGAGATTAATTAAACTTAGGGGACTGGAATTCTAATTATAAGATAATTGTAATTGGGCTATGGATCACCTTGGAATAATAGGTTGGACGAATTCTATGGGGAAGCCCATTAGAAATCGTCCAAGGCATGTTCCAGAAGGGATCCATGGGCTGCTTAGGGATTAAGCAGTCAAATTAGGGTTTCCTTGTTAGATAACCCTAATTGCCTACCTATTTAAAGAACCCTTGAGACCCAAAAACGTGGCTAAGTGTTCCTTTAGGGTTTCCAGCCGTTTTTGGTGCCTCCTCTCTCCTCCCTCTTCATCCAAGTTGCTTAGTGGTGTTTGTGACTCCATTAGAGGTGCAACACTTGAGGCACTAAGCTTTTTGAAGCCAAGGATTGATTGTTATTGCTATATAACAATCAAATGTAAGATCTAAACCCTAATTTCAGTTATAGTTTATTAGATCTAGGGTTTATGGCTTTAGATTATCAATTGCATGTTCATTAGACAAACTAGATCCAAAACTATTAGGGTTTTGCATGTACACCATAGGATTGATGTAGTGCTCAAATCCCATCACTATACTCGTATGTCACCAGATTATGTTTTGAGATTCCCTGTTTTTTTCATATTAACAATATGATTTTGAAATTCGGTTGATGAATGATGGTTTTATTTGGATTATCACTTAATGAAAATGGGTATTTATTTTGTTTTAAAAATGAAAAAACTTATTTTGAAAATTGGGACATTACAAAATTTAATGACCCAGTTCATGACATTAGATACTACTCATGTTCCACTTAATCCTAAAACTACTCCTCAACTTATTGAAACTACATATCTTCTACCTCTTTGTAAGTCCCCTCGTACTCGTAAGTCTACTAAACTCCAAAAGTTTGTTTATTTAAATGATTCAACTATTTTGTTTCATTTATTGCCAATATACGTAATTTATATGAACATGGGTCCTATTAAGAGGATGTTTGTAATCATATTTTGTAGAATGGTATGACTGATGAGTTTACGACTCTTCACCAGACTCATATATGGGATATTGTTCCACTCCCACCCCAAAGAGCATATGATTGGTTTTCGTTAGGTATACAAGATTAAAAACAAGTCTGATAGGTTAGTTAAATGGTACAAGGCCAAACTTGTTGCAAAATGATACTCATAAAAGTCTGGTATGTATTATGGGGATAGTTTTTTTCCCGGTTGCAAAGATGAACATAATCTGTGCTCTAAGAACAGTTTCATCCATTCTTCAGTGGAAGATTTTCTAAATGGATGTCAAGAATGCGTTCTTGAATGGTGATCTCCATGAGGAGGTCTACATGACTCATCCCTTACGCATTGCTCAACATCTAGGTGAAGTTTGTCAACGTCGAAAAGCTCTACATGGTCTCAAACAAGATTCTTCAGATTGGTTTGATAAGTGGTCTATAATTATTACTTCTCTTGGTTTCATTGCCAATAATCATGATTCGACATTGTTTGTTAGATGCACGAGTGTAGGACATATTCTCTTATCTCTATATACAGATGATATGATTATTTGTGATGATGACTATGATGGTATCGAGTCTATAAATCGTGATTTAACTCATTGGTTTAATGAAAGACTTAAGAATATTATGTTATTTTTGGGTATTGAGGTTGCGCAATCTCTAAAGGGATATATTTTGTCTCAGTTGAAATACATATCCGATATGTTTGAACATGCTCAACTCACTGACAATAGGAGTATTGTTACACCCCTTGAAACCAATGCTCGGTATTTTACGCCTAAAGGTGTTCCTTTATCATATATGATATTGTACCATATATTATGGATAATTTGGTGTATCTTAGTATCACCCACCCTAGCATAACGTGTAGTTCATATGGTTAGTCAATTTGTTACAAATCATATTATTGTTCATTAGGGAGCTATTATTCGTATCTTGAGATATGTCGATGGACTCAGTTTTAATGTCTCCTGTTCCCTTCCACGTATTCTCTAGATATGCGTTCCTATAAGGATTCTCATTAGTATAATGATCATAAGTTCATCACTAATTTCTATATTTTCCTTGGAGGTTCATTAATCTCATGGAAAAGTAAGAAACCTGATGTTATATCTTGCTCTTCTATAGAGGGTAAGTATCATGCTATGACTGTGACTACTTGTGAGATTGTTTGGTTACGAATACTTCTTGCAGGTATGAGTGTTGTTATTTCTCATCCTGCCCCTTACATTGTGACAATACTGAGATGCAAGTTGTAAAGAATTTTGTTTTCCACGAACGGGCAAAGCATATTGAAATTGACTGTCATTTCACTCGCCATCACTTTCATCTTGGAACTATCTCATTACCATGTGTACCATCAGCCCTACAGATTGTTGATACTTTTATGAATGCTCAATTGACTTTTCATTTTCATTTATTGTCTAACAAACTATCAATGCTTATTAAAGTCTTATAAGTTTGAGGGGGGATATTAGCATAATAAAATATTTTAGGCTTATTTTATGTTGGACATTTTGTGTAGCCATTTAGTCGGTTTAACCCTAAATAGTTTTCTTATTTTTAGTCTTATTTACCTATCATTTTTATTTATATTTTTTTCTTTTAGTAATAAAATTATAATTGTTTTCTAGTTAGATTGTTATTAGTTACAAAACGACTTTAACATTTAGTAATTTTTATCTTTTAAAATAATTTATGACATAATTAATATAATCGGTAAAACATCTTGTCCCGGTTACGGTTTTTCTCTTTCAAAAAAAATTAGGGTTTTTTGGTTAAATAATTCTTTATCTTTTAAAACATTATTTTCTTTTGGTGAATAAACAAAAAACTAAATGCAAAACTACAATAATTAATGGATAAATTCCTTTTCCTCATATATTTGAAAAATATATAAATTCAAAAAGATCTAATGGTATTGGCTAACCAAATTGATTGAAGTTGGTCATGTTTCTTTTGTTGTTATTTTGGATATTTTGGTTTTTGTACGATCCATTTCAAACACATTGGGTACAAATTTGTAATTTTGTTTAGAGAAAGAGTAAGGCAACCGAATGAATTGAGAGTCGATTTGAGTAAGTGAGTGGTAGGTGAATGGAGCGTTTTTGCAGATTTGTCTTCATTTGGCTTTCATCTAGTAAATGGGCCGACCAAGTAGTATTATTGGCCCTCGCGCCTCGACCCCTGGTACAAAAGTAACAAAACATCACACTCAATTTTTAAACTTCGTAATAATTCAATTTTATTTATATTATTTGAAATGACAAACCTTTCCAATTTATCTTTTCCCAAGTATTTTCGATTGATAGGATTCTGTCTATTGTCATAATCTAAGTACTTTTAATGGTTATAATCAAGACAAAGATAAGCAAACATGGCGTAAATTAAAAGAAAAAAAATGATGCATCCATATTCCATATGTTTGGTTCGGCATCTAATACCTACTTAATGGAAAATAACATCTTCACATAAGTTTGAGTGGATTTTGTAGAATCGTAAAACAATTCTATAATACTTGTTAACCATTTATTTATATTATACCTTTAATTATTAGGGTTATTGACATAAAAGTTCTTAATTTTTTCAAATTTTATCGGTTTTGTCATTGTTACATTTTTTGGTGTGTTAATGCGTAATATTTGGTAAAACTTGTTCAATTTGTTTTTGAGGGATATTTGATCTTTTACAATACGTCACTCTTGCCTATAACAACTCACTACCACCACAATCTGCCATGTTGTGCCACCACTTGAAATAACCATCACAATCCCTCATCTCTACCTCCCTTACATGAACACAACAGAGGCGGCGACGCAACCATCACCACCACCATCTGAAAATCAAAATACACATCATGGGCGATGGCTAGAGATGTTGGGAGTAGCAGGGGTGGCTAGGGATTATGATGATGTTGGCTGTGACGTCAAGTAAAAGCGGTGAAGATGTAACATCCCAAAATTTAAGACCAAAAATTTCATTTTTAGTTTAATAATTCATAAAACCAACAATATAAAACATCCATAAAAGCATCCCATGTCAAAACCAAAATGTCAATAATCAAAACATGTTATCATAAAACAATACCAGAGTGTAATCCCAAAGATCTCATGTGCGGAAAACATAGTGTGATGCGCTGCGCTCGCCGGCTCCTTTCCTTTGAAAACGAAGTAACTGAAACCAAAACTGAAAACTGTAAACACGAAGCTTAGTGGGTTCCCCCATCATACCACACACCATACAATATACATACTGTCTAACATATATGGGTATTGGACTACACCTTCGGTCTCTTTCAACCGGTAACTGCCTAGCATACCAGGGTGCTGGCCTACCCCTTTGGTCTCTTTCAACCGATAACTCGCCTAACATATCAGGGTGCTGGCCTACCCCTTCGGTCCTTTCGACCGATACCTCGCCTAACATATCAGGGTGCTGGCCTACCCCTTCAATCCTTTCGACTGGTACCAGGGCTATTTCACCCATACTTCTACCACATATCATACTAGCTCATAAACACATAAATCATATACTGCCTAGCTTATCAGGAAACTGGCATACCCCTTCGGCCCTATCGACCGGTACTGGGGTCTATCATACCCCTCCTACCTCTATCACATAACATCATAGCATACTAGCACAGAAAACATAACAGATAATGACATACCAGATAATTATCACAAAGACAATCATCTCTACTACAACTCTTACTAGTGGGCCAGCATTGGTGCCTTCGACCCACTTCTACTGGAAGGTAACTCACCTCGCACTGCTGAAGTCCCGCGGACAAAACCTAGCTGCTGGATGACACGTTCACGAACTGTCAACAAAATACAACACCCAATTAATAATTGGGTTCCATCACATACCATAAGTCTATGCTTGGGGTAAAAGACTACTTTACCCCCATCTTAGCTTGATTCAAGCCCAAGGCCCAATCCAAAGGCCCAAAATTCAAACTATGGCTCAAAGCCCAACATATGGCCCAATTTTCCAAATTGGGCCCAAACCTTTACATGGTCTTAACCTAAGGCCCAACCATTTATTCTAATCCAAACATTTGGCATTCTAATGGTCCAACATCTCATAATCATCAAGGCCCAGTTATGGCCCATCTATGACTCAATTTTCAAAATTGGGCCCAAACCCCTCACATGGGCCTTACCATAAAGCCCATCCAAATATTCTAGTCCATATGCTTGTTCTTGAGTGGCCCATCAATAGCCCAATCATCAAAGCCCAATAGAAAGGCCCAACTTAAGGCCCAAGCAAGGTTAGGGTTTGCACATAAAATGATGATTAGGGTTAAGTGTTTCTTACTTAACCCATTAACGACTTAATCCATTAAGTACATCACTCTACTAGATAAATCATACAGTGTGATTAGGTGTAATTCACAATTCCATTCCAATGGCCCAAATCGCGGGTCCCGATAAGTCCAAACAAATAAATCCAAAATTAGGGTTTTCTAAACCATAATTAGGGTTTCCAACCCAATCGTAATCCAATTAGCCAATTTGTTAAATTTTTAGGTAAATTAATTATTAATTAAGTTGGGCACCACCCACTACCACCTCGGGTAGTGGTGGTCAATGGCGGCGGCCACCACCTCACGGTGGTGGTGACAGGTTTTCCCTAATTATTCTGATCAAAGTACAATGTTACAACACGATATCTAAATAAACGTACACACACAAATAACATATACACACCCAGCCACCCTTGTGGCGGCAGAGTGTGGTTGGAGGTTGCAGCCACTACCTCACGGTGGTGGTGGCGACTTTTCTTGTGAATTCCGGCCAAACAACACCACACACAACACACTATAACAATATAAACACACCCACCTATGCTTCTATTCGCAAAGCACCCACCCACCCACCTGGTGGCGTACGGTGGTGGAGGTGACACAAGAAGGCGGGAAACAACGGCTTCGTCTTTAACTGTTGGGGAAGAGAAGAACACGACGGGGAGGTGGCGGTTAGCTGTCATCGAGAACAACAGCAACTGGCCTAGCGTCCGGCGACATGAAAGGTGGCGGAACAGAAGAAGAGGCGAAGAGGGTGGCGACTTCCACTGGGAACAACAACAACGACACCCCCGGGTGTGTTCCTTTCGATCGTCCGCTGCCATGGCGTCTAATGGCAGCTTTTGTCTTTAACGGAACGACACAGCGATGGTGGAGCTCGGTGGTGCAAGGAGACCACCGGGGGTGGGGGGGGGGGGGTGGGGGGAGGGGGAGGGAATGTCGGCGGCCTGAGATGACGACAATCACGATGGAAACTTCTCCGATCTCCAATCGGTTCAACTTCATTCAACCGGTCTCGGTGGTTTCTCCCCGGCTACGCACGACGTTTGGCGGCGACGATGATGGTGGTGTTTCGATGGTGAACTGCAGGTTGCATGGTGGCGGCGGCTGGAGGGAGTCAGATGTGAAGGTGGCGGCTGATGTATCCTTTAGGGTTAGGGTTTACCTGGGTGACGGGTTATATACCCCGAGCCCCATAAGATTTTATCTCATAATGACATAATTGGTCCCTCCTGCTCCCCTTTCTTTCAAAATGAACCCCTAATTTACCCTTTTAGCCCCAGCCATCCAAAATCCCTTCAAATTAAGTCTCCATAATTTACCAAGCAGCCCCTCCCTCTGCAAATTATTTTCAACTGAATTCCTTATGTTACCAAATGGCCCCTCCTCTACAAAACCTTTTCAACTTAGGTCCAAAATTTAATCTTTAGCCCCTGCTTCCATAAATCCTTTCATTTTAAGTCAAAATAATATCAAACACCCCTATCTTCTAATAATATTTACAAAATAAATCTCAAATTTACACTTTAACCCCCGAATAATCCAAATTTCAACATTTGACTCCCCAAAACCAACACCCCACTAAATATTATGGATTTTAGGGCTACTATTCATATTAATTTTATCTATTTATTTATTTAATAAACGGGGTGTTACAGAAGACTAGGGTTCACGGAAGTAGTTAAAGGTGCGGTTTTCGATTTCCGATGAAGGGATGAGGGCGACGTAGGTAGCTCTAGTGGTTAGAAGACAATGATGGTTGGTGGGGTTTGGTGGTGGAAGGAAGGTGGTTCCATCGGTGTGTGCAGAATCAAAAATGACGTGCGTTTTCAGTTTTCCAACGGTGGGGGACGATGGTGGTACCACCGATTTCTTGAGAGAGAAGGGAAAAGAAGTAAGGAGGTAGAAGGTGGTGACCTGTTGTAGCAGATCAAAAATGATTGAAGGGAAAAAATTAACATTTTTTTCCCAAATATTAGGCCTTAAGACACCAAAAATCGTCACAAGGACAAAACCGACAAAACATGAAAGACCTAAGGACTTTTATGTCAATAACCCTAAATATTACCGGATTTTGATTTTTTTGACCATCAAAATTTTAAAATTCACTCGATTTAGCCATTAAAGATATGATCACACTAAATTGTACCCTAAAGTTTGAGTTTTGACTACTTTTACCCATTCTCTCTAGAGTTTTGACTTTTTGAACCATCAAAGTCTCAAAATTGATTCGATTTAGCCACTAAAGATTTGATCATGCTAAGTTAGACCCTAAAGTCCGAGTTTTAATTGTCTTTTCCCCTTATTACCTCATGTAGCCAATTTGGTTTGTCTATGTACGCGACATCCTAAATTAGACTATGAACTTTTGATAACGCTTAATTAGATCCTAACCTTTTGCTTTTTTATTATTTTTATTTTTATTTATCATATCTAAGTTTTTTAGTTTCAATTTTTGATTGTTTAGTCAAAACTAAACTTCATTTTAAGTTTTTTTTTTCATAATTTTTTTTTCATCTATTTGATACTTTTTTGATATTTTTTTAAAAAGGTAAAGTGTATGAATATAATAGAGTATATTACAATTTTACAATTTGATTTTTTTTTTCTATTTTCTATTTTTTTTAAATAATTTTGGTTATTTATGTTTTTTTAAAAAGTATAAAGTGTATGAACATTAGAGTATATTACACCGAAAATAATAAAAAATGTAAGTGTTTATATATAAATCAATTTATTACTTATTTGAGCCCTCCGTATATTTATATTTGTAATTTTCGTCCTAACTTTTTTTCATTCTTTTGAAGTTATAGTTTTTAATTTACTTGAACCAAAATAAAATAAAAGACCATTAGAAAAACCATGAATAACAAAAATAGAGAAAATATAGAAAACAAAAAACCGCGAAGGCCAAAATTGTAATATACTTGACGTGTATTTTTAATGCACTAGTTTTATATTTGTAATTCCTAATCTATCGCATCTAAATTACACCTTACAGGTAGTGAACGTTATTGAGTATAATATAGTTTTAATAAACAAAAGTGTCAAACTCAAGGGGAACGGTAGTGAATTAACATTTGAATATTTGATTATAGATTATATTCAATGAAAAAAAGCAATAAAATGGAGGGTTTTGGTTATTAAAACTCAACTAAATCAACAACTAAACTAACTAGATAAACTGTTTGGAAACGAATCACTCCAGGTACTCAAGTTTAGACTAAATTACTTCTCAAAATCATGATTAAATTCATTAAAATTGCAATGGATTTATTAGTTAGTTACCGAATTCTAATGTGACGAAGTATCTTGATCGGATTTCCTAGTACTGATAATTAATGAACAACTAACACAATGATCATGTAATTAGCAACACATAATTAATTTAATATATTTGGAATATGAAAGATATGATCTACTGATTTCTCATGAATAGTCATGACAATTAATCAAAATCATAGCATGAATATTAATACTCTCTAAGACAATCAAAGTCAAAGATTAACTTTAACTAACTCTATAAATTTATCAATCTCTAGTCCTATCAGTTTAATGGTCATGAACTAATTATGATTCAAGTTAATGTAATTAGATTGGTCCTATTAACTACACATAACTCAACAATAGGTAATAAAAATCATAAATTTAACATGATAGGTGATAAGCAATCAAACACAATTAATAACCTAACTAATACACTCCAAAATCATTGAAATAAACACATAAAATCGAGTTTCATATACTCCAAACAAAAACAACAAGTTTTAACACCTAAATTCAGAAAGTAAGAACAAAAATAGAAATAATCAGACTGTTTATCATGGTCAGAACCGCAAACCAAATGATTTGTGTCATGAATCAACTCTCGAATCCTACAAATCTTCGCTCCATATCAGCTTAACGACCATTCGACATACTTCTAGACCGTCAAAACGTCAGATCTGAGTTTTCTTGGTGCTCAAGTCGAAGTGGAATTAAAGATATATCATTAGGGATAATTTTAGGCTCTGTTTATAGGCTTCATGGTCGCCACAATATGGAAAAACACTTGCCACGCCGTAGGAGTTGGATTCTTCACGTCCATGCAATTTTTTGATCTCGCCACTCCATGGAAATGGCTTTTCCATGGTGTGGGAACTGAGAATTAGAACTTTTCACAAACACTAAAGTTGTCCGATATTTTGTCTAGTTTTCATAAAATTTTGAACCTCGTCAATTGGAGTTACGAGTCACGAGATATGAACAAAACATTGAAGACAGGTCAAGCTGCTAGCAACCTCCTTTTTACATCATTTTTAGCTCCTTTCTCATTATTTTGCATCCCAACTCTGATTTTAACTGTAATTGAACATTTCAAAGCATATTAAGTATCATATATCTAAAAATATAACATTTTTATTCAAATATATATATTAATATAATGGCCTAAAATATATAGTTAAATAAGACCATATCAAAATACCCCATACTATTTTTTTGCTTGTCCCAAATAAAACTAGATTCATTATGATTTCATTTTAATACCACCACATCACTTTGAGCACCAACATCACATAGAATAACCCAATTCGAATTCACCATTTATGTTTCACCTCAATGTATATATTTGTGTCTAAGAAATCCTAAATACTCTCCAAATCCTAAATACTCACAATCCTCATAAACGTTCCCACTTATTTTGAACAACACTCATTTCTGCATCCCTCGAAACACATCATCAAAATGCTTTCTTAACCTCAATGTATTTTTGTTAAATTCCCAAACATACATATGATAAAATAACGTAGAAACAAAAATTACAACTTTGACTATTAAGCCATTGGCTTTTGGCAATTTGCCTTATTTCTTCACTTTCTTAAAGATCTTCATAATTTGATAGCTTTTATTCGATCAAAAACTTTTACAACTTTTTTTTTCACAACTTTTTTCATTTTTTTTTTCATAACTCACTTTTTTTTTTTCTCTCAAAATCAAAACCTAAAATAAAAACATATGCTTAAGTAAGGGTACTTAATCTCAACATTTACTGGTTAAAGATATTTGTCTAAAGTGTAATGACTACATAAATTTAGTCCTAGATACATTTCAAGTACACGATGCAAAACATATTATGTCCCTCAAACTACAGAAGATCGTATTTTTGTCTCATGATTTCACTAGAACTAGGAAGCCACAAATATATTATAACATATTGGCTCAACTAAATTTTAGAAAATTCTCATCAAATTATCCCACATAACACTAGAAAACTTAGTCCTAACGTAATAATATCAAAACAAAAAAAATTAAAATTTAATAGATTTTTTATTTAGACCATTTTTTCAAGTCTTTTTTTTTCAATTTTAATTAATATAGCATAAATTTCAAAATTCAACATGCTTGTGATCCTTTTCTCAATCCCCATACCCCACACTTAAATTATACAATGCTCTTACTGTATATATAATAACAATTAAAGAACATAAAACAAAAGAGGAAAAAAATGATCAAACTCGCCTGGGGTATATGGCCGCGAGAACGAAATTGACTGTATTGGGTTGCTTCGAAATGTGAGCTGGATTGATGATTCTTCGGACTTTGCTAGAAACTGAAAACCAGAACTCTTTTACGTTTCTGCTCATGTCAGCACTTGTTGTGTGAAACAATTGTCGAAAACATCATATAATAGTTCAATGTAAAACCTGAATCATTTCTCGGGAATTTTCTTCGCGCAAAAGATGACGCCATGTTGTGGATGAAAGGTCTAGTATGCTCAAGAGTCATAGTAAAATGATATTGCTAATTAACATATGATACTAATGGGTCACACTAACAACAACTTGATATAATTGATTATTTATTAAAAATTGATTTTAATAAATATTCAATAAAACTCTTATAATTAAGTTTGAAATTATTTATTTCTAGGAAATAATTATTTCTATTAGCAAGTAACATTATATATAATTCATATAGTATGAATTAATAAGTTATGCACAATATTTTGGACTAGATAAATTCTTTTGTCTTTTACCAAAAAGTTAAAGTTTATATTTTATAAACTTGGTTTAAAAAATATAAAGCTTTTGTCTTCTTCCTTTTATTATTTTTGTAAAATAAGAGTCAAAAGAAAAGAGTATGGCTTTCATGTTTGTTTAATCAAAAGTAATAAGAAGCATGGGAGACATGTAAGCTTTAAGGACATGTTTGTCTAAAGTGGAAGGACCTAATGGTTAAAGACTTTACTTTAAGACAATATAAATATGAGGCTTCCACTCTTGAATTGGGTGCTTCATTCTTGCTTCCCAAAACCATAACCTCCTTAGAGGAGGTTAATCTCTCTCTTTTCTTCATCTCTTCTTAAAGATTACTTGCATTTTCATGCCCTCTTTAAATTCATATTAGTTATGAACTTAAAGCTTAAGGGTTTAAGAGTTTATGGACTAGCAACTACATCAAGTCGAGTCATTGTTGGTGTCTCAAAGGTTCCACATTCTTCATCAACTTCCAAGCCTCCCCTTGAGGATTCAAAGTCTACAAAGGTTGTTAAACACTTTTTCCTCTTTGGTGCTTGTTTTCTTTCCAAACATTGCAAGGAGATCCTTGGTGGGTATAAAATGTTATGTTATGTTCAAAATTTTAAGTCTTCCATTGCCATATTTTTCTAGTTTATGAAACCATTTTTGAACTAAAACCCAATAGTGGATATGCATGGAGCATGGCGTGGAAACTGAATAAAAAAGTCAACTCGAGTTGCGTTAGCAACGACTCTCATGAAGTATATCTCGTCTCTCGTAGATGCTCTTCCGTTTATTAATTGACTTTATTAAAGTCCCAATCCCTCTCTCATGTGGGTAAGTAACCCCACACTTATGTGATGCAACGACTCTCATGAAGTATATCTCGTGACAAAACCACCTTGATCCTAATCGTTAAAATTCCTGAAAGCATCTGAAGGTCGATATAATTCTGCAAAGATCTAAAACATCAAGAGCCTAACATGCAAAACAAAAATTAAGAAAACTAAAAATAAAAATAAAATTAAAATTTAAAAATCATACTAAAATAACTAAAAAGGATATCGTGATCAATTGTCTTCGTTGGAATCTTGCAACAATTGTTGATTAAATCCCTTACATGCAAGAAGTGGTTTGTGAAAACAAAAACTTTTAGGACCCTTCGAGCTATTTCATTTGCTTTCTGTGCATCATTAACTAATAACTAGAACAAGAGTGACCAAACTACTTCAGAGTAGCAAGATTTTGGCCTTCCGCTTAACCACCATGATACGCCTTGCTATACTACCCCTCGTGGATTGAATTGGACAAATCACCAAAGTAGTAGACTAAGCAACTCAAGAATTCCCTAATAGCTTGCAATCTCGAAGCCTATGCAAAAAGAAAAACCAAGCAATGTGTATGATCATGAATTCCTGCACATAGCAATGAAAACTTTCCCGACAAGTGATAGTTTAACAAAGAAAATAAAAATAAAACTAAAAATGCAAAAACAAATAAAGAATAATCAAATAAACTTAATTAATTGAAAACCGTTCCCAGGAAATGGTGCCAAATACTTTATGTGTATTTTTAATGCACTAGTTTTTTTTTATTTATAATTCCTAGTCTATCACATATAAATCTCACCTTACGGGCATTGAACCTGATCGAGTATAGTATAGTTTTGATAAGCAAGGGTGTCGAAATCAAGGGAAACGGTAGTGAATTAACATTAGTATATTTGATTATAGATTATACTAAATTAAAAAAAGCAATAAAATGGGGGGGGGGGGGGGGTTGATTATCAAAACTCAATTAAATCAACAACTAAACTAACTAGATAAACTGACTGAAAAGGAATCACTCCAGGTACTCAAGTTTAGATTGAATAACTTTTCAAAATCATGATTACATTCGTTAAAAGTGCAATCAATTTATTAGTTGGTTACCGAATTCCATTTTGACTAGTTATCTTGATCAGATTTCCTAGTAGTGATAATTAATGAACAAATAACACAATGATCATGCAATTAGTTCACATAATTATATTAATATATTCATAATATGAAAGATATGGTATAGTGAATCTCATCAATAGTCATGACAATCAATCAAAAGCATAGCATGAATATCTAATACTCTCTAACACAGTCAAAGTCATAGATTAACATTACCTAACCCTAGGACTTGATCAATATCTAGTCCTAAAAGTTTAATGGTCATAAACTAATTAAGATTCAAGTTAATGTAATTAGATTGGTCCTCTTAAGTACATATAACTCAACAATAAGCAATAAAAATCATAACTTTAACATGATATGTGATGATTAATCTAACATAATTAATAACCAAACTAATAAAATTCAAAATCATTGAAATCAACACATAAAATCGAGTTTCATCTACTCCAAACGAAATCAACAAGTTCTAACACCCAAATTCCAAAAGTAAAAAAAAAATAGAAATAATCAGAATGTTAATCATGGTCAGAACAACAAACTGAATGATTCCTGTTATGAATCAGCTCCCAAATCCTTCAGATCTTCGCTCCATATCAGCTTAACGGCTCCCCGATTGCCTTCTAGACCATCAAAATGGCAGATCAGAGTTTTCTTCGTGCCCAATTCAAAGTGGAATTAAAGATATATAATTAGGGCTAATTTTCGGCTCTATTATAGGTTTCAGGGTCGCCACATCGTGGAAAAAGACTTGCCACACCGTGGGAGTTGGATTCTTCACATCCCTTAAATTTTATGATCTCGCCATGCCGTGAAAATGGCTCGGTCATGGCATGGGAACCGGGAATCAAAATTTTTCGCAAACACGAAAGTTGTCTAAAATTTGGTATGGTTTTCAGAACATTTTGAATCTCGTTAACCAGTGTTACATGTCATGAGATATATCCAAAACACCGAAGAGAGGTCAAGCTGCCAACAACGTCCTTTTTGCGTCTTTTTCAGCTCCTTTCTCATCGTTTTGCATCCCATCTCCGATTTGAACTTTAATTAAACATTTCAAAGCATATTAAGTATCATATATCTTAACATATAATATTTTTATTCAAACATATTAAGATAATGACCTAAAATATATAGTTAAATAAGGCCATATCAATACTCTAATATATTCAAACACTTTACATTTTTAGAAAAAGGACAAAAAAATGTTATCAAATTGATGAAAAAATAAAAGTGAAAAGTAAATTACAAAAAACTAAAATAAGATAACTTACGGAAAAAATAAAAAACAGAAAAACTTAAAACGTTTAGTTTTTACTAAAGAAAATTGATATTTTGAAAATATAAACTAAAAAAACTTAGTTCTATTAAAAAAAATTTAAAATTTAATGTTTGGGGTCTAATTTAGCATGATCAAAAGTTCAAGGTCTAATTTCAGATGTCATGTAGGCTGAAAAACTGGGTAACCATGTACAGGAGGAAGTAAGGGGTAAAGCGAGTCAAAACTCAGACTTTATGGTTTAGTTTAGCGAGATCAGATGTAACGTCCCAAAAAATACAGAGTAGAATTTTCAATTTTAAATAAGTCAAACCATTCATTAATTAACTGAATGACAATCAAAATAAAAGTAGTCTCTAATCATCAGAGTAATTCGTAAACATTCAGTGTGGAATATATCTCCACGGGGTGCAGTGTGATCAAGCCGGTCCCTTCCTTTTTAAACAAGAAGTACCTGAAAATATTTAAAACATAAATCGTAAGCGCAAAGCTTAGTGAGTTCCCTAAAATACCACATACAATATGTGTACAAATATAACAACACATGGCAGTGTCGAGTCTGTATCAACCCCGAGTCCATAATGACTCTATATAACGGATTGTAGCTGTGTCAGGTTCGTATAACTCTTGGGTCCATTTAACCCCACATACATGAGCATTCAAATATATAAACAAGATTCACAAATACAACAAGCACATACATCCATATCAGCAAGTGTCATAAAGAAAAACATCATCCTACACACATAATTCAGTGGGCCGACATTGGTGCCTTTGACCCACAAGTACAGTGAGGGGATTCACCTCAATCGATAGCAAGGTAAAATACACTTGAGCCGCTACAATCAAAATCTCCTCACTCTAGAGATGATCAAACCAACCTTGATTAACAATTATTGACACTTTCTAACTTAACATGTCCAAAAATAATAGGGCTAACGCTTATTTGGGCAAAAGAGCATTTTGCCCTTTCCAAGTCTTAAACCCCTCACAGTTGACCAAAAGTCAACTGGTCAAAAAAGCAATAGTCAACCTTCTGTTGACCTATGTGCTGTGTACTCTTAGCTCTACGTTAGGCGTAGAGCCTTCGATAGAAGACGAATGAAAACCAGGCTACGTTGGGCGTAGCCCAAATTACTGTGACAACCCAAGTTGTTCCGTTACATTTCTCCGTTACCGTTAATGGAATATTCCAGTTTATAAAAGTTCCGTTAATTATAGGTCGTCAATTTAATAAACATTCCATTTGTTTATGTTTAATATGCCGTTAAGTCGTGATGAAAGAGAATAAAAACACACAACACACATTTCCATTTTGTTGGAAAATGTTAAGTTTTATTATTACGACCACTAAATTGGGTGCGACCAAAAGCCCCGTTTAACGGCAGTATCGGGTAAAATTCCACTGAGCCCCGGCTCGGAAACCTATATAAAGGTGAATGGAGTCCATTGGAGACTTTTTACACACTCTCTCTAGACGTGTTTTCGCCCCAAATCCGCAACCAAACGCTTCCAAATCGTAAGTCCGCTTACCCTAGCTTATTCTAAACATTATGATTTGTGTTTATAGCCCAAAAATCGTCTAAGAAGGCATGGAATAAGGAGTTTACGGCCTAGGAACACTCTAGGGCCGTAAACCCCTAATATGGTGCCAAACATGCCTTTAAACTCATCCTTAAGCTTAGAAACTATTAGGGGATTTAGCCTAGGAGTGTCTGAACCCCAAAACAACAAGATTTGTGGCATAAAAGAGGGTTTATGGCCCAAGCACATGCTTAGGCCGTAAACACCCTCTAAACTTGTTAAACCATGTTCCAAACACTCCCAAACCACCCATAGGCTCAAGACATAAAATAAGGACATGCTATTTAGGGTTTGGAACATTTAAACACAAAGAAATATGGGGTGACTTGGAGTTTACGGCCCAAGTAAGTACCTAGGCCGTAAACTCCCCAAAACACACCCAAATGATAGTTTTAATCCCCCAAAATGGCATCAAACTCCGTTATAAATTGCTAGGAAGGTATTAGGGGCTTAAAACTTCACTTAACTCAAAGAATGAGAGTTTACGGCCGTAAACTCCCTTAGGAGTTGTCCCTAGGCCATAAAATCCTATAAGGTGCCCTTAGAAGCCTTAAACCCACTCATGCCTTTTTGGAAAAGTACTTAGAAAAATCCCATGAACAAGCTAGAAGCCTTAAACACCCTAGAACCCTTCACCATGAGTTTACGGCCGTAAACTCATGGTGAGTAGTCCCTGGGCCGTAAAATATGTAATAAGGGTTTACTCTTGGAGAGTAAACTCCATTCCTTAGCCATACCCACCTTTAGACGCTACCCGGGACACCCAAACGCTTAACCAAGGTGTTTTCCGCTCTTTAGGGTGCGTATACTTGTTTAATTGGTATTATATGTACTAATTGTATGTAAAAATATGTTATCATATGTTTAATAGGTCACTAAGTGTGTACAAGTCTTTACTTGACACCAAGCACCCAACCGGCGCCTCCGTCGGATCCACTTACACCAGGTGAGTTCATACCCCTGAATGAACCTTTCAATGTTTTTACATGTTTTATAGGGGGGAATACAAGTTAAACATGCCAGTTATCATATCAATCACATGTGATTGATAACCCGCATGCACAAGGTTTTATCACTGTACACTGTTTTTACCGAGTAGGATGCTATAAATGGTTTTCAAAAAGGTTTTCACTTGTTCAAAACTCTTACTTATACTGTTTTTTATCAAAGTTTATTTCAAACTGGGTTATGAAAAGTTTCCAAGGAATTTATAAAGTTTTTCAAACTTATTTTACCAAATAATACCAAATGTGATTTTCCCTGAGTATAAAGGTCTTTCCCAAGGCTTTCATCGAAGTTCTCTTTCACGACGTATACTTTTACTTGTTAGTTACTGCTGCTTCGCTTTTACTTATTTTATACTCCTACTTGGTAACGCTTTCACTTCTTGAAGCGCTTATACCTGTTATTGCCTCTATTTCACTTATACTGGTAGTCACTTATACCTGATAGACGCTCTTACTTCACCAGTCGTCGCTTCTACTTCGTGGTACACTTATACTTGAAAACGTTTCCACTTCGTGATACACTTATACCTGCTGGAAGCTTATACTTGTTCACACTCTTTCTTAGTGATACGCTTCTACTTCACTTATACTTGATATCGCTTCTACTTCACTTAAACTCGATACGCTCCTACTTCATTTGTTGTCGTTTCTACTTTGTGATACATTTACTTTTGGCACGCTTATACTTCACGATTCGGTTGTTCCACACTGTACACTTATACTTCACGATATGAATCCACTTGTCACACACTCAAGCGTAGTTAGATGTATGTCTGTGCTTGTCTAGATGCATATAAGTAATGATTGAAGGGCTTAGGAAGGCTTGTCCGCCCTATTTCCTTTTCTTTGTTGAGATGTGGTCTGGTGGGATCGGATGTCCATCCGAAGGTCGGTTGATTCATTAGTTATATACTATGTACACAAGCATAGACATATGGGTTTACTTCAGTCTGTTCAGTTATGAGTCTCTACCTCTAGTTCAAAACTTACATTAGAAACCCACTACCCACTATTTGGGATGCATCTTTAGGACACGACCTTCTCCGCCGTCTAGCTGGTAACCAGAGTCTCCTGTAGGGAGAGCGGACATTGTGTGTATAGATCTATACGGGATTGACACCCCTGCACCCTGACAGCTAGCTACAGTCTACGGGCCACCAAGCCAAGGAGTGACAAATGTCATATTCTTTAGACGCTTGTAGGGCGTCTGGTACTCTAGTGTCGGTTAGTATGGTTACGAGTATCCCAGGTTGCCTTATAATTCATGGCCTTAAGGTAACGGTATTTCGCCAGCAATTTACACTGTATGCTGGTAATTCCATTTCAGAGTCACATTGTTTTGACCTTACAAGACGTATCTTTCATTTGATACTGTCTGGGGTCTGTCTCCTCTGTTTTGACCTTACAAGACGTATCTCTCATTTGATGCTGTCTGGGGTCTGTATCCACTGTATTCACAGTATTCACAGTATCCACTGTATTCACTGTGTTCACTGTTTTAGACCTTGCGAGACATATCTTTCATTTGATATTGTCTGCGGTCTGTATTCAATGTGTTCACTGTTTTAGACCTGGCTAGACGTATCTTTCATTTGATATTGTCTGCGGTCTGTATTCACTGTTTTGGACCTTACCATCTGTACCTTTCATTTGGTACCTTCTGGGGTCTGTGTCTCTATTTGTTAGACTAAACCAGGCGTGTCGTTCGTTCGATACTCTCCTGGAGTCTATGATTCCTTTGCCTTAGTCAGCAGTCCTCACTGCTGAGGGTCTGTGTCTCTATTTGTTAGACTGAACCAGGCGTGTCGTTCGTTCGATACTCTCCTGGAGTCTATGATTCCTTTGCCTTAGTCAGCAGTCCTCACTACTGAGGCATATGTTATTTCCCTGTTGTCTCTTGCTTTCTTTAATAATCAAATTCAGTATTTTGATAATGATAGCAATTAAGGGAAAACCACTTTTTACCACATAACACTGACCAGTCTTGGTAGAAGGCTGCTTTGATTAAAGAAAATATAGTTCTGGAAAGAACTCTAATACACTGTAAACACTTAAACTATTACTTTATAAAGTTATTTGAATGAAATGTCACTAAATACTTATGAACTCACCAGCATTTGTAAAAATGCTGATACTCGCTTTTCAAATAACTTGTATTCTCAGGTTAGCATTACACAGGTACATCTCGGAGCTGTTGATGAAGATAGCTTAGTATCATGTTGTATCTATTCTATTACTTGTATTACTTTGAATTGATGTATTAATGTAACCATGTAAAATTATTACTATTAATGCAATGTCTTGTTGTACTTTGATTACTATAATGCATGTGTTGTGATACTTGACATGACGTCATCCACCCTAGAACGTTTCTGCCGTTCCGGTTTTGGGGTGTGACAGATTGGTATCAGAGCATTGTTTATAGTGAGCTAAGTATATCAATTCATAAAAGATATACAACCTATAAATACAAAAGGGATAAAACACTCTGACCAAGAATTATACTTTAAAATATAACCATATTTTACCAAAGTATAATCACATCCAGAATCTAAATACCCGAACAAAAGTATCACAAGAAGAATAATGATAAAAGTCTTCGGATGTTGAGCATTACCGTCAAACCTGGGCAGTTATGTAATCGTAAGCTGGAATAAATGTAAGCTGATCAACTACATTTATTCGAGATGCGATAAATGTGTGCTTGAGAGTGATAGTGGTGTTGCAACAGGTCTGAAACTTACCAACTAGGAATGTTAGAGCCAAACATAAAGTTAAAATACTATAGGAGTATTTTGGAACACTAAAAGATTCACACTAATCCTAGAATCATAACCCGAAGATAAGAATCAAACAAGAATTAAAATACCATAGGGTTATTTTAGGATCCATAACTAACCTTGTGTGAAGAACTAAAAAGATCCTTATTGGTATACCTACAACTACAGAGGGTATACTCCCAAGGTTATATATAATAAGGATCCCATAGACTAAGAATGTGTGGTTTCACCCTATTTCCTTTTCCTCGTTGGGATGTGGATCTAGAATAGTATCACATATTCGAAGGCCTATCGGATCTAAGCTATATATGATTTGTATACCCTGTGTAATCGTAGCAGGACTCGATATGGATCATCCAGTGAAATGTTAATAATCTCTTAGGATTCTTTAGAATTTTCCATTCTCGCACGAACCCCGTAGAAAACCCTACCCTCTTCAGTGCTTGACAGAAGAGTTGATCCCGACCCCGAGGAGGTTCATTGAGAAGATTTCCTGTTCGGAAATAAATGAGCCGGGTCAAGACTATTGAATGCACCAAGTGCCCATATTCTTTTAGGGACAGTGGTGAGAGATTCACCTGAACTTCCGAGATTCCAGTCATCCATCATGAAGCAGTGTCACCCAGGGTCGGAATCAGAAGGAAGGCGGAGTAGAAATTCAATATGTTCATACGAGAAGAGAACCCTAGGAAACTACCCGAAGGAAACCAACGCTGATACCAGCCAAAGATACGAGGCAGATAGAGGGAGCCAGTGCATGGAACCCGAGAATTGTCTTTTCCTTGTGTTCGTCACGCTAATACACCCATAAAATAATACAATTTAGCGAGTTAGTGGTTACACTACTCACACTATGTGTTAGGTAAACCGTCGTTTCCCGTTGCCAGTTACACGATTAGAGCGGATCCCCGCACCTCTATTGAGGATATTCAGCCATAAGCCTTCATAAGCCTCTCTTTCCGCAGTTTCGTTCCAAACCGTTCTCAAATCTCTCCAGGCCGGAGAGTGAAACCTTTCCCAGTATAAATGTAACTTAGTAGGAACGACTCGCATCTTATGGCCTTTTTCCGATACTCATACACCCACTTCGATTACCAGGACTACATCATAGGGATGTAGGTCGACACTTAGACGACCAGTACCCGAGGCATGGGAAAAATTTATGCCTAATACGTTCAGGACAAAAATGTCCAGGGTTAACCATCGTTTCTCATTACCTTGTATTCCTTTCCGTGTAGGAAAACCATGCCACCGAAGAAGCGTAACCAATCCGCAAGCAAGAAACCTGCTCTCTTATTCGATGAAGCTACGTTCCAAGCTGCAGTCTCAGCAGCCATAGCAGCTGTCATGGCTCACCTGAATGCTAACACCGCCAAAGTTAGAAAGGGCCCTGTCGGGATTTCCAATCCTGGCGATGGACAGCAGCAACCAACACTTCCATACTCAGCCACCCAAGAACCTCCACTGAACCCACTAAAGAGAAAACTCAAGATAGAGGAGGGAAGTACCTCGGCTCAAGGACCTTCCAAAGGGCAACGAGCTGAGGCAGTCTATACCCCTGTCAATCCTTCCCTCCCGACCTCAAGAAGACCATACCTAGGAGACCTTCCCCACTGCAGCAAGTGCAGCTACCATCATCATGGTGTCTTCCGAGAGCTCTATTGTGCTAGGTGCCACATGTTGGGGCATACTGCTCGCGTCTGCAGAACTCCGGTTGAGTTCATACATCAACCACCAATGTGGTGACCCGTACAGTTTGCCACCTATGTGGTAAAATGGGACACTTCAAGAAGGACTGCCCAACCGAAGGGAAAGACAAAGACACAGAAGGAGCCTGACACTACTGCTTAGGGAGAAGCGGCAAGGAACTCGTTAGATTTTGGTACGTCTCTCGATCTCGGATAACTAAACTAAGAACAATAAAAGACTAATTCAAATGTAAATTCTTCCCAGTAAGGCGAAAGTCGCAGCACTGTTATAAAATTTAAAATTCATTAGGTAAAACTATAATGGCTAAACATATACGTTACGACCATGTATATTTAAGATGGACAGACCTAGAGTGAGCGAATGCCGCCTCATTTCCTGTTCCTCGTTTGGTTGTGGATTTAGGGCGGGGTCGCTCAGTCAACAGTCCTCCCCACCTTAAATATACATGACTAGTATATGTGAGGCGATTATAGAAATGCCTCGTGAGAATCCATTCATGAAAAGGTACTCCACTCTGAAACACTTAGAACTCTCTATAGTTCCATGTCGACTCTATCGGTCCAAGTATCTACGGTAGTGATACATAGGACGAAACCCGAGACGCCTAGAACTTGTGTGCCTGTTCGGCACATGACTCTATCGATCTTCACTTTATATCATGTCGAAGTGTGCCAACTTCGACGACCCTATTGATCATGGTTCAACTTCGTGCAACCATGTGTACATTCTTAGTGCGGTGTAAAAAGAACTTTCTCCATAGCCATGTCGGCGAATAAAGGTTCTTCCGAACCTGAACATAACACAAATAATCAAACCTAATGCGATCCGTCAATCGTCTCTCTTATGTCAAACCTTCCGAAGTACCCAAGAGAGGGTACCACGCACCGTCGACCGACCCCTCGTAGTCAGATGAACACCGAAGTGAACGACACTGTAGAAACTTCATTAGACGACAACCAACTGAAGCATACTTCCTACATTCCCCGGGAGATCCTTCGCACCTCACACATCAGGTTCGTGAACCCAGAGAACAGAACTCATGAGACTGACCACTATAACTAGGTATATGCATAAAGGTGGCATATAATTGAGATCAAAAAGATTTAAGGTGTGTGTTTCCTCCCTATTCCCTGTTCCTCGTTGGGTTGTGGGTTTGGGGTGGAGTCGCACAGCTGAACATCCTGCCGACCTCAATTGTATACTGCTGGCATACACCAAGTATTGGTGGTTAAGCCAAGCGTGAGCTCTACCACGAACCTCTTCGCAAAACGCTTTCATCCTATTCCATAAAATAGGAACCGAAGTCAAGAGAATCACTGCGGGTGGAGCTATTAAAGTTCCAAGTGATGAGACCCTATACTCACTAGATTTGACCTAGACCGAGAAAACTCAAAACCTTCGGAAGATTAGTTGCAGTATATGCTCGCACTACTCAGGCACTTCTCCCACCCTGTTATAGACAGGTAGTGCCTATCATCCTCCACCCTCTTGCATGGAGGAAATCGTCGTCGCCCTGTAGACAATAGACTTCATTCTCCGAAGTGAACACTAGGATACCGAGAACCACAGGATAACCTTCGTAGCCAAGAATACTTGATCAAAGTGCGAAAGTAGTTGCGTTAAGCCTCATGACCCAGATCCCGAAGAGGTTATAGACTTGACACCAGTCCTGGTGTTAGTCGAAGGGTTATGCAGGAGCATGCACTTTCCATGCTAGAATAAACCATGGTCTTAGAGATTCATTGAACTATTAGGTGTTCCACGAATACTATCTCACGCTGAGATAGTAGAACCACCTCCAGAGATAGTTCGACACTCGTCTGGTGAAACCCTATCTTCCCGACCTCCAGGGTTTCCGCATCTCAAGCTTCGTTAGTGCAGGTCCATTTTGCACAAGCTTGAGATAGACACTCTACAGCAGACAGATATCCGCGGATACACAACCCATCCGATGACCTAGAAAGGGTCTATCAGCCAGTTGACAGGAAACGCGAAACCAAAGACCACCCGAGCTTTCTAAGAACCAACCTGAAGGACTACACACACACGATACGAGAGAGAACGTTAGGAACTTCGGAATGGCGATCACGCCAGTGATGATCTTGCCATAGAAGTACACTATGTTCTGAGTACTGAAAAGCTCTACCATTCCGAGAGCTTAGGACCATATGAGAATTCTCATGGAGATTTGGTCCAACCCTTTTCATGCCGCCACTACCTTTGGATGTACCACAAGATTCACACCCGGTCGATCCACTTCTTAGACTTGATATGTGATTTCCCTACAACACTCTTCGTGCCTCACTCATCTTGATAGAATCCGTTGAGAACCCTAACCTTGTAGATACACCAGTTGGAACCCACTAGCTACACTAGACGGAATCTGCATCCTGTACGTGAAGGTCTGTTGGGATGACAAACACAGACCAAAGATCACTTGGGAATGCGAGGACAACCGTATAGGAAGTACTCTCTTACCTGTACTTGGCCATTCATACCTACTTCCTTGCCTAGACCTGAATTTCGGGACGAAATTCCCTCTAACGGGGGGATGATGTGACAACCCAAGTTGTTCCGTTACATTTTCCCGTTACCGTTAATGGAATATTCCAGTTTATAAAAGTTCCGTTAATTAGAGGTCGTCAATTTAATAAACATTCCATTTGTTTATGTTTAATATGCCGTTAAGTCGTGATGAAAGAGAATAAAAACACACAACACACATTTCCATTTTGTTGGAAAATGTTAAGTTTTATTATTACGACCACTAAATCTGGTGCGACCAAATGCCTCGTTTAACGGCAGTATCGGGTAAAATTCCACTGAGCCTCGACTCGGAAACCTATATAAAGGTGAGTGGAGTCCATTGGAGACTTTTTACACTCTCTCTCTATACTCTCTCTCTAGACCCGTTTTCGCCACAAATCCGCAACCAAACGATTCCAAGTTGTAAGTCCGCTTACCCTAGCTTATTCTAAACATTATGATTTGTGTTTATAGCCCAAAAATCATCTAAGAAGGCATGGAATAAGGGGTTTACGGCCCAGGAACACTCTAGGGCCGTAAACCCCTAATATGGTGCCAAACATGCCTTTAAACTCATCCTTAAGCTTATAAACTATTAGGGGATTTAGCCTAGGAGTGTTTGAACCCCAAAACAACAAGATTTGTGGCATAAAAGAGGGTTTACGGCCCAAGCACATGCTTAGGCCATAAACACCCTCTAAACTTGTTAAACCAAGTTCCAAACACTCCCAAACCACCCATAGGCTCAAGACATAAAATAAGGACATGCTATTTAGGGTTTGGAACATTTAAACACAAGGAAATATGGGGTGACTTGGAGTTTACAACCCAAGTAAGTACCTAGGCCGTAAACTCCCCAAAACACACCCAAATGATAGTTTTAATCCCCCAAAATGGCATCACACTCCGTTATAAATTGCTAGGAAGGTATTAGGGGCTTAAAACTTCACTTAACTCAAAGAATGAGAGTTTACGGCTGTAAACTCCCTTAGGAGTTGTCCCTAGGCCGTAAACTCCTATAAGGTGCCCTTAGAATCCTTAAACCCACTCATGCCTTTTTGGAAAAGTACTTAGAAAAATCCCATGAACAAGCTAGAAGCCTTAAACACCCTAGAACCCTTCACCATGAGTTTACAGCCGTAAACTCATGGTGAGTAGTCCCTTGTACATAAAATATGTAATAAGGGTTTACTCTTGGAGAGTAAACTCCATTCCTTAGCCATACACACCTTTAGACGCTACCCGGGACACCCAAACGCTTAACCAAGGTGTTTTCCGCTCTTTAGGGTGCGTATACTTGTTTAATTGGTATTATATGTACTAATTGTATGTAAACATATGTTATCATATGTTTAATAGGTCACTAAGTGTGTCCAAGTCTTTACTTGACACCAAGCACCCAACCGGCGCCTCCGTCGGATCCACTTACACCAGGTGAGTTCATACCCCTGAATGAACCTTTCAATGTTTTTACATGTTTTATAGGGGGGAATACAAGTTAAACATGCCAGTTATCATATCAATCACATGTGATTGATAACCCGCATGCACAAGGTTTTACCATTGTACATTGTTTTTACCGAGTAGGATGCTATAAATGGTTTTCAAAAAGGTTTTCACTTGTTCAAAACTCTTACTTATACTGTTTTTATCAAAGTTCATTTCAAACTGGGTTATGAAAAGTTTCCAAGGAATTTATAAAGTTTTTCAAACTTATTTTACCAAAGAATACCAAATGTGATTTTCCCTTAGTATAAAGGTCTTTCCCAAGGCTTTCATCGAAGTTATCTTTCACGACGTATACTTTTACTTGTTAGTTACTGCTGCTTCGCTTTTACTTATTTTATACTCCTACTTGGTAACACTTTCACTTCTTGAAGCGCTTATACCTGTTATTGCCTCTATTTCACTTATACTGGTAGTCATTTATACCTGATAGACGCTCTTACTTCACTAGTCGTCGCTTCTACTTCGTGGTACACTTATACTTGAAAACGTTTCCACTTCGTGATACACTTATACCTGCTGGACGCTTATACTTGTTCACACTCTTACTTAGTGATACGCTTCTACTTCACTTATACTTGATATTGCTTCTACTTCACTTAAACTCGATACGCTCCTACTTCATTTGTTGTCGTTTCTACTTTGTGATACACTTACTTTTGGCACGCTTATACTTCACGATTCGGTTATTCCACACTGTACACTTATACTTCACGATATGAATCCACTTGTCACACACTCAAGCGTAGTTAGATGTATGTCTGTGCTTGTCTAGATGCATATAAGTAATGATTGAAGGGCTTAGGAAGGCTTGTCCTCCCTATTTCCTTTTCTTCGTTGAGATGTGGTCTTGTGGGATCGGATGTCCATCCGAAGGTTGGTTGATTCATTAGTTATATACTATGTACACAAGCATAGACATATGGATTTACTTCAGTCAGTTCAGATATGAGTCTCTACCTCTAGTTCAGCACTTACATTAGAAACCCACTACCCACTATTTGGGATGCATCTTCAGGACACGACCTTCTCCGTCGTCTAGTTGGTAAGCAGAGTCTCCTATAGGGAGAGCGGACATTGTGTGTATAGATCTATACGGGATTGACACCCCCGCACCCTGACTGCTAGCTATAGTCCACGGCCCACCAAGCCAAGGGGTGACAAATATCATATTCTTTAGATGCTTGTAGGGCGTCTGGTACTCTAGTGTCAGTTAGTATGGTTACGAGTATCCCAGGTTGCCTTATAATTCATGGCCTTAAGATAATGTTATTTCGCCAGCAATTTACACTGTATGCTGGTAATTCAATTTCAGAGTCACACTGTTTTGACTTTACAAGACGTATCTTTCATTTGATACTGTCCGGGGTCTGTCTCCTCTGTTTTGACCTTACAAGACATATCTCTCATTTGATGCTGTCTGGGGTCTGTATCCACTGTATTCACAGTATCCACTGTATTCACTGTTTTAGACCTTGCTAGACATAGCTTTCATTTGATATTGTCTGCGGTCTGTATTCACTGTGTTCACTGTTTTTCACACCCCAAAACCAAGAACGGCGGAAACGTTCTCGGGCGGAGGACGTTATGTACAGTATCACAACATAGTAAGTGTAAATAAGCAAACAACATCATCCATTGCATTAAATATAAAATTTTAATACAAGCGTGTTTTGTACAGTTTTAGACACCAAAAATATAATGTAAATCAAAATAATATGATGACTCTTGAAGGCGCTCCATCTTCTCAAAAACTGGCATCGGTACCTGTCTACTGATGACCTGAGAATACAAGTTATTTTGATAGAGTTTATCAGCATTAAGCTGGTGAGTTCATAAATATTTTAGTGTCGATGTTTGTTATCAAATCGTTTGAACGTGTCTCAAGTATAAGTTTGTAAAATGTATGTAAGTGTTTGTAAAAGTTTGAATCTCTTAGAAAAACCTATATTTTCTATTAAAGTAGCCTTCTACCAAGGCTTCACTGTTTTGTATGCTCGTTTGTTGTAAAAGTGTGTAATTTTCCAAGTGTAACTATCTTTTATCAAATATAGTTTGTACATTAATGTTTAAGTGAGGTTATCACTAAAAATATGTAATGGGTAAATCATTGTAGTACTGTAGTTTTGTATTATAGGAACTACTGCTGTACTAACTACCTTAAACCGGATTTTTATTAAGGTATAATGTGATAATTGCACCATACTATCGACTGGTATCAACGACATACGAACGGTCGTAATAACGAAATGACCTTTGGCACCCGCAGACCTACAGGTCCGGCTGTAGCTAGCAACAAGGTGTAGGATAGTCAATCCAGTATAGATCTATACGCAAACTCACGCTCTCCCTCCAAGAGAATTCTGGCTACAACTCGGGCCATGACATTTAAGGCATGCTCTGATCCAATGGATCACAATTGTTATCGTATTCTTGTATATGTACTATTTCTCGTTCTAGTATAGTTGTATATGTTCTCCTCCTACTATAGTTGTATATGTTCTCTTTCTAGTATAGTTGTATATGTTCTCATCCTAGTATAGTTGTATATGTTCTCTTCCTAGTATAGTTGTATCTGTTCTCATAGTAGTGTAATGTATAGACTCATGAATGAACTGACTCATTGATCTAACAGTTGTAGTAGTATGATCCTGTGTTACCCCGATGGTAACTTACTAGTAATGTGTATAGTACGCATGAATATGGAAGTACTTTTATGTCTATATATGTACAATTGATATATAACTAATATTGAAACGACCTTCGGATGGTCACCCGAAATCCCACCAGACCACATCCAAATTGAGAAAAAGGAAATAGGGCGGATGGCCTTCCTAAGCCCTTTAAACATTGCTTATATATCTATACATATATGGACATGGAATTTATAAGAAGTATAAAAAAGTTTAAATAAAAGTGTTTGATAAGTAAAGGAGTTTGTAAAACATTTTGAAGTAAAGCAGTTTGATAAACAGTTTGAACAGTGATAAAATCATTGATTTTCTAGTTATTAATCACATGTGATTAATGCAATCACATGTGATTGATTTCAATAACTATAAGCATTGAACTTGTATCCCCCCATAAAGTATTTAAAACATTTAAAAGCATTCCAAAGGTTAATTAAAGGGGTATGAACTCACTTGTGGTGAGTGGTTTGGATTGTAGTGTCGGATACCGTGCTAGGTGGCAAACGGAGACTTGTTCACACACACGAGCCTAGTTATCATATAATAAGCATATATATAACTATTTAGCCAAATAATAACTTAATGAAATAAGTTGGGACACTTAGGAACATGTAAACACTTTGTATAAGTGTTATAGGTCCTAATGGTTGCATCTAAGTTGCTACGGGACAAGGCTAAAGGGGTTTAATGTACCAAATGACCTTGTATATGAGCTTACCACCCAACAAACCCCACCTTTGGAGTTTACGGTCTTAAATCCTTGAGTTTATGGCCGTGAACTCTTGACTTGGTGGTTTTGGGTGTTTTAAAGTGTTAAATGAATTCTAGAATAAGCCTAGCATTGATGGTTTAATCCTTTAGGTAGTTTTGGGACTTAGATTGCTCCTTTGAGGAGTTTACGGCCTAAAGACCATATCCCCTAGAGTTTACGGCCGTAAACTCCTATGGGGTGGGTGTTTTAATTCTTTTAAGCCTCTTGCACACAAAGGATAAATTCTAGACTTTTGTTTAAGGCTAAAGGGGACTTTAGGCACACTTTGGTGCCTTCACTTGGAGTTTACGGCCCAAGAGTATTTCTTGGCCGTAAAATCCCCTTTAGGGATGATTTTGATGTGATTTACTCCCCATTCAAGCTATCTAAAGCCTTAAGGGGTGTTTAGGGCACTTTAAGCCCTTGAAAAATGGTGTTTACGGTCCAAGAAACTCTTGGGCCGTAAACTCCAAAAGCTATGTGTTCTTGATTGTGTTCTAGCCTTAAAAGATCATACATAATGTCCTTAACTAGTTACCTAACAAGGAAATGGGATTACGTAGCTCTTAGGCTTCGTTTTGGAGTTTACTCCCCAAGAACGTTCTTGGGCGGTAAACTCTCGGATCTTACAAATTTGACATGTAAACTATGTTATTAAGCATATAACATGCATTAAAACACAACTAGGAAAGTAGACTCACGATTTGGGATGAAAACCCGAAGATCCGTGAGAGAGAAATTGGCTTTTCTCTAGTTGGAAATGTGAATAATGAATAATTTAGTTTAGAAATCTATTTATAGTCCTGAAATATTTTGGCAGAAAATATTTTATTCTGGAATTGGACTCTAACATGATGAAGGGTTGAAATGCTCAAGTTTCACAAACCCATGAGCATCCACTCTCCTGATATCTCCTTAAATGTAAACCCTAATGTACACAAACTTATTCGGAAAAGTCTGAAGTTCATTGAAACTGGACTAGCTTTTATTGAATAGTTAGTGTTCGTACAAAATGGAAATCTCGGGTTGTCACATCATCCCCCCGTTAGAAGGAATTTCGTCCCGAAATTAGAATTTAAGAAAACAAGAAGTTACAAACAATTAAGCGAAAAGATGAGGATATTTCTGTTTCATCTGATCCTCACGTTCCCAAGTGAATTCCGGTCCTCGCTTGGCGTTCCAGCGAACCTTCACGATAGGGATACGACTTTACTTCGTCTGCTTGACCTCACGGTCCATGATCTCTACTGGTTCTTCCACGAAGTTGAGGCTCTCATTGATCTCAATCTCATCGAGTGGGATTACAAGAGTCTCGTCGGACAGACACTTTTTCAAGTTAGATACGTGGAATGTAGAGTGTACGTTACGAAGTGCGTCAGGTAGGTCGAGTTTGTAAGCTACGGGGCCAACTCTTGCAAGAATCTCGAAAGACCCTGTGTACCTCGGATTAAGCTTCCCATGCTTGCCGAAGCGTATCAAGCCCTTTCAGGGTGAGACTTTGAGAAGGACTCTGTCTCCCACCTGAAACTCCAAAGGTTTTCTTCGTTTATCAGCGTAGCTCTTCTGTCGGTCTCTAGAGGCTTTTAATCGTTCACGGATCTGAACGATTTTCTTTGTCGTTTCCTGAATGATTTCCGGACCAGTGAGAGTACTGTCGGAAGCTTGCCCCCTGGCTAATTGGGTATCACCCACCTCAGCCCAGCACAGAGGAGATCTACACTTTCGGCCGTAGAGAGCTTCAAATGGATCAGCCTTGATGCTCGTGTGATAACTGTTATTATAGGAAAACTTGACAAGGGGTAAATAAGTATCCCATGCCTTCCCAAAGTCAATCACGCAGGCTCGCAACATATCTTCCAGTGTTTGGATGGTCCTCTCACTCTGTCCGTCGGTCTGTGGATGGTAGGCTGTGCTCATGTCTAGCCTTGTTCCTAAGGAATGTTGTAGTGATTGCCGGAATCTTGAGGTGAACCTACTATCTCTATCTGAGATAATGGACATAGGTACACCATGAAGCCGTACGATTTCTCTAATGTATGTTCTCGTAAGTTTCTCCATCTTGTTAGTTTCTTTGATAGGCAGAAAGTGTGCAGACTTGGTCAATCTATCGACGATGACCCATATGGTATCAAGTCCACCCGTTGTCTTGGGCAACTTGGTTATGAAATCCATAGTGATCCGCTCCCACTTCCATTCTGGAATCTCTGGTTGTTTTAGTAGACGAGAGGGCTTCTGGTACTCGACCTTAACCTTTGCGCAAGTAAGACATTTACTTACGAAGGTAGCAATCTATGCTTTCATATTAGGCCACCAGTATAGCTTTTTAAGATCCAGATACATCTTATCTGAACCTGGGTGGACGGAATACCGAGTGTTGTGCGCCTTGGTCATGACCAAGTCTCGGAAACCACCGTGTTTCGGTGTCCAGATTCGGTTCATGAAATATAAGGCTCCATCACCCTTGTCTTCTAAATTCTTGTCCATTCCTCTAAGGGATTCACCCGTCACATTTTCAGGTTTCATGGCTTCAAGTTGGGCCGCCTGAATTTGCTTAGACAAGTGTGAATGGATGGTTATTGACAATGACTTGACTTTGCGACCAGAATATTCCTTCCGACTTAGGGCGTCTGCTACTACGTTGGCTTTACCCGGATGATAACGAATATCACATTCGTAGTCACTGAGTAGCTCGACCCACCGTCGTTGTCTCATGTTGAGCTCCTTCTGATCGAAAATGTGTTGTAAACTCTTGTGGTCGGTAAAGATAGTGCTTTTCATTCCGTACAAGTAATGTCTCCAGATCTTCAGAGCAAACACCACTGCTCCTAGTTCAAGATCGTGGGTCGTGTAGTTAACCTCGTGTGTCTTCAACTGTATCGAGGCGTAGGCGATGACCTTACCTCGCTGCATCAGAACACACCCGAGCCCTTGATTGGATGCATCGCAATAGACTACGAAGTCTTCTATCCCTTCAGGGAGGGATAGTATTGGCGCGGTGCACAAGGCTCGTTTGAGCATTTGGAACGCTCTCTCTTGTTTCTCTTCCCAGTCAAAGGCCACTCCCTTCTGGGTCAAGGTTGTAAGGGGTTTCGCTATTCGGGAGAAGTTCTGAATGAATCTGCGGTAGTAGCCAGCGAGGCCTAGAAATTGACGAATTTCAGTAGGCGTCTTGGGTGCTGACCAGTTCTCAATGGCTTTAATTTTGGATGGGTCCACGTGGATTCCCTCTTCGCTTACCACGTGTCCTAAGAATTCTACTCTTCGGATCCAAAATTCACATTTCGAGAACTTCGCATAAAGTTTCTCCTTTCGTAATGTCCCTAGAACTTGTCGCAGGTGATTGCCATGCTCTTCCTTACTTCGGGAGTAGATCAGGATGTCGTCAATGAAAACGATGATGAACTGATCCATGTAAGATCGACATACTCTATTCATCAGATCCATGAAGACTGCAGGCGCATTGGTCAATCCGAATGGCATCACCACGAACTCGTAATGTCCGTAACGAGTTCGGAAGGCTGTCTTCGGCACATCCTCCTCTAGTACTCATAACTGGTGATATCCGGATCTCAGATCAATTTTGGAAAAATAATTCGCCCCTTGCAGTTGGTCAAAAAGATCGTCTATGCGAGGCAGAGGGTAACGATTCTTGACCGTCAGTTTGTTGAGTTCTCTGTAGTCAATACACATACGGAATGATCCGTCTTTCTTCTTAACGAACAAAACTGGTTCTCCCCAAGGTGAGAAGCTCGACCTTATAAAGCCCTTGCTGAGTAGTTCGTTAAGTTGACCAAAGAGTTCCTGCATCTCAGCTGGTGCTAAGCGGTAGGGCGACTTGGCTACTGGGGTAGCTCCTGGGACTAAGTCGATTCTGAACTCAACCTGTCGTTGTGGAGGTAACCCAGGTAGTTCTTCTGGGAAAATGTCGGGGAAGTCGCTCACTACTGGAATGTTCTTTAGTTCTTTCATTTCGAGGCTTGTGTCGACGACGTGAGCATGGAATGCATGGTATTCTTTGCGCAGATACTTCTGTGCTTGAATACTGGATATTATACGAAGATTCGCACCAGGTTTGTCGCCGTATACTATAAGAGTTTCGTTAGACGGAAGGTTTAGACGGACTACTTTCTCGAAGCACATGATGTCGGCGCGATGAAGACTTAACCAATCCATGCCGATGATAATGTCGAAGCTTTTAATTGAGACCGACATGAGGTCGATTGGGAATGAATGGTTATCTAGAGTTAGGGTACAACCTAAGTATATGCTATTCGTACTTTCAGTTTTTCCATTAGCCATTTCTACTGTGAATAGTTCTTTGAGTGCGTGTGGTGGTTGTTTAAGCATGCGAGCAAATTTATGGTTTACGAAGCTTCGCTCTGCTCCACTATCGAACAAAATGCATGCATAGGAGTTATCGAGGAGGAACGTACCAGTTACCACTGTCGGGCCAGCAACTGCTTCCCCGTGGCATATAGCTAGTACCCTCCCTGCTCCACCAGCATTCTTTGCTTTGGGGCAGTCCCTCTTATAGTGGCCTGCTTCGCCACATCCATAGCAGGTCGGGCTCGCGCCAGAGCCAGGGACCTGGGTGATCGGTTGTGCTGGGAACTTACAGAATCGGACTGTGTGTCCTCTCCTGTTGCAGTTAGAGCACTGCATTTCACGGCAGGGGCCGTTGTGGTGGTAGTTGCATTTGTTGCACTTGGGCAAACTTACAGCATACTGACCCACCGGAGCAGTAGTAGCAGCAGTAGCAGGGGTTATTGTGGCATGCATTGCCACAATTTGCTACTTTTTGGCAGCCCGTTGCTTCTTCTTTCCATCCCAGAATTTCCGCTTAGTGTTAGCGGGTTTGGAGGGTTCCGGGATGGCTAGGGTTGTTGTTGTTGTAGGGGTTTTGACTCCATGGTCAATGAGTCGCTGTGCCAGTCGTTTGGCACTGTCGAAGGTAGCGGGGTTTGATGCTAGGACATTCCCCTGATACGGAGGCACTAGCCCCCATATGTACCTTTCGATCTTTTTCCCTTCAGTGGGAACCATATTGGGGCAGAGGGCCACCAGCTCGCTGAATCGGGCAGTGTAAGCGATTACGTTGGTGCCCTTCATAGTCAGGTTCCAAAGTTCCTGCTCCAATTTCTGGACTTCGCCCCTCGGGCAGTATTCCTCAATCATGAGGTCTTTCATCGTTTCCCAGCCCATGTCGTTGGCTACGACGAGGGTTAGTGCCTTAACATGGCCGTTCCACCATGTCAGGGCCTTTCCTTCAAAGGTACATGCGGCATACTTGACTTTACTTGCCGCAGGGCATGAACAGATTTCGAAGACTGATTCAGTCTTCTCGAACCATTGTGAGAGGGCAATGACTCCGCCGGTGCCATAGAAAGGCTTCGGCTTGCAATTGGTGAAATCCTTGTAGGAGCACTCTCTCGAGCGCACAGGGGTTTCAACTGGGGTTGATTCAGTAGGGGTTCCACCTCTGCTGGCATCAGATGAGTGATACTGAGCCATGGCAGTTGCCACTGCTGCAGCTACGACAACATTCAGGGCTGCAATATCGATGACCGGAGGCAGAGGAGCTAGTGGAGGTGCAGGGTTATTCCTGGGAGATTTGCGAGGAGGCATCTTTCAGCTATAAGTTTATAAAGATAAGAAAGATGGTAAGAATCAATTTGTAAGCAACGTGAAAGTGACACATGGACTAACTAACCATAGCCCAACAGTTGAATGAGTGTTTGAGATCGCAAAAAAGAATATTAGTAGCAAACACAAATTTTCCCACAGATTCGATAGATGTCAATAATATTGGTATTACCGATGTAATAAGTTCAGAGAAAATCGACCTATCAGTAGGTCTTACATCATACCATACATAAAAGTTTGACAGTTCTTAGATTCCTAATTAGAGTACTGAAAGTTAGGAATATTTTACAGATAAGTGCTACATAGAGCACAGATGTTAAAGGCTATTCCTTAACCCAAAGACAGAGATGTACTAGACATCATCTAACGGCGATGGGAATTCCTCGGTCGAGTCCTGAGGTCTGACACTTGACGAAACACCTCTTGAAGGTGTCGCTCCTGAGCCCTCTGACGGGCTCAAAGTTCCAAGACTTCAGCTCGTGAGGCAGCCAGCTGTTGCTGCGGGGTTTCATTGGTCCTCCGGGTCCATTCCATGTCTTCTTCAAGACGGCGGATTCGGACTGTGTTGACACCTGAGTTGGCATCAATCTCCATGACCCGGTCGATGGCTGCTCGACCTTGTTCAACATTACGAGTTATTCTGTGGATAATGACAGGCAGAGCTCGGTCAGCAGAACCACCTTCACTGACGTTATAAAAGCTTCGGTCCCCAAAGTATGGTAAGGTTTGACCCTGTTCATCACTCCAGCGATTCAAGTTGGTTGCCCACAAGGGAGTAGGACCTGGAAAAGCTGGTCGGGGGTTGTTGTTCGGGGCTTGACCTACTAGCCGTAGGTTGTTGACTTCAGGCTCGGAGTCGGATCCATCAGAAAAGCCTTCTGCGAGGTGATCATCCTATAGGATTGGATGCTCATCTTCGGGCTCTTCTTCGATCCACCCGGCATTGCCTTCATTTGGAAAGTACGGGTCACCGTGATGGAATCCAACCATTTAAATCTACGCGAGAAGAGAGGTATAAGAATATAGTATACATGTAACTCGTAGTACAAAATACACCTATAGTATTTTAAGTTTAAGTTCTACTGATCTTCTTGTGGTATTGTTGGTAAGGTTTTAGACTTGTTAACACATCACAACCATTCTAGGGCATATGCTAATCACTCCTAGGACCAGCATAGTTGATCAGGCTATGCCATTCCCAGGACAGACCATACATCCCCGAGCTCACTTGTGATATTTAACAATCGTAATACTTTTGTTCTTGTCATTGTGACACTGATTTTAGTATGAATGCAGACTAGTATACTTAATTAAATATTTTAATATTTAAAGTATAGACTCCTGGTTAGAGTGCTTTAATCCCTAATGGGTTTATAGTTTAGTATATCTTTTATGGGTTGATATACTTGATTCACTATAAACAATGCTCTGATACCAATCTTTCACACCCCAAAACCAAGAACGGCGGAAACGTTCTGGGGCGGAGGACGTCATGTACAGTATCACAACACAGTAAATGTAAATAAGCAAACAACATCATCCATTGCATTAAATATAAAATTTTAATACAAGCGTGTTCTGTACAGTTTTAGACACCAAAAATATAATGTAAATCAAAATAATATGATGAGTCTTGAAGGCGCTCCATCTTCTCAAAAACTGGCATCGGTACCTGTCTACTGATGACCTGAGAATACAAGTTATTTTGATAGAGTTTATCAGCATTAAGCTGGTGAGTTCATAAGTATTTTAGTGTCGATGTTTGTTATCAAAACGTTTGAACGTGTCTCAAGTATAAGTTTGTAAAATGTATGTAAGTGTTTGTAAAAGTTTGAATCTCTCAGAAAAACCTATATTTTCTATTAAAGTAGCCTTATACCAAGGCTTAACTGTTTTGTATGCTCGTTTGTTGTAAAAGTGTGTGATTTCCCAAGTTTAACTATCATTTATCAAATATAGTTTGTACATTAATGTTTAAGTGAGGTTATCACTAAAAATATGTAATGGGTAAATCATTGTAGTACTGTAGTTTTGTATTATAGGAACTACTGCTGTACTAACTACCTTAAACTGGATTTATATTTAGGTATAATGTGATAATTTCACCATACTATCGACTGGTATCAACGACATACGAACGGTCGTAATAACGAAATGACGTTTGGCACCCGCAGAACTACAGGTCCGGCTGTAGCTAGCAACAAGGTGTAGGATAGTCAATCCAGTATAGATCTATACGCAAACTCACGCTCTCCCTCCAAGAGAATTCTGGCTACAACTCAGGCCATGACATTTAAGGCATGCTCCGATCCAGTGGATCACATTTGTTATCGTATTCTTGTATATGTACTGTTTCTCGTTCTAGTATAGTTGTATATGTTCTCCTCCTAGTATAGTTGTATATGTTCTCTTTCTAGTATAGTTGTATATGTTCTCATCCTAGTATAGTTGTATATGTTCTCTTTCTAGTATAGTTGTATATGTTCTCATCCTAGTATAGTTGTATATGTTCTCTTTCTAGTATAGTTGTATATGTTCTCATAGTAATGTAATGTATAGACTCATGAATGAACTGACTCATTGATCGAACAGTTGTAGTAGTATGATCCTGTGTTACCCCGATGGTAACTTACTAGTAATGTGTATAGTACGCATGAATATGGAAGTACTTTTATGTCTATATATGTACAATTGATATATAACTAATATTGAAATGACCTTCGGATGGTCACCCGAAATCCCACCAGACCACATCCAAATCGAGAAAAAGGAAATAGGGCGGATGGCCTTCCTAAGCCCTTTAAACATTGCTTATATATCTATACATATATGGACATGCAATTTATAAGAAGTATAACAAAGTTTAAATAAAAGTTTTTGATAACTAAAGGAGTTTGTAAAACATTTCGAAGTAAAGCAGTTTGATAAACAGTTTGAACAGTGATAAAATCATTGATTTTCTAGTTATTAATCACATGTGATTAATGCAATCACATGTGATTGATTTCAATAACTATAAGCATTGAACTTGTATCCCCCCCATAAAGTATTTAAAACATTTAAAAGCATTCCAAAGGTTAATTAAAGGGGTATGAACTCACTTGTGGTGAGTGGTTTGGATTGTAGTGTCGGATACCGTGCTAGGTGGCAAACGGAGACTTGTTCACACACACGAGCCTAGTTATCATATAATAAGCATATATATAACTATTTAGCCAAATAATAACTTAATGAAATAAGTTGGGACACTTAGGAACATGTAAACACTTTGTATAAGTGTTATAGGTCCTAATGGTTGCATCTAAGTTGCTACGGGACAAGGCTAAAGGGGTTTAATGTACCAAATGACCTTGTATATGAGCTTACCACCCAACAAACCCCACCTTTGGAGTTTACGGTCTTAAACCCTTGAGTTTACGGCCGTGAACTCTTGACTTGGTGGTTTTGGGTGTTTTAAAGTGTTAAATGAATTCTAGAATAAGCCTAGCATTGATGGTTTAATCCTTTAGGTAGTTTTGGGACTTAGATTGCTCCTTTGAGGAGTTTACGGCCTAAAGACCATATCCCCTAGAGTTTACGGCCGTAAACTCCTATGGGGTGGGTGTTTTAATTCTTTTAAGCCTCTTGCACACAAAGGATAAATTCTAGACTTTTGTTTAAGGCTAAAGGGGACTTTAGGCACACTTTGGTGCCTTCACTTGGAGTTTACGGCCCAAGAGTATTTCTTGGCCGTAAACTCCCCTTTAGGGATGATTTTGATGTGATTTACTCCCCATTCAAGCTACAAGTAATAGAGGGTTATTGTCTAAAGCCTTAAGGGGTGTTTAGGGCACTTTAAGCCCTTGAAAAATGGTGTTTACGGTCCAAGAAACTCTTGGGCCGTAAACTCCAAAAGCTAAGTGTTCTTGATTGTGTTCTAGCCTTAGAAGATCATACATAATGTCCTTAACTAGTTACCTAACAATGAAATGGGATTAGGTAGCTCTTAGGCTTCGTTTTGGAGTTTACTCCCCAAGAACGTTCTTGGGCGGTAAACTCCCGGATCTTACAAATTTGACATGTAAACTATGTTATTAAGCATATAACATGCATTAAAACACAACTAGGAAAGTAGACTCACGATTTGGGATGAAAACCCGAAGATGCGTGAGAGAGAAATTGGCTTTTCTCTAGTTGGAAATGTGAATAATGAATAATTTAGTTCATAAATCTATTTATAGTCCTGAAATATTTTGGCAGATAATATTTTATTCTGGAATTGGACTCTAACATGATGAAGGGTTGAAATGCTCAAGTTTCACAAACCCATGAGCATCCACTCTCCTGATATCTCCTTAAATGTAAACCCTAATGTACACAAACTTATTCGGAAAAGTCTGAAGTTCATTCAAACTTGACTAGCTTCTATTGAATAGTTAGTGTTCGTACAAAATGGAAATCTCGGGTTGTCACACTGTGTTAGACCTGGCTAGACGTATCTTTCATTTGATATTGTCTGCGGTCTGTATTCACTGTTTTGGACCTTACCAGCTGTACCTTTCATTTGGTACCTTCTGGGGTCTGTGTCTCTATTTGTTAGACTGAACCAGGCGTTTCGTTCGTCCGATACTCTCCTGGAGTCTATGATTGCTTTGCCTTAGTCAACAGTCCTCACTGCTGAGACATATGTTATTTCCCTGTTGTCTCTTGCTTTCTTTAATAATCAAATTCAATATTTTGATAACGATAGCAATTAAGGGAAAACCACTTTTTACCACATAACACTGACCAGTCTTGGTAGAAGGCTGCTTTGATTAAAGAAAATATAGGATTTTCTAGAAAGAACTCTAATACACTGTAAACACTTACACTATTACTTTATAAAGTTATTTGAATGAAATGTCACTAAATACTTATGAACTCACCAGCATTTGTCAAAATGCTGATACTCGCTTTTCAAATAACTTGTATTCTCAAGTTAGTATTAGACAGGTACATCTCGGAGCTGTTGATGAAGATAGCTTAGTATCATGTTGTATATATTCTATTACTTGTATTACTTTGAATTGATGTATTAATGTAACCATGTAAAATTATTACTATTAATGCAATGTCTTGTTGTACTTTGATTACTATAATGCATGTTTTGTGATACTTGACATGACGTCATCCACCCCCGAACGTTTCCGCCGTTCTGGTTTTGGGGTGTGACAATTACGCACCACATACTGCCTCTTTTGCCAATCTTCATATTAAGCACTTAATTCTCAAAGGCTAAGCATCCAATACTCAAATCAAGTTCCTAATAGGCAATAGCTCCATAATGGATAAATTTTCCAACTTTATCCATTAGGATGACCCAAACAACCAAGATCTATTCTTTAAGCCTCAAAGGGACCAAAACACATCTTTCTCATCTTAGTCCATTAAGTCTTGGTCTCCAACCTTCAGATCTGAATCATTATGATGTTTAGATGGATAAAGTTTTTAACTTTATCCATAACAAGGTCACAAACTTTCAATATCTAAACTTTATGTACTAAAGTGAACAAAAAGTGACAAATATGAAAATTAACAAGATATATGAAACTAATGAGCAAGTTTGAAGCTTTTTACTCAAAGTGGTCTAGAAATGATGTAATCTTGTTGTATCTATACTTGAATCATTCGTATATAAACTTTGCCACCACCTTCTCCTTCAAGATTCCACCTTCCAATGGAGAAATAAGCTCATAAATGATGAAAAGGATCAAAACAAGAGAGATGAGGCTAAGGTTTTGAGTTAGAGGCTCAAGAGGGTAAAACCTAATGATAAGGAGGAACCCCAAGGGGTTAAAGACCTTAAATATGGCTAAAAAATCCGAAATAACGGTTTTTACATTGCGGAATTACGCCATGCGTAACTTTGAGTACGCCCTGTGTACTCTACTAAAAACACTTCCCACCCTCAGCATATACGCACTGCTTACTCCTTGTGTACACCCTACCTACTACGAGACTCACTTTGCGTAACTTCAAACAACCATAACTTCTTCGTTTCAACTCCATTTTCGATGATCTTTATATCTATAGAAGGGTATCGAAGAGCCCCACAACTCTATCAAGTTACTTATGACTAAAAAAATCTTGAACTAAAATCCTTAATTTATGAAAGAAGCTTGAAACATAACCTTTCCTATTTTACCATCTTGCAACAAAAAATACAAGGTTTAAATCACTTATCCAACACCATCAACATCCACTAGAGTCTAAACTCCATTCCCTTGAAACCCAAGGTCTTTACATGGCCGAATTACGGTCCACAAAACCTAAATTAAGAAATGTCCTAAAAGGATATTACAACTCTCCCCCTCTTAAATTAGATTTATTTCTCGAAATCATTCCTTACTACTTCCTCTGCCACCCTAGTCGATCCTACCCGAACTTCCTCAATTATGTTTAAGATTGAAGATTCATGTTACATCTTGTTTCCTATCAATTGTTAATTCAGGTCCATGGGAAGAAAGTCAATTGTGTAAAGGCTTTAGGACTTAAGGAGGTTATGTTTTGACCTTTTGGAAGGAGGCAATATTGGTTGTGATACCTTAACCTTTGAATTGTGTTTCAGGCCGAAGGCTAGAAAAAGGAAAATCATAGGCCGAGGTCTTGCTTGAAATATGGATTTTTGTTTGAGAAGTTTTTAGTCCAACATATCAAGATAATATTATAGGGCTCTTTAATTACTTTCCGTGGATATAAAGATCGTTGAAAACGGAGTTGGAACGAAGAAGTTATGACCGTTAAAAGTTAGGAATGTTTTGGGCTTAGTCTAGTATGCTGGGCATAAATGATGTATGTTGGGCATACTAGACATCCCTAGTATGCTAGGAGTAAGAAGATTATGCTGGGCGTATGTGATACGAACCTAAACCCTATTTTCAGGGTTTGAAACCTAACTTCCCTAAACCCATTCCGTTTATAGCCTTCACCTCTCCAACGCCCTCCCTTGAAACCCTAACCCTTGTTTAAGCCTTGTGAACAAAAGAAAGTGTTTTGAGTGCTTTGGAGTGTTCTTGGTGCATCTTGTATAAGAAGGAACTCTATGGAGAAGTGTTGGTTGCATTAGAGCTTTTAGATCCATAGGTTGTTCACCTTGATCTTTCTTCTAGAGTTATAAAGCTTGAATCGTGATGATGTATTTGTTAGATCTAGCTAGTTTTGGGTGTTATGAGCTTTTGGTCACTTTAGTGCATAAAGTTTAGATCTTGACAGATTTTGACCTTGTTAGGGCATCTCCAACGCATTCCTAAACTCCATTTCTTCCCCTATTCTTCTCCAACCCTACCCCATTTTCACATCCATTTTTAGAGATACGAATAGTATTCCCCCATATATGGGGGAATACTATTCATATCTCCAAAAATGGAGGTGAAGTTTGGTTGCCAATTTTAGTCCCTCTTATTTTTTTATACATTTCTAGTTTATTTTATCTACTAATTATTATTTAAATGCAATATTTAATATTTATAATATCATGTTATATACTAATTTATATTAGTTAATCATAAATATAGAGTTTAATTAGTAGAGGGGTGTATTTGATAATATATATAAGTTATAAAAATGGAATATTCAAGGAATATACTTTTTGGGGTAAAAAACGGGGTAGAAAATGGAGTAGGGTTGGAGATGAAACACTATTTACTCCATTTAGGAGGGAAAAAATGGAAATGGGTTGGAGATGGTCTTAGGGATAAATTTGGAAACTTTATCCATTTAAACATCATATTGATTCAGATCTGAAGGTTAGAAACTTGGAATTAATGGATTAAGTAAGAAAGATGCACTTTTGGTCCTTTTGAAACTCAAAAGACTAGATCTTGGTTGCTTAGACCATTCTAATGGATAATGTTGGAAAGTTTATCCATTATGGAGCTATTAGGACCCACACAAATGTGATATTGGTCCTTCAAACCCTTCCACACAAGAGTTAAGATGTCTTAATGAGTTAGGATGTTGGGGGTTTTTTGGTATTGAGCACTTAATAGCCATGCAATACCATAAAGTTGGAAACTTTATCGTTAAGGACATCATTTGAGGACTAGATCTAGATTTTAGACGAAAAAGCTTAAGGAATTAAGTTCTTAATAAAAGGGAAATGAGGCAGCTACGTACGCTGGGTGTACGCCAGGTACGTTGCATGAACGAGGTCATCGAACATGTTTCTGGTCAAGAATCGAGTATGCTAAACGTACAAGCTGAGTACACTAGGTCTACTCAGTTGAGTTGACTTGATTGAATTTGACCAGGATTTGACCAAGTTTGACCTAAGGGTATTTTGATTTATAGTTGAGATTTATCACTATCTGGTGTATAGGTGACTGGTAGAGCTGATATATCTGTTCGGACTGAGTGGTGAGTTTTCCTCACTGTACTTGTGGGTCGAAGGCACTCATACCAACCCACTAGATTATGTATTTTGGTATATGGGATGTTGCTATGCTATAGTGATTAGTAGATCTGCATATTTGTCTGATGACTGGTTATATGATCATATGTTGATGAATATATGTTATTTGTTATGTATATGTCGACATGGTATGGTGAGAGTGTTTTGCTTTGTGCTGACAGTAAACAGACTGAGGCATTTGAACCAAATGGTTGTGGGTCGGGGTATTCCAATCAGAATGTTGTAGGCCAGGGGTAATCCAACTAGGAGGTGGTGGACCCGATATGTATTAGGCAATCCAACCGAACGGTTGTGGGATGAGGCATTCCAATTGGAAGGTTGTGGACCTGGTCGTAATCCAACCAAGAGGTTGTGGATGTAGCACGTATTAGGCAATCCAACTGAAAGGTTGTGGGCTAGGACATTCCAACCAAAAGGTTGTCGGCCAGGGGTCATCCAACTAGGAGGTTGTGGACCCAGTATCTGTTTGGTTATATGATTGTGTGGTGGTACTTTGGGGGAACTCACTAAGCTTTGGATTAAAGTTTTATTTTATTGTTTCAGGTACCTCAGATGGTCGTGACAAGGCGAAGGCGTGATCATGCACATCGTTCGGATTTTATGTTGTGGGATTTTGGGACACTCTGATTTATGAATTATACTTTTGAAATAATGTTTTTTGTAAACAATTATTGTCTTGGGGTTGTTTTGGAAAAATGAAAATTTTACTATGATTTTTGGGATGTTACAAGTTGGTATCAAATCCCATGTTTGAGTGAATTGGATGACCATTCGTGTGAATCTAGTCTCAAGCTAAGGATCTGTGAAAGTTTTCAAAATTATTTTTAGAATTGTTTTCCAATTTTTTTTCAAAAGAAACCAAAGAAGGATGAGATTTTTATGATCAACGGGAGCAAGAAACTGTACCCTAAGATTCCCATACTATTATTTTCCTATGATGATTGTGATAAAATTGCATGGCAGTAGTAGGCTAGGGATCATTAGGAATTGAATGATAGAATTGCCTGATGTATGATGCTTGATAACCCAGGAGAATTTCTTGTATGCTAGATAAAATTGATATCATTAATACATTTTCTTAGTGTGTGCATCATAGGGGTACACAACTAAGATTTATAGGTAGGTCAGGTACCAGAATGATGGTTGGGGAATTGTGGATGTGGTAAGTCATAATCCTTTTGTTTCAGGATAGAAAATTGGTGCTATGAATGGACTATCAGATTTATTGCTTGTGCATCTCCATGTGGTTCTTCATCTGAGATTCATAATCTCTTAGAGTTTTCTTGGTCCTTATCTGGAAGATCATCTTCCGTTTGTTATACATTCCAAGAGTTGGGGATGGTTTGTACCGGGATGAGTCGGTTTGAGACAAGGTTTGGTTGCAACACCAGTGGGTGGTAGTTCGAACCCTAAATAAGGGAGAACTTAGGATTCTAATTGGAGGATCATCGATCTGTTCAAGTTTGTGGTGTCAGAAGAATGGTCCGTAGGGATCTGTAGTGCTGGTATGCAGGACTTCGATTCAAAATTTGGTCATGTCAAGGGTGTAGAACAAGTGGGTATCAGATGTATGTGTTCAAGAAATACACGAGTTGTCTTGCAGCAGGAAGAAGTTGGCCAAGGAGCTCGATGTAGCCATTGGTTCCTTTTGGGATGCCAATGAATAGATGAGGAGGTGCTAGGATTGCTCAGGTTGAGTATTAGTTGATTGAGGGATTTTTTAGCTTGTTGTATGGATTTCTATTATAGTCTAGGTTGGAAAATTGTCGATCGGTAAATCAGTTTCAATGATGGGTATGTTCAACTCCGTATAAGTTTCTGGTTCGTTGGATCAGGTGTCAATGCATTCTCGATCATTGGTCATTTCGTTCATCATCAAAGCAGAGATTCTTCGGAACTTCCAAGCTATATTAGTAGAAGTTCAATGGATTCATCAACCTATCATCAAGTTCGGATTGAGTTTGGAAGATGTCTTTGGTTATTGGGAGTCTAGAATTTGGGACAGTGTTATTCAGTTTTCTATACGGGACATTAGATCTGCGTAGAATCTCATTTTTGGCATGTTGTGCTAGAAGGGATGATAATTGGATGGATCCGACCATGGTTTTAGCAACATTTCAAGTTATCTTTAAAAGTTTTATCGAGCTAGTTGTGTATTCATGGGATCTGTTTCGTTCGTTCATGAGGATGATTATGTTAATGAATGAGGGTCGTCATTTCATTAGATATACCAGTCTTCACCCTTTGGGTAAGGTTGTGAGGAAAAAGGAACGCAACTGTTGTGACAAGTCTCCAGCTTAGTGTTGTCTCTTTGATGGAATGGATAGAGTGCCTGAGAACTACAACAAAAGAAACAATCCTGTCAGTCCTCGTCCGGGAGGTGGTCCCAAAACGAACATTCAACGAAGGTTTTTTGAAAGGACTAGAAGATTTTTTGTTTTTTGGTCCCTTCTCTTGGAGGAGCATGGACCTTTTTATGCCTGTGGTCAGGGGGAAAAATCCCCGACATAATATTTTACCTAATCATAAGTGGCAGGGGAAAATGTTCCTTGATTGGTAGATCATGCTCCGCGCATGGTTGCCCTTTATTGGTGTACGGCTTCCAGGAGCGATGTTCTAAGTGGTACACCTATAACTCGGGGGGATGACTAGTACTATTTTGTTTCGATGCCGAATTTGACGCTTTGGCGCTAAGGAATGGGTTTGGGATCGCAAGAACAAGGGCAAGAGTGGGGGCCCGATGTTAGGCGTACCCCAACCTTTACCCAAACCATCTGACGGTTCCATTATTGACGTATTCTTTGTAGGATACATCAACAAGTCCCCTAGGCTAGTAGACGTCAACGTTTGCTTAGGGTAGCTGATTAGTTCTAGATTAAATCTAGGCACGCGTTTGGTGGGAATGGTCCCTGACGTGTAATAGATCCGTTCTGGCGAGACAGCTTCGCTTCGTTTCGTTTTTCTTCTCCTCTTTCTTCCTTTTTCTTTTTATTTAAGGGCTCTCTACCTTTAGAAGTGTTTATACAATTCCTCTTCCTATAATCCGCCGTCCCATCCTCTATTGTCATTTCTTCTCTTGCCCATATTTTTTCACTCTTATTCCTGATGGCCTCTACTAGACCTGGAGTTGTTCCTATGCCCGAGGAGTTCGAGTCCCTTCAATTCCGATTTGGGTTCATGCCTGAGCATGGGGTTCAATTCTCATCAGAAGGGTTTACCATATACCAACCACCGGTCAGGAAAATGGGTATTATAGTAGCGATCTTCGAGGCCAGGTTTCGGCTTACCGTTTCTGGTTTCTTCGATGAGGTTATGCGAGAATATGATTTCTCTATCCACGATTTGACCCCGAATGCTGTGAGGTTATTCGCTCTTGCTGGTTCTTCATCACTAATGTTTGCCCGTTCTTACGAGCTTCTTGAAAATTAGGGAACAAAGGAAACTACAAAAATAGGATATTGAATTGATATCATTGATCTAGATTAACTGCTTTAATCACAAAAGTTTGCATCAATAATCAACATTCCGAAGAAATTGTGCTTAAACAAAACACACACACAGACACACAGACACACAGACATAGACACACACACACATACACACACACATATATATATATATATATATATATATATATATATATATATATATATATATATATATATATCAAGGTTGTAAAAATCATTTGACAGTAGCTTGACGGTCGACTGGTGTTAAGGGATTAATCGGTCTTGGCGGGGATTAATCGGAGACCATAAATTATTAATAAAATATTAAAATTAATTAAATATTAATATATATTAAGAAAAACAAGTACTTCAAAATTAGAAAATAAGAAAAGTTGTAATTTGGAAATACGAAAATATGAACATTTTGGTATAATATTTGAAATTTTGAAAATTTGAAAGTTTTGGAGTAAAAAACGAAAGTTGGGTTTTTAAATTTTTTTTGACCTTTTTTTTGACTTTTTTTTTTTGATTTTTTTGACTTTTTTCGACTTTTTTGACTTTTGTTGACCAATTAATCCCGCCAAGGCCGATTAATCCCGCCAAACCCGATTAATCCTAAATTTCCTATTAATGCCCTAATCCTCGACGGTTGGAGAACGCCAAACGATTAATCCCGATTTCTGCAACCATGATATATATATATATATATATATATATATATATATATATATATATATATATATATATATATATATATATATATGTGTGTGTGTGTGTGTGTGTGTGTGTGTGTATGTGTGTGTATGTGTGTGTGTGGGGAGTGGTCTCCCCGAAGGGTATTTTGTAGGCCTTGGTTTTGGCTCTTAACTGAGCGATCAATCGCCTCTCTTTTGTGGTCGATTAAGGTGAGCCGAGGTCGTAACCTCGATGCTCCCTGGACTCATATGTGCTAAATTGTCAGGGGATGGTTATGACCCTTCGGACCCTTTTGGCACGTTTGGTTTAAAAGCATGGAGGCTTTATTGCTTGTTTAAACCGATGTATATGTATGGGGATCATCTCTTTCTGATATTTGTGGTTGCATGTTGGTGGGTCATTTTGCTCTGACAATGTGGGTGATCAACCCGTGTTCTCATTTGGCAAGTCCGTGTATCCCCCTTTTTTATTTAAATTTGTATTTATGCTTTACATATGCGTGTTTGTATATTGACTAGTGGGGTTAGTCCACTATCTCGTGAAACTTTATTAATTGGAAAGTTCTAAGGACAACTTAAACTTCTTCATGCTAACTGTTTTACAAAAGTGTGGCTTTTAGGCCATAGGTCTGAGCGTCATTACCCCCACCTTAGTTTATGCCCTTTGCCGACTGTTTCTATGAGTAAAAGTGGTGCAGGTTGCCTACATTCCATGTTAGGGGGTATCAGTCTCCCGTCTTGTGCTTCCAACATGTATGCTCCATCCCGATGTGACCTGACTATTTTGTAGGGTCCTTCCTAGGTTACACTTAACTTCCCCAGTGTCTTCGAGTGGCTAGCCTCATTCTTCCTCCGCACCCATTCTCTTATCTTGAAGTTCTTTACGCGTACCCGTTTGTTGTAAAAGATTTATGTACGGGCCTTGTGGGCTGCTTGTCAGGGATCCGGAGGTGTACGCGGGGCATACAACAAGGTATGCTTAGCATACAAACAGTGAAGCGAGTACGTCAGGCGTACCAAGTGGTACGCTTAGCGTACTCATGCGAGGGTGTTGATCGGGGATTGAGAGGTGTACGCTGGCCTACAGAAGTGTACGCGGGGCATATGTTAAGACCTTGAAAACCCTAATTTTGGGGTTGGCCACTATTTAAGCATCCTTATGGACTTGAAACCCTCATTTTATCAGCCTCCTTGTCCTCCTTACCCTACACATGAACTCTAATTCCGTACTTGTGTGTTTTTGAGCTTAGAAGGCCATTTTGAGGTGGATTTTGGTGCTTTGAAGGAAGGTGATCATCTTTGATGCTTCACTTGATGCTTCTTAGCTTAGACCTCTTTTGGTTTGGTTTTTTGGATCCTTTTGGTCCCATTGATGAGATCTTATGAGTTCGTATCGTTTCTGAAGCTTAGAGTTGCCACTCTTGGTGTTATTTTGGTCCTTGAGTCATAAAGTTGCCTTTTTTTGAGGTTTAGATCCATCCATGCATGAGTTAAGGCCATTTTCATGAAAGTATAATGTTATATTTTGAGTTTGGATTCATTTGGGGCATGCAAAGTCACCAAGTTAGTGACTTTATGGGTCTAGACATCAATTAGGACTTAGATTTGTGGTTCGGAACTTTGGGCTAAGCATTAAGTGCTTAATGGCAAACGTTGGCTCAATAGAGGAGTGTGTTGGGCATATATGTTTGTACGTGCATCATATAAGCCATCAATCGTGTACACATAATGAAAAGGTAAGTAGGCCATGCGTACTCAGTCAGATAGGGCTTTACAACTTTGGGCCTCGGTTTGGGCCATTTCGTGGACCTAGTTGCTTTGGCCCTTAGTGGGCCATCTGAAAGCAAGCTTTTGGACTAAGGAAATAATTAGACTTTAGGGTAAGGTCCATTGGAGGGGTTTGGGCCCAATTTGGAAAATTAGGCAATAAGTAGGCCTTGTAAAATTAGTTACTGTTGTGCCTTTTATATTGTGGATTTGGGCCTTAGTTTGGATCAAATTAGGCCAGGGGTAGGATGGTCATTTTAACACAATAATGGAGTATTGGATATTGATTAGAACCTAAGTATTGATTGGGTATTAGTTTGTACTGATAACTCGGGGAGTCGTCAGGGCAGCAACTAGGGATTTCTTTATGTGAGATTCAACATTTAAGGTGAGTTTCCTTACTGGGTTTAGCAGGTCGAAGGCACCAATGCCGACCCTTCTTGTTTATTTTAGGAGGCTAGGAGTCTGCATAACCCTTACATGTGTTATGTGCTGCTATGTATACTCAACGGGATCGATGTCGGGTGAGGCACGATGACTAGAATGTATGCTATTGTTTGATGATATTATATGTGTTAGCATTATTGTATGTTATGTACCGTATGTGTATAGTGGGCGAGGCCTGATATCAGTCGGGGCATAAAGAATAACATATTTGTATTCCAAGTGTCGCTCGATGCCGTGCGGGGCCCAATGGCGGGCGGGGCCCGGAGTAGGGCCGGGGCCTAATGTATGTTTTACTATGTATGGTATGGGGTATTTTGGGGGAACTCACTAAGATTTGTGCTTACGGTTTTCAGTTTATATTTTAGGTACTTCCAATGGTAAGGGAAGAGCTCGGGATGACTGCATTGCACACACCATTGGGATTCCGCATATGATATTTTACTCTGATTTTTATGACATTTGATACATTGGTTTTGTTGAGATGTATGGATGATATTTGAAAATAATATTTTATCTATTTTAAAAATGAAACGTTTGGGACCATATTTTGGGATGTTACAAGTTGGTATCAGAGCCTTGGTATGAGCGATTTGGGCACACTCTCGGGTGTGTATGAACTCACACTAAGGATTTGGTAGGATTTTCAAAAGAAAAATGTTTCATAAAAAGGATTTCTAAAAAGAGATAAAGGGTGTGGTGCATGAAATCGACTGAGCTCAAGTAAGTTTTCCTAAATTACCCATACATGTTATTTGATATGCTTGAGTCTGTGAATCTGTAAATCACATGCTAGTTAGGGCTAAGGATCTGCTTAGTTGTTGCTTGATAGAATGAAAGGAGAGATGCCTTTGTATGACTGTTGTATGAGCTTGTAGACTTGCATTCTAGTAATGATCAGTCAATGATAGGATGACTTGATTAGGTTATGCTTGGTTCGGATACTTAATGCTTGAATTCTGCTTGCTTTGTGCTTTTAGGAGTTCTAACTAGCTTCAGCTAACTAGTAAACGAATATGCTAAGTTACATATCGTGGGAACTAACTAATTTTAGAAGATTAGGTTTTAACTCTATTGTGCAGCTTTTGTTTGAGTCCAACCATTGTAGTGTGAGACCTCTCATTCAAAGAATTATCTAGTTTTAGTGATATATGATGGTATTCGTGAGCAAGTTAGAAGGAGATAGCGGGAATTCCTTTTGCAGCTGATGGCAAAGAGTGGTATGGAGTTGCCCTAGGAGAACCTAGGAGGAGATATAGTATTGGAACCTTATCTATGAGGGATGTTAAATTGATTTAGAGTAACCTGGTTGAGTTAAATAAATTCTTGAGGAAAGTACGGATATATATGTGGAAGTTAGTATGGGCCCGTACTACTGGAAGCATAGGATCCGTAATCGATTCAAGGAGGGCTACGATAAAATCAGGAAGCTTGTATGGTTGTGATTCCCTGGTATATTTTGATGCGTATTCTGATAGTTTTTTGGTATATTTTTCAGTATGGTGGTATTGTGGGGCAGACCAGTTAGCAGTTCTGGTGCTGGGGAGGGTTCATGCTCAGGATATGGAGTTGGGCAGCTCGATAAGCAGACTAGGGTGTTTCTCTCATCATAGATTACTCATTGCATTCTCAATCAGACTACTGCGATCTTCAATTCGGTCAAGGAGTATCCTGGAGGTTCTGGAGGAGCGATAAAGATCGTTTAGTTTTGAGATGATAGTTATAGAAGGAGATCGATGTTTGACATTCAGAGAGTTTTGAGTTTTTGGAGCTCCAAACTATCATGGGGAGAAGCCCCCCATTGTGAGTAGGCATTGGTTAACAAATGTTGTTAATGCTTTCCGCACCAGTTGTTGTCCTGAGGGCGACAAGGTCATACTAGCTTCCTGCTTTTTGAAGGACAAGGCTCGATACTAGTGGGACGAGGTTGGTAGTGTTGTGGATGATGATGCGGTTGATGGGATGACCTGGGATGATATTTCGACCAAGTTCCGAGTTAAGTTTGCACCGATTATTGAGGTGCAACAGTTGGCGCGAGAGTTCCAGGATCTTCGCGAAACTATTGAGATGGTGGTTGAGATCACCGCTATATTCAGGGAGAGGGAACTTATGGTTCGCAATATGTGGTAGACGAGGGAAGGAAGAAAGCCCGATATCATGAGATGTTGAGGAGCGACATTTGACAGTTTATGAGCCGATCCAGCTGCAAGACGCTGGAGGATATGATAGCTTGATCCAGGGAGAGGGAGATTTGAAGGGTTTTAGTATACTATAACATCCTATGGTACACATACATCCCTAAATGCTTTGGATCTACGTTTTTTCTAATTATACATGCAATATTGTTTCCAAAGCGTTAAGCCAACAACTAGCATGGAAGTTACATAATCAACATAAAAGAGTTATAGAATTACCTCTTTGTTGTAGCTTGTAGAACTTCTTGAGTTTGTCCTATAAGAACTTAGTGCCCAAAGTGTTGCACCTCAAATGGAATCACAACACACCTAGAACAAAGGAGACTTTTGAGAGAGTATTTCTTGCACCAAAATCGGCTCAATGATCTCCAAGAGCACTAGTGTATGTAGTAGTCAATTTCTGATGCTAAGGGGCTTCTTATATAATGTGGCAAGATTAGGGTTACACCATGTAAGCCCTAATTTTTATGAACTTCCATATTCCTTAGGCTCCATGGATTAAACCCCCATGGATCATCCATGGGTTGTCACATGGGTTTAGCCCAACCTAAGGAATCATGGATCATTGGCACACACCATAAGAATTAATGATTTACCAATCAATCCCCATATATTTAATTAGTATCTTTTGATCATAAAATTAATTCCAAAAAAATTATTGATCAATACTAATTAAATAATATGATTTCATGTTAATATATTAGAACGTATAATATATTAACAAATCATAAATAACCTCTTCTCAAAAGTCCATCCTATCAAGTTGTCCAGGTGATATGCAACCCAAATGGACCATGCTACTCTCGGGTCAAGTACATACCAATTATAGTCATGGGCTTAGATACCTAATCCAATAGTCTCCCACATGGGTAAGTCTAATAACTATTATTGCAAGTACGACTCCACAACCCGACTAGCAATCGTAGCTCTTAAAAGTCGCTGTCGAACTCTGACCTAGTCAATGACGCGTACATTAGATAAAGGATCATATATTCCTCCATTATATATATCATATGGACTGAGACATGGATTTTAATCATTCTCTCTGTCCATCTGTTGTTTCCAGATTTTCGATTTATGATGACCGACTAATTGAACAAATCAAATCAGTTTAGGTTTGGCCAAACTGATAACGTCTATTTTATGCATATATTTATGATGTTTTCTTATTATTTTATAGTATGTTTTTATGTTATTTAGAACTAAAAGATACTTAATATTCTTTGAAATATTCAATTATAGTAAAAATGGGAGCTGGAATGCAAAAGGAAGAGAGTGGAGCTGAAAAGATGCAAAAAGGATATTGCTGGCAGATTGACCCCTCTTCAATGTTTCAGGTATATCTGATGCCTCATAAGTCCAATTGGAGAGATTCAAAATGTTCTAAAAACTAGATGAAATTTCCTACGACTTATATGATCGGGACTTTTTGCTAATTCCGCATTTATCTTATCCAAAATCGGCCTTGAAGATGAAGCATAAAAGCTGGACGAAAATTCCCTCCAAGTTACTTATTCCCCAAGCATACCTTATTTTTATTTGCTTAATCCCTAAGCCACCATTAGTTTCCTTATTCCAATCCAACTCTAATATTTCATATTAATTCCATCTCCCTTCAACTATAAATACCCCATATCATTCAACTATTTTGATCATCTATGATATTCTACTTCGACTTGTGCGACAAGAAAACTTCATAACTGCCGTTTGAGGATCTAGAAGGCGGCTGGAAGGCCATTAAGCTGAAAGGAGCAAAGATCTGAAGGATTAGAGAGCGGATTCGTGTCAGTAATCATGTGGTTTGTTATCATGACCATGTTTAGCATTCTACTGTGATACTATTATGTTTTTACTTTCTGATTTTGGTGTTGAAACTATTTGCTTTGAGTTTATGATTAGATGAAACCTTGATTATTGGATTAATTGCTATATTTGATTGTTTTATTCATGTTTAATTTATCTTATTAAGCTTGTTAAAATATCCTCATGTGTTAATGACAATTATTTTCTGTTAATTATTAAGTATATCAAGTTGTATGAACATATACTGGATTGCTTGCCTCTTATGATCTTGATGACCATCAAGATTATATGCCTACGAATAGCGAATGTGAAACTAGGGTTAACTAGGAAATAAGTAAGTTAATGTGTGAGCGTTGTGTGACAAACCATCAACAAGAGGTTAATTGAATTAGTAATTTGATTAACAGTTATTGCTTGATACGAACTAAACTCTAGGAAACATGTTAGTTTAATCAATTGATCAATGTTTGAATTGACTTGTTTGCTAAAGGATTAGTAATAGTGAACATGAACCTAATCATTTTAGAAATCGGTGAACATGAATAAATAAATCTGTGTGTGCAATTGTCTATGATTTTAAGATGTAATATGTCTAAACCAAAGTACCTAAAGAGATTTGTCTTCCTGTCAGTTTATCGAGATTTGCTATTAAGTTGTTTGTTTGAGATTTAATAAACCATTTCTTTACTGCTTTTGTGTGTTTTGTGTAACCCATAATCAAACCATTTAAATTAATTCACTATCGTTCCCTTGAGTTTGACACCCTTGCTTATCAAAGCTATATTATACTCGATCGGGTTCACTGCCGGTAAGGTGTGGTGTACATGCGATAAATTAGTAATTATAAATAAAAAACTAGTGCGTTAAATATTCACATCACAAACACTTAGGGGTTTCATCACTAAATCATCGAGGGGGCCACATATATTGCTTTTACCCACATGGAGTAAAAGGAACGGATAAATTTCGACCCAAATTCTTGCTTGTACTTACTCATCAAATTACACCCAACGATATGTTTTATAACATCCAAGTTACTGGTGTGTTTACATATGTCAATGTGCAACCGACTTGCAACTACAACTTACATGTCTCCGTTTCAAGAATATAAGATATTATCGTCTCACAATCACCCATGATAAAATCCATGAAGTGATTCAAATGAGCGTGGGTTGAATCCAATACTCGAATCTAATTCCAAAGTATTAGAGTCTAAACTATCATGCAATGATTCTTTTGTAATGTCTAGATACCAAAAGTCATAGAGACTTGACCAACGATATTACAAAATATTCATTTGGAGATTGTTACAAGACAATTCCATGGAAATGAAGTCTCAAATTCACAGTACATTCCTTTGAACATCCTTCTTGTATAAAAGTTTCTAACTTTCTCATCTATTCTTAAACTCCCAATATGGAAACATTCCATATTTGCCATACGACAACTCATTATTAATATACTCTTGTCTATTCATAATAATGTCAATATGGTCCATCCATTACAATACTTCTAACTGTCCTTAAGCGATCAATCCTTGGCAAACCTTAGATTGTCCTTAACAGTTGTTTAACCACTTTAGTCAAATCCGGTTCTATTCATTTTTCCCTCTTAATGCCCTAGGCATTTGGAAAATTACAACACGAGAATATTATAGCATATGCAATCGATCCTATACCCGAAGCATATGGGACACGATTCATAATGTCTAACATAAAGACGTGATACTTGATCAGTCTTTTGCTATAATATTTCTATTTTCCATGTTCTCACAATTTGGAATTATGAAGAGGAATGTCTTAATCATAATCGAATTTTGAGAACGCAATTATCATTTCCATATATCTAGAATTTCCTTATGTTGAATTCTATTTTCTATGTTCTCACAATTTGAACTATGAAGATGGATGCCATAATCATAATCGAATTTGAGAACACAATTAACATATCATTCATATATATTCTTGACTAAATTTGATTAAAATCTCAATATAAGCTTTTAGATTTGAAATGAAGTATGAATTCCTCTCTCTTAATTATAGCAAGACAACATTTTCAAACCCTGCATCTTTGCAAATTGAAACTTTGTTTTCTATAATTAACATTGCTAACTCGCAACACTTATAATAATTATGCTCCCACTAGCTTTGACATGTACCTAGAAATCAGATGGACTTCTAGAAATCAATACTTATTGACTTTTTACCAAAGTTCAGATTTCTGATACGAGATGCTTCGAAAAGACTTTATCTAGGCTTATAAAAATCACACACTTTCCTTAGATAGCTCACATGTGTGTCTAAAAAATTTTAGAACTTACAACAATAAGTCTCAAATGCTTAGTCCTTTTCCATTTCTCACAATTCAAACTATGAGAAAGATGCCGTAATCATAATCGAATTAGAGAATGCAAATATCACAATTCTAACTATTAAATCTACTTAGTGAAAAACGTTTCCTCATAATCATTTTCATGAGTTGGAGAGAAACCTTATGACACTTAGATTTTATGGTGTATGTGTTCCTATCCTTGTGAATTTGTCAAAACCATAATCACAAGACAAGGTTAGTGACAAATCCAAACCCATATGGATTGAACTTGTTTAATCTTAATTTCTTGCCACATGGCAGCACAAGGGCCTACCATTGCTTCCAAGTTGTTATGAAAACAATTGAGAACTCATACACACTCACATACACAGTCAACTTTAACTGGAATAGGCACCGAAACAAGAATATGTCAACACAATAGGTTACAAATCTCATGTTGTGTGCTAGTGATTAACAATAGGTTTACTCTTGATTAGTTCTTGAAACTTTCAAGATCTTTAAGACTCCCACTGACCTCTTGACATATAAGATTCTCTTGTCATGAACCATTCCTTGACAAAAAATATTCAAGAGTTAGTGCGGATTCTTATCAAGACAAACACTTCACACAATTGGTCTTAGTTGGTCTTTGTTTTATCCAAAACATCACAACTTACCAATTTCAAATGTACAAGAGTAAGAAACATTTTACTCTACATTTGATGAGTGTTATAAACCTTCTTAATTTAGTGTCACTCAAGGCACAAGCTTGGAGTATGACTCTAAGACTTGTTTTGGAACGAAGTATGATTCACCTTTTTGATTTAACCATTCCAACAATTCACGATTCCTCTTCTTAGCCATAGAAATGCACAAAGATGAACTTAGAGGATCAATTGTTATATGGTTTTCATAATCATTAAGATGATCATAAAACACGATACTAAAGTACTCTCCCATCTTTTCAGATTGGAGAAACCTTTTATCTTTCTGCCTATTTTGATTCTTCTTATTCGTTCTTCCATACATTGAAACTCTTCCAATGTTCAGAATTATACTTAGACTTGTAAGCATAACCATATTTACCAAACTTTAGTAAATCATGACAAGTAGTCTTATTGTTCTTTGAGGTTGATCTGACCAGCGCACACCCAATGTACCCGATCCCCTAGTCCTTCACTTGACTCATATATACATATGAACAAGGAATTAGTCTTAATTTCCAGAGATGAAGTTCTCATTCATAACACAATACAAGTTGCATGATTCCAAGTTTCTATCCAACTAAAACTTGGGTGATGATAATCTTTCCTTATTTGGTAAATTTTGACACCACCACAAACGAAAGAATCAAATTCATATTGCTAACATAGAAACATGCAAACATCAATTTTCACAAATGCCATTGCACGGAGATATAACAAAATAAAACAAAATTTTATTGATTTATAAAATTCGAAAAAACTTTTCCTTACAATGCAATTACAAATGAAAACTATGTTATTACAAATTTCTAAGCAATCTATCGTAACTCTTAAGCAGCAACTCAAAAATTTGATCATCAAACCATGCGATTGAAATCCATCTTCGCGACCAGATTCATCATACTCTTCCTTTAAGCTTCCTTCCTTTTGCATGATCCTACAAAACATCAAAATGCAACCTTGTCACATCGTGTATTAAGAATAAAAAATTAGGAACTTAATAGAGTCAGACAGTAGACTTACCTGAAGCAGAGTCAAACCTTTTTGATTCTACATTCTCTCAGATCTTTCTGGTAGTCAGGGCAGCTTCACTTCCAATGTCCCTTCAAATGGCAGTAAAACAAATGGCTCTTTTTTGCATTGGCACATGAGATAATCACAGACTTAGACTTTCTCTTTACCATTTGGTCAACCGGGTTGACTATGGCTGATCCCTTTCCATCGGGAAGAGAAATCTTTTATGGACTTCCAATGTTACCATTCTTAATGTCCATGGAAGTTTGAGAAGTAGATATTCCAATCGAATTTGCTTTTCCAGTGCACCAAATCATTGCTGATTCAGCAGCAACAAGCAAATAGGTAAGATCAATAAGGGTAATGTCGTGGTCTATCACAAAGTAGTCCTTAATGAACTCACTATATGACTCAGGAAGTGACTGAAGAACCCAATCAATAGCCAACTTCCTTAGGAACACGACACCGAACATTGTCAGCCTATCAACGCGTTACTTCATATCCAAGACATGTGCACATATAGACTTTCCATCTTGGTGTTTACTTGCCAATAGGGCTTGAGTGACCTTGAATTTTTCAAGTCTTTGAGCTTGTGGGCCAGGGAGAATAATTAGAGGAGGTAGAGGAAGTGAAGCATGATATTGTGGAACATCATCTTCAAGAGGAAATCTTGTTCCATGAGATTTAGGAAGACCATAGTTGTATGAACTAGACATCTACAATGGGAGAAATTCAAGTTAGTTGATTTAAGTCCTTGATACAACACCCAAATGAAATATTAAGGCTAGGACCCAACACAATATTTTGCAATTCGGAAGAGGGATTCCGTAATCCGAATGCAAAATATTTGAAGGAAGGTAAATGATGATTTACCAATTTTCACCACGAAAAACGAAATTGATAATTAAGTTTTAAATGGATTGAAATTCCTAGATTCTTTGAGATTCATTGACCTTTTCAATGACATGTTTAAATCTCGATTGTGCCCTTCAAGTTTGTGACTGGGATGCCGAGGATCACAAACAAGGTGTGAATAACCATGCAAATTAGCTTGGTATGCCCAATGTTACAACCACCTAATCAATGTGCCAATTAACCACACACACTCCATTGATCTATGATTAACATCAAACTACCATTTTCCATGCATTGTCAGTGCCAGGTTAGTGTGTTGGTTAACCACATACGCTCCACTAACGACTTAACAAGGTGCAAAGTGCAATTTCAAGGGTTAGCACCAAATTCACATTTTACTAAAGTAACTAATATTGAGAATTTATAAGTGTTTAGTTACTTAGTATTTCAATATACATTTAATGAGAATTTAAAGGTCCCATCAAACCTGTTCGGCTAACGACCCTCCACTAGGCAAGGAAGCGGTGGGTGAGAGTGAACACCAATTAAACTGTCATTTTATAGGCAGTAACCTTATACCCCCTTATAGACCGGCTTCGTGAATGAGGCGTACTAACGGTAAGACTTACTTTACTCTTATACATACATACATACACACACACACACACACACACATATATATATATATATATATATATATATATATATATTACTAAACCTATAATAATATAATAAAGTATATGGGTTGAATTTTAAAATTTTAGGGTTTGGAACTATATGCTTCAAAGTGAGACTTTGCATTTAGAAATTCCAAAACTTGAGGGCAAGTTTTGAGCTATTCAAAAACTTTTGGTATTCATAACTTATGAGTTTAATATAGTTTTTATGAAAACACTCTTGACATTTCATAACTTGAGAACAAGTTATGGAGTTCATAAAAACATTTATGTAAAAGACTCTTCAAGTTCCATAACTTGAGGACAATTTATGGAAGACTTAAAATCATTTTATGATGACATTTAAAGATGGGACTTTTCAATTTCCATAACTTGAGGACAAGTTATGGATTTCTTCAAAAACATTTAGATAAAAAATTGTAACTAACAAAACCACACAATATGTCTATGATCTAATTAAACTCATAAGTTAAGATAATTCATATCAAACAAGTTTCAAGAAATTAGCCTAATCATAAACTAATACAAATAATTAAACTTTGACAATTATATTTTATTTGGATGAGAATCATCATTACCATATCAACAAAACCATATTTTATGAGCTAAAACATTTTGTGGTAATGATTCTAATCCAAAACAGGCCAAAAAAACAGGAGTCCGAATCGGCGAGTACATGAACTGGACTCATCGAGTTGGGCCTTTTCTGAGTGGACTCAGCGAGTCCCCTAGTGGACTCGTCGAGTTCACTGTCCAGAATGCAAAAAATTCAATTTTTTTGCTTTGAAAACCAATAAAACATCAAGTATAGTGGAAAACAATCCTAGGCTCTGATACCGCTGAAAGCTTTTGGTATACTACAACATCCTATGGTGCACATACAACCCTAAATGCTTTGGATCTATGTTTTCTCTAATTATACATGCAATATTGTTTCTAAAGCATTAAGCCTACAACTAGCATGGAAATGACATAATCAACATAAAAGAGAGGTATAGAGTTACCTCTTTGTTGTAGCTTGTAGAACTTCTTGAGTTTGGCCTATAAGAACTTAGTGCCCTAAGTTTTGCACCTCAAATGGAATCACAACACACCTATAACAAAGGAGAATTTTGAAAGAGTATTTCTTGCACCAAAATCGGCTCAATGATCTCCAAGAGCACTAGTGTATGTAGTAGTCAATTTTGGATGCTAAGGGGCTTCTTATATAGTGTGGCAAGATTAGGGTTACACCATGTAAACCCTAATGTGTATGACCTTCCATATTCCTTAGGCTCCATGGGTTTAAACCCCCATGGATCATCCATGAGTTGTCACATGGGTTTATCCCAGCCTAAGGAATCATGGATCATTGGCCCACACCATAAGAATGAATGATTTACCAGTCAATCCCTATATATTTAATTAGTCTCTTCTGATCACAAAATTAATTCCAAATTAATTATTGATCAATACTAATTAAATAATATGATTTCATGTTAATATATTAGAACTTATAATATATTAACAGATCATAAATAACCTCTTCTCAAAAGTCCATCCTATCAAATTGTCCTGGCGATATGCAACCCAAATGGACGATGCTACTCTCGGGTCAAGTACATTCTAATTATAGTTATGGGCTTAGACACCTAATCCAATAAGAATGGACTGGAGATGGAAAGGAAGAGGAAGCCAGATGAGGTTCAGTCATCAGGGGGTTCGTGCAAGAGGCCCAAGGTATCAGATTCCAGATCGAAGGGCCATCAGGGTCGTAGCCGTTGTGGCAGGACGCATGAGGGTTAGTGCAGGAGTGGTAGTGGTGGTGGTTCTGGCTGCTTTAAGTGTGGCCAGACCGGTTATTATAGTAGGAATTGTACTGCTACCACCACCCACATATCAGATCTGATTTGCTTACATTTTAATCAGAGATGCCACAAGAAGGCCCAATGTCCGAGTTTGGCTGCAGCAAGAACAGTGTCAGCACCCGCTCCTGCGACTTTGAGGATTACTGATGCCGCCAGGGTCAGGCAGATGCATCTATGGCGAAGAGCAGGGCTTTCCAGCTAAAGGCAGAGGAGGCACGTGCAATTCCTAATGTTGTTACAGGTATGTATCTTCTCTTTATCTCTTTATGTATATTGAATTGCTTGCTTATGTTTAAGTGTGTTTTATTTTAGGATTGTTCCTAGTGAACTGGATGTCTAATTTAGTGTTATTCGATTCGGGAGCTACCCGATCCTTTGTATCACTTACGCTTAGCAAGAGATTTGATGGAGCTCTAGGGGAGCTGGATTGACCTCTTGATGTTGAAATTGCTGATGATAGGACGGTTCGGGTTACGAGGGTTCATCGAGGTTGTACTCTCCAGTTATACAGCGAGCAGTACCTGGTCGACCTGGTTCCTATTTCTCCGCGCGGGAACAAGGTCATCGTGGGCATATATTGGTTGAGCCCTAATGAGGCAGTGCTCAACGGTGAGAAACAGTTAGTTCAGGTTCAGACCCCAAATCGGGGAGATTTGGTGATTTAGGGTGAGAGACGGCAGCGTGGGCCGGTTTTGTGCTCTGCAGCGTGGGCCAGATGCTAACTTTATCAGGGTTGTTCAGGTTTTTTCGCCTATGTCATGGATACCCGGAATAAGGGTAAGGCGACCATGGATGATGTGCTGATTGTATGGGATTATCCGAATATTTTCCCAGAGGATTTTCTTGGGGTACCGTCGGAGAGGCGGGTGGAGTTTAGGATTGATTTGGTTCTAGGTTCGGCTCCGATATCCAAAGCAACGTATCGGCTGGCTCCTCTCGAGATTCAGGAGTTGTCTAATAGCTGCACGAGCTGTTAGACAAGGGATTTATTAGACTGAGCAGTTTGCCTTGGGGAGCCCCGATTCTGTTAGTGAAGAAGAAGGACAGGTCTCATCGGATGTGTGTCAACTACTAGAAGTTGAATTAGGTAATGGTGAAGAATCGTTGTCCACTCCCGAGGGTTGATAGTCTCTTCGACCAACTTCAGGGTGCGTCTTGGTTCTCCAAGATCGACTTACGATCGAGTTATCATCAGATGCAAGTAAGGGATGCGGATGTGCAGAAGATACCTTTCCGGAATCAATATGGTCATTATGAGTTCATGGTGATGCCTTTCGGGCTCACCGATGCTCAAGCCGCGTTCATGGATCTCATGAACTGCATGTGCAGACGGATGCTAGATTGGTCTGTGATAGTCTTTATTGGTGATATATTGGTCTATTCCAAGACTCAGGAGCAACATGAGGAGCACTTGAGGTAAGTGCTTGAGACATTGAGGAGGGAGAAACTTTTTGCAAAGTTCTCGAAGTGCGAGTTCTGGTTGTGCGAGGTGTAGTTTCTAGGGAACCTTGTAAACCAGAAGGGTATTCTGGTCGATCCGGCCAAGGTCGAGACCGTGATGCAGTGGAAGGTTCTGAGGTCTCCATATGATATTCAGAGTTTTCTTGGTCTGGCGGGTTATTATCGGAGAGTCATCCAGGATTTCTCCAAGATCGTTGTTCCATTGACCCGACTGACCAAGAAGTCGGTGACATTTCGCTAGAGTCCTGAGTAGCAGGCAACTTTTGACACTCTTAGACAACGGTTATGTGAGGCGACGATTATGACCTTGCCAGAGGGTGTTGATGATTTTGTGGTTTATTGGGATGCCTCGATCACGTGTGTGGGGGCAGTGTTGATGTAGCGGGGTTGCGTGATCGCTTACGCATCAAGACAACTAAAGCGTCATGAGGCGAACTATCCGACACACGATTTGGAGTTGGGTTCTATTGTTTTTCCCTCAAGAATTGGCGGCATTATCTCTACGAGGTTCGTTGTACTATTTAGATGGACCACAAGAGCCTGAGGTATTTTGATGGATCAACCGAACCTGAATATGAGGCAGTGTAACACTGTAAATTTTCAACAAAAAATTTCATTTTTTAATAGTCACATAAATCTCAATTTCACAGTTCATAAAACTCTAAAATGACATTTTTCAATAAAACATCTTCATAAGTTATTTAAACATAATCCAGGATCTCCAAATCATACTCCGCCTCGTGTGTACAATCATGCCGGCGCCTTCCCATGATTCTGAGAAGTACCTGAAACACATAACACATAACATTGTAAGCACAAAGCTTAGTGAGTTCCCCAAATTACCATACACATTTCGTTAGCCTCTCGTGGCCATACTCGGATAAGACCCTGCGGTCAATGTGTCTCAGTGGGACCCTCCATTCCCACAACTCGGGTGACGCTCTGGTCCTAACTCGGTAAGCTCAGAATAATACACGGTATAATTCACAAAACATAAATCATGATATCACAATAATCAATATAAACACATAAGACCCTACGGTCACACAAAGATTACCACTCTAGGTAAGTAAAGTGAGAAGTCTCACCTCGTAAGCACACAAGCAAATAACCCCGTACATGAATCTCGAACTAGTCTCCACCTAACACATATGATAATTATCCCTAATTAACACTTAAGACACGACCCTAAGTTATTTTCTCTCTCAAACTCTTGAAATGGGTAAAAGACCATTTTACCCCTCCATGGTCCCCATAATCCCCGTCTTGACCAAAACCCTAAAGTCAACAGAAGTCAACACTCGAGTCAACAGTCCATATTGACCCGACTCACTGAGTGCATCTATATGACTCGTCGAGTCCCATCGTTTCCTTTGAGATGTCGCAAAAATCTAACGTAACTCGTCGAGTTGTCTCGTCAACTCGCCGAGTTACCCATGTCCAGACTCATTGGGGAAAACCCTAGCCGACTCGTCGAGTCAACTCATTGACTCGGCGAGTCCATTCAGTCTACTTCCTAATTCAGACTTTTTAATTCAGATCTACAACCCCAAAGTCTAGATCTAGCCTCCCAAGGCTTGAATGTCACGTAAAGCTACAAGCTTTACGTTCATGCGTGGCACTTAGGGCTTGAAATGCCAAAACAACTCCCATTTAGGGTCTTAATCATGAAGGCCCTTTTATTAGATGGATAAAGCTGGGACCTTTGGACTCTAGGGACCTCACAAGGTCCAGATCTGAAGTCTAAATCACTTGGTACACTCCAAGCCTCAAGAAGATGGAATAAGCCCCAAAACTCCATAAAATGAGATCTAATAAAACTAGTGAGCATGGTATAGAATTTTTACCTTCAATATAAGCTCTCTGGATGAAATCACACCAGATCCCACAACCTCTTCTTGTTCCTTGCTTGATACTCTTCACTTCTTCACAAAGTGCACCAAAATGCCCAAGGATTAGCTCTCTTTCTCTCTTAGCTCACTACAAACGATTAGAGTTTCACACATAGGAGTAAGGTAGCTGGTGAGGTGGAAATGAAGGCCAATCTACAATAGTAGCTGGCTAGACCCAAAAAACTCCTTATCTTGGCACCTCCCATCTCATAACTGCCTCAATCTTAGCCGGGTTGACCAATATCCCATTCTGATTAACAAGATGCCCCAGGAACTGGACCTCTCGTAACCAGAAATCACACTTGGAGAATTTGGCATAAAGCCTCTTAACCCTCAATACCCCAAGAATCTCTTGCGGATGCTCATCGTGCTACTCTCTGGACCTTGAGTACACCATAATATCGTCATCCAACATGGGCCTACACACCCGATTCATGAGATCCATGAACGTCGCTGGTGCGTTGGTGAGCCCGAAAGGCATCACCACAAACTCGTAATGCCCATAACGAGTTCTGAAGGCCGTCTTCTGAATATGCTCCTAGAAAACTCTCATCTGATGATATCATGATCTCAAATCAATCTTGGAAAACCAAGATGCCCCTTGCAACTTATCGAACAAATCGTCCATCCTCGGAAGTGGATAACAACTCTTGACCGTCAGCTTGTTCAACTTCCAGTAATCAATGCACATGCGATGTGAACCATCATTTTTCTTGACAAAAAGACTCAGTGCTACCAACGGCAAGCTACTCGTTCTGATAAAAACCTTCCCCAATAGCTCCTGGAGCTGCGAGGATAACTCCTACATCTCAGGCGGCGCAAGGTGATAAGGTTCCTTGGCAATTGGCGCCGCACCCGGAACCAAATCAATCCAGAACTCCACCTGCCTCTCGGGAGGCACACCCGACAATTCCTTGGGGAAAACATCCAGGAACTCGCACACTATCGAAACCTTGGAGATAGATATCGGCCTCTCCGGAACAACCCGCGTATCTATCATGTACGCCAAAAAGCCCATGCAACCCTGCTGTATACTCTGTATCGCCCTGGCAGTAGAGCAGAAAGCTGATCCAGATCTGGTATCCCCACCATACACAGTAAGCACTCCCCCACTAGGGTCTCGTATAGTCACTAACTCACGCTCACAGTCAATCACGGCCCCAAAACGGCTCAACCAATCCATGCCCGCTATAACACATACATCACCCATCGCTATCGGCACCAAATCTGTCGGGACCTCGACACCAAAAATCCCTAATACACATCCTCAGAATACATCAGTGGCAAAAACTGCATGCTCGTCGACTATAGAAACCCTCAGAGGTTGACTCAACGTCTCATGTATGATACCGATGTGACGACTAAAAGCTAAAGACACGAAGGATCGACTCGCACCCGAGTCAGATAACACCAAAGCAAGTACAAAACTCACAAGAAAAGTACCCCTATGTGTAACAAAGTATAAGCATAAACAAATCTCAAAATAATAGTAACATGGAAAGTACATACCAACCACGACATCAAGCGTTGTGCGGACCTCCTCCGCTGTCAACTGAAATGCTCTCCCATGAGCCGTCGGAGCCTCAGCCTTCACTGGCCGACCATCAGTAACACGTAACACAGGAGGAGAAGAAGTTTGAACTGATCCCTGAGTGACCTGAGGACACTCGGCCTTCCGATGGCCAGTCTGGTTGCAATTAAAGCAAACAAAAAATCTCTTGGGGCAGTCCTTCGCCATATGCCCCTCCTTTCCACACTTGTAGGAAATCCCCGCCCGACAAGATCCTTCCTGACACTTGTCGCACTTCCCACAAGTGCGGCCCTTCTGGCCTCCTGATCTTGAATCAGCGGGCTTAGCCTGCTTCGCTGCCGGCTGCGACTACATCGGTCTCTGATCTCTCCCCTGAGACTCCACCTCCTCCCTAGCCTAAGTCTCCAGCTCAATCTCCCTCCTCCTGGTATTTTCCTGGAGCTCGAAAAATTTCCTATAAAACGAGTTCGCCATAAACTCCCAAATATACCTCCTCATAATGCTCAAATATCGGCACAAGCGTGCCTGCTCTGGGTAGAACAATGCCCTCTCGTGAAACATCCTCGTAATCTTTGTCACTGATTATGTCTTCTGCTTGAGAGATAGAAACTCATGGGCTAACCGTTCCCTCTCCATTGGGGGAACATATTCATCTCGGAACAACTATGTAAATCTCTCCCATGTCCTCGGCCCCAAGCGAAGGTTGAGCAAACCGAACTCTCAGGTGCTCGGTGCATGAACACATATAAAAACACCCCTCAATGTCGATGATCCATCTCATAGCAACAATCAGATCTTGTGTCCCATCAAACTCTAGTGGCTTTGTGTTGCTGAATTCTCGGTACAACAACAAGTCACCTCCCTGTGGCCTAACAACAGCTACGACTGCGGTGGCTGAAGTAGTGGTAACCTCAGTAACAACAGCATAACGCTCATCAAATGTCTCAATCAGTATGGTCTTAATAGACCTAAACATCTCCGGTATCGCCTCTTGCATAGATGCGGCCACCTCCTCATGAATGATCTTGCGGATCTCCTCATTACTGGTACCACTGGTCCTATTGCCCTCGAGGTTGTGGCGCATACCCACCATGATGTCTCTGAAACACAACACAAAAATTATTAGAGACTCGATCAAGCATATTCACACTCGATATCTCGCCCTTACATTCTCCTTAGTACCCTAAGGATTCTTACTTGGGTTGGATACAAATCCGGTGTTTTCAGTAGTACGGGCCCAATACTACATTCCACACCAATCTGTAGTCACCCCAAGTCCTCCTCCTAGGATTCCAATTCACAAGTACTCTACGCCTCATGGATATTAGACTACTCTTTCAGTAGGCTCCTTACATACTCATCTAGATATCTCTCCTAGATTATCTCTCGACTCATAACTCTTTCTAAGTGATTTATGCTAGATACTCCTACTCACCACATGCTCAAGGCAAACAACATATATCAACAACTCCTAGGCTAAGGCATCACAAATCAGGCAACTCTAGCTTTGAATATGAAATACCTAGCCTATCCACTAGCATGCATCCCTATATCTCATAACATAAATAGTTAAGGTTATTTTGGGAAATCACCGTTCGAGCTCTGGTTGATTGTACACACTGCTCCAACTCGTTTTTCTCTTTAAAACCTTTTCTCATTTTAAAAACCATTTATTTTGAAAATCTTTCTCAAATTCTCAGTTTGAGTCCAGACACACCCGAAGGTACATCGGAATCCCTCAAACCAAGGCTCTGATACCAACTTGTAACACCGTAAATTTTAAACCAAAATTTTCATTTTTCGAAAGTCACATAAATCTCAAAATCACAGTTCAAAAAACTCCACAATGACATTTGTTAAAAACACATGTTCATAAGTTATTTAAACACAATCCAGGATCCCCAAATCATAATCCGACTCGTGTGTACAATCATGTCGTTGCCTTCCTGTGATCATGAGAAGTACCTAAAACACATAACACGGTAAGCACGATGCTTAGTGATTTCCCCAAATTACCACACACATTTCGTTAGCCTCTTGTGGCCATACCCGGATAAGATCCTCCAGTCAATGTGTCTCAGTGGGACCCTCCGGTCCCACAGCTCGGGTGGAACCTCTGGTCCTAACTCGGTAAGCTCAGAATAATACACAATATAATTCATAAAACATAAAGCAGGATATCACAATACTCAATATAAATACATAAGACCCTCATGTCACACAAAGATTACCACTCTAGGTAAGTATAGTGAGAAGGCTCACCTCGTAAGCACGCAAGCAAATAACCTCGTACATGAATCTCGAACTAGCCTCCGACTAACACATAGGATAATTATCTCTAAATAACACCTAAGACACGACCCTAAGTTATTTTCGCTCTCGAACTCTTGAAATGGGTAAAAGACCATTTTACCTCTTCATGATCCCCATAATCCCCGTCTTGACCAAAACCCTAAAGTCAACAGAATTCAACACTCGACTCAATAGTCCATGTTGACCCGAATCGCCGAGTGCATCTATGTGACTCGTCGAGTCCCCTCGTTTCCTCTGAGATGTTGCAAAAATCTAACTTAACTTGTCAAGTTGTCTCGTCAACTCACCAAGTTACCCATGTCCAGACTCATCGAGGAAAACCCTAGCAGACTCGTCGAGTTGGGTACCCGATTGCACTAGGTTTTGATGGAGGAGTCCCAAAATCGAGGTTCTCCATCCATACCGGGGCAACAAATACATATAGGGATCTTCGCCTTGATTATTGGTGGCCCTGCATGAAGCGAGACATAACATGGTATGTGGAGCGATGCGTGACCTGCAGGAAGGTCATGGTTGAGCATCAGAGACCTCACGACAAGATGCAGCTGTTCGAGATTCCTGTATGGAAATGGGAAGACATTACAATGGATTTTATCACGAAGCTTCCCAGGACCGCGAGCAGAGTGGATTCTATTTGGGTCATCGTGGATCGGTTGACTAAGAGCACACATTTCATTTCAATTCAGGAGAGTATTTCTGCAGAAAGGGTGGTCGAGATATATATATCAGGGAGGCGGTGGCGCGTCATGGGGTGCCGATATCGGTGGTTTCAGACAGGGATGTTCGTTTTACTTACAGGTTTTGGAAGCGGTTTCATGATGAGTTGGGCACTCATCTCCATTTTAGTACAACATTTCATCCACAAACCGATAGTCAGAGTGAACGAAATATTTAGACCCTTGAGGATATATTGTGTGCATGTGTGTTGGATTTTGGTGGGAGTTAGGACATGAGTCTTTCGTTAATGGAATTTTCGTATAACAACAACTATCACGCTAGCATTGATCGACCCCTTTTGAGATGCTCTATGGGAGGAAGTGCAAGACCCCAATTTGTTGGGGCAAGGTCGGTCATCGGGTCAAGGGGAGTACCGAGGTGGTGCTCAAGAGTACTGAGCTGATTCAGCAGGTTCGGAGCAGGCTCCAGACAGCTCAGAGTCGACAGAAGAGTTATGTTGACAGACGCCAGTCAGACTTGAGTTCCAGGTGGGAGATATGGTTCTCCTGAAGGTGTCGACTTGGAAAGGTGTCATTCGGTTTAGGAAGCGAGTCACGCTAGGCCATAGGTATGTTGGTCCCTTTAGGGTTTTGGCTCCGATTGACCGGGTTACTTATCGTTTAGATCTTCCAGCCAAGCTCAGTCATATTCATAGTACATTTCATGTCTCTCAACTGCAGAAATGTTTAGTGGATGATTCTGCAGTTGTACTATTGGAGGATATTCAGGTGGATGACCGCCTGAGTTATATCGAGAGATCAGTGGCAATTTTGGATCGGAAGACGAAAACCTTGAGGAACAAGGTTGTAGAGTTGGTGAAGGTGCAGTGAAAGCACCACAAGGGGTCAGAATGGACTTGGGAGCTCGAGGAGGAGACGAGAGAGCATTATCCGGAGTTGTTTGGGCCAACGAACTTCGAGGATGAAGTCTGATTCAAGTGCAGGAGAACCGTAACTCTTGAATCTCAATAAGTTTCTCTTTTGACCTTGCGTTATTTAATCCGTACCATTTTGACCCTTTAGTTGTGTGCGGGGCGTACAAAAAGGTACTCTTAGCGTACACACATTGAAGCGAGTATATAGGGAATACTAAGTGGCACGCTTAGCGTACTCATGCAAGGGTATTGATCAGGGATCCGAAGGTGTACGCTAGGCGTACAAAAGTCTATGCAGCGCGTATGTTAAACCTTGAAATCCCTAATTTCTGGCTTGGCCACTATATAAGCATCCTTATGGAATTGAAACCCTCATTTTATCAGCCTCATTGTCATTCTTACCGTACACTCGAACCTTAATTACGTACTTGTGTGTTTTTGAGCTTAGAAGGCCAATTTGAGGAGAATTTTGGTGCTTTGAAGGAAGGTGATTATCTTTGAAGCTTCACTAGAGGAGTGAAGGATTATAGATCAAGAATCCCATCATTATTTGGCACTCATTTGAGGTATAAAGTGTTGAACTTGATGCTTCTTAGCTTAGATCTCTTTTGGTTTGGGTTTATGGACCCTTTTGGTCCCATTGATGAGATCTTATGAGTTCATATCATTTATGAAGCTTAGAGTTTCCACTCTTGGTGTTATTTTGTACCTTGAGTCATAAAGTTGCCTTTTCTAGGTTTAGATCCATCCATGCATGAGTTAGGGCCATTTTCATGAAAGTAGAATGTTATATTTTGAGTTTGGATTCATTTGGGGCATGAAAAGTTACCAAGTCAGTGACTTTATGGGTCTAGACATTGATTAGGACTCAGATTTGTGGTATGGAATTATGGGCTAAGCATTAAGTGCTTAATGGAAAAAGTTGGCTCAATAGAGGAGTGTGTTGGGCACATATGTTTGTACGTGCAGTGTATAAGCCATCAAGCATGTGCACACATCATACAACTAAGTAGGCCCTACGCACTCAATCAGACATGGCTTTGCACCTTTGGGCCTCGGTTTGGGCCATATCATGGACCTAGTTGCTTTGGGCCTTAGTGGGCCATATGAAAGAAGGCTTTTAGCCTAAGGAAAGTATTAGGCTTTAGTGTAAGGCCCATTGGAGTAGTTTGGGCCTAATTTGGAAAATTGGGCCATAAGTGAGCCACAAGTGGGCGTTGGAAGATTAGTTAGTGTTGGGCCTTTTTATATTGTGGATTTGGGCCTTAGTCATGGATCAAATTAGGCCATGGGTAAAATGGTCATTTTACCCCAAGTATGGACTATTGGATATTGATTAAAACCCAAGTATTGATTGGGTGCTATGTTGTACTGATAGCTCAGGGAGTCGTCATGGCATCAGCTTGGGATTTCTTTCTGTGAGATTCAAAATTTGATGTGTGTTTCCTCACTGAGTTTAGCAGGTCAAAGGCACCAATGTCGGCCCTTCTTGTTTATGTTAGAATGCTAGGAGTCTGCGTGACCTTTGCATGTGTTATGTGCTGCTATGTATACCAGGTGGGGCTCGATTTCGGGCGAGGCCCGATGACTGGAATGTATGGTGTTGTTTCATGATATTATATGTGATAGCATGATAGTATGTTATGTATTGTATGTGTATAATGGGCGAGGCCCGATGTCAGGTGGGGCATAAACAATAACATATCTGTATTCCGGGCGGGGTTAAATGTCGGGCGGAGCCCGAAGTATGGCGGGGGCCCAATGTATGTTTTTTTATGTACGATATGGGATAGTTTGGGGAACTCATTAAGCTTTGTGCTTATAGTTTTCTGTTTATGTTTCAGGTACTTACGGTGTCAAGGGGAAGAGCTCGGGATGACTGCATTGCACACACCATTGGGATTCCGCATATGATACTTTACTCTGATTTTTTTGACATTTGATACATTGGTTTTGTTGAAATGTATGGATGATATTTGAAAATTCTATTTTATCTATTTTAAAAATGAAACATTTGGGATGTTACAGATATGCTTTTCCTCGCACCATTCTTTGAAGGGGCTTCCCTCAAATTGTGTCCCATTGTCGCTTATTAGCACCTTAGGGGTGCCGAACCAAATTAGAATAATTTTCCACAAGAATCGGATCATCTGCCTGCCTGTAACTGTGGTTAGGGGTTCCGCCTCGATCCACTTTGTGAAGCAGTCAACCGAGACCAGCAGGAACTTCCATCCCCCTAGAGTCATCGGGAATGGTCCTACATGTTGATGCCCCATTATTGGAAGGGCCATGGGCTGCTGATATTGGTCATGGCTGTTGCAGGCTGGTTCTGGAACGTGGCGAATGTCTGGCATTCTGGGAATTTTCTTGTGATCCTCACAGCGTTTTTATACATGTTGGGCCAATATACCCCTAAACATAGTATCTTGCCTGTGAGTGCTCATGCTCCCTAAATGGCTCTCCTCTAGGAGGACTTGGCCTTCCTCATGCGAGATGCATCTAAGCCAAGGTGCTAGGTAGCCTCTCTTGTATAATTTCATGCCTTTTAAGGAGAATTGGGGGGCCTTGATTTTATCTGCTTGGCCTCTTCCGGATCATCTGGAAGGACCCCGTGTTGCAGATAGTCTAGGTATGGCTTGGTCCAGTCCAACGATTATGCGATGGCATCAAATCGTTTGTTGTTGATGCTCCTTTATTCCAAGACCTCTAATAGTACCTTCTTGGTTAGGTGGTCAAAGGACGTCGAGGCCAACTTGCTAAGAGTGTCCGCCCTTGTGTTCTCCCTCCTGTGTATGTGTTTGATTTTGAAGCTATTGAACGTATGCACCAATTGTCGTGTTTTTTCTAGGTATTTTTGCATTCTTCGATTTTTGGCTTCGTAAGTGCCATTAACCTGGTTGGTTATCAGTAGCGAATCACTAGAAACCTGGAGAGGTTTTGCGCCGACTCTTTGTGCCTATCGTAGGCCTGCAAGAAGTGCTTCATACTCCACCTCGTTGTTCGAAACTTGAAAGTAGAATCTCAAGGCGTATGTTATTTCGTCTCCCTTGGGGTTTTTGTCACACCCCCAAACCAAGGATGGCGGAAACGTCCGTGGGTTGAAGACTTCATGTATAGTATCACAACAACGAGTATAATAGTGCCCAAAGTAAATACAACCATCATAAATATAATTGAAAAAGTTATACAATAGTATGTGTTTACATGTTTCCAATCAATTACACTTATGATGACAAAAATGAAATGTTTGACGATTTAACGTCCCATCCTCAAAAGCGGTTGATTTCCTGTTTCACTGAATTCCTAGGAATACAAGTAGTTTGAAAAAGCATAAACAATTAAGTTGGTGAGTTCATAAGAGTTTTATTTGAGAAAGAAGCCGTTTTCCTTGTAAAAAACGATAGAATATGATTCAAGAAAATTTAATATTTTCCTATGTTATGCAATATTGTACCCTAGAAAGACACGTATATTCCTTCTATAATCACCTAGTGTATATAAGTTATATAAAATTTAAGTTAAATAAACCATCGAATATAATGAGTCTGCCCTAGGTCCACAACCAAACAAGGAACAGGAAGTAAGGCGGGCCCACCAATTCTAGGTTGATTGCGACTAGATTCTTATATAACTCTAGCATATACACTTAGCAATTATAGCTGAAGTCTAACAATTCTAGATGAAATGTAGTTTTGATAGAAATATGTTTCCAAAGAAAATCCAATATTTTCCTTATAAAAGTCATGTAGTCCTAAATGTTAAGACATAGCTTATGTGTGTGTTTTATACTTATAATGTTCATAATGGAAATGTGTTTCCAAAGAAAATACAATATTTTCCTTATAAAAGTCATGTAGTCCTAAATGTTAAGACAAAGAATATGTGTGTGTTTTGTACTTATAATGTTCATAATGGAAATGTGTTTCCAAAGAAAATCCAATATTTTCCTTATAAAAGTCATGTAGTTCTAAATGTTAAGACAGAGAATATGTGTGTGTTTTGTACTTATAATGTTCATAATGGAAATGTTTTCCAAAGGAAATCCAATATTTTCCTTATAAAAAGTCATGTAGCCTTAAACGTCAAGACCGAGAATATACAAGTATTTTACCATACTTAAAGTAATTCATGCAAGTTTAAACCGGCGTAAACTCGTTTAATTTAGAAGTAAAACCCCTTTTCAAAGTAGAAATTTTCATGTAAACTTGAAAGATTGTTAACTCCCTATGTGACTCGCTATAACCAAACTACGCAAGAATAACCTGCTTGTGACATTGTTCAGGCGTCGGAATCAAAATGACACTAGTCACCCCCGATCGGCCGATCGGACTTATGCAAGCAGCATGGGTGTGGGCTATCAATCCCAATATAGATCTATACACAATTATCACGCTCTCCCTACAAGAAACTCTGGTTATAACTAATTCAGGATTTTCTGTGGTACTTAAGAGTACCCCGAAGGAGAATGTCTCACAACTTACGTTAACTAGTTTACATATAGTTTTGAGTATAAAACCTCTTCCGTGGAGGAGTGAAATCATCTTTTATGAAAATACATTTGTGATATAAATCCATAAACTATTACTATTATAGTTTATCAAGTAGTATATGAAAAACCCATTTGTTCGAAATGAATGGAGGACAAACCTTAACATGAATCACTAATTTCTGTTTATGATGATAAACTAACAAGAATGCATCCAAACATTGAGAAACTTATCGTTATGCACTTTGCTCAACATACTACAAAGTGTTGTTAATATGGTAAACTATGTAACTAGTTTTTATCCTTTCTGCACTGTTTTGAAATCATCATATAAAAATCATACGAAGTCAAAAACTAACTCCATAAACTCTGAGAGTTTAGAAAATGTGTCTAGTTTATTCATAACTTTTATTATGATTTTTAGAAGTCTCTATCTTATGTGAAAGTGTTCATAATCACAGACTAGTGCGAATTCGTTTCTAAAATGATAGACAGTTTTGTAAAAATCACCATAAATCGTAGAAAAATCATATGGAGATGTGCAAGTGGTCATTTTATAGGTATAAACCTGAGCTACTGGCATATTAAACAGTTTTGAAAGATATTAAGTTTAAGTTGGGTAAAACAGTTCGTGAACATGTCATAACTTTTCTGTTGTACGCTGTCAAGTTGAGTTTTGAATATGTTTTGGTATTTTAACTTGTATCCCCCCCCCCCCTGAAAACTGAAGAAAACTAGAAAATTTCGGGGTATGAACTCACCTTGAGTGATTTCTTGAAGAGTGGAAAGGTTGAAGATGATGAGTTTTAAGTTTAGATCACTTGATGAACACACGAAGTTTTGGATGATCCTAAGAACGATTTTTGGTGTTAAGATATGAGTCGATGATACAAGAGTGTTATGAAAACATGTAATAGCACTTGATTTAGAAGGAAATACTTACCAATAAGTGAATAAATGACTCAATAACACATCAAAAGTGTGGCTGAAAGTTGAGAGAAAAGAGGCCCTCTTGATGGTTTAAGAAGTGTATAATGTTTGATGGTGAAGCAAATGATCAAGGAAATCCCAGGCATTTCCTTATATGGAGGGTTGCTGGAGCAAGTGGCTAGGGTGAAGGGATGTGTGCCTTGGTTTGTGTGATGTGGATAAGGTTGGACCAATGAGAAAGTGACACATAGGAGGCAAGTGGGCACAGTTGACCCACTTGTGGTGTAGAATACTCTTCTTATTGTAAAATAATGATTTATAATTAATAAATCCTTGAAAATAGTTAAAATAAGAGTTCCGGGGGTTAAAATGATAAAAATATGAATTTGGTGAAAAAATCCTGTCAAAAACGGGCTTAGGAGGCGAAATTAGTCGAAAACCGGCATTAGAGACTGAACCTGTGAGGTTCGGCTCTTAGGAGTGTGAGAACCGAGAGGGAACCGAGAGTAGGAGGGGAAGACCGAAGGTCCGAAGTAGGGGATGCGAGAGTCTCGGATGGGGGGCTGAAGTTCGGTCCTCGCTGCTGGCTTCGGTCCAAGATGCTTCTGACACTTTCGCTTCTGACAATTTCGGTCCCTAAGAAGGGTTTCGGCTCCTAAGAGGGGTTTCGGTTCTATATAGCTGTTTTTCGAGAAATCTTTCCGTTTTGCGTGATTTTTGACCAAGTTAAGGGTCGGGATGACCCGGATGACTATAAAAAGATTGAGAGAGATTTGGGAGAGATTTCACATACTTGGAGAGATTTTGGAGAGATTTCACATACTTGGAGAGATTTCACATACTTGGAGAGATTTAGGAGAGATTTCACATACTTAGAGAGATTGGGAGAGATTTCACATACTTGGAGAGATTTCTCATTCTTGGAGAGATTTCACATATTTAGAGAGATTTGGGAGAGATTTCACATGCTTGGAGAGATTTCACTTATTTAGAGAGATTTGGGAGATATTTCACATACTTGGAGAGATTTGGGAGAGATTTAACCTTAGCCATTATTATCGCATAATCTCGCAAATTCAAGGTTCGTGAACCTTGTTATGCTTTGTTAATGATCGTTTTAAGTCCCCGAAAGGGTCCTTAGTCGTGTTTTGATGTGTTTAACTCCCTTTTTAGGGTTTTTACATTGTTAACACATTGATTCTTCGAGACACTTGAATTTTTGACATACAAATGCACCTTTTTATACATAGAATAACTTTTTAACATACAAGTACTAGTTAAGTTTGACCGGTTTGACTTGTTGACTTTGACTTTGACTTTGACTTTGATGGTTGTCACATTTTTAAGGATAAGGCCTGCACCCGAGCACTCCTTACTTGTTGTGTCGTCGATATGTAGTTCCCATATTTCTTTGCTTGTTTCGGGCTCTAGTGGATCTGGTGGTAAGGCCTTTGGTATTCCTCTAAGTGTGTCTGGTATTTCTACCAAAAAGTCCGCTAGTGCTTGCGCCTTGATATTGTTCCAGGGGCGATAGTCTGTGTCATGCTCGCCCAGCTCTATCTCCCATTTCGCTAGTCGTCTAGACTTTTCGGTGCTTAGCGGGACTTGTTTTATTGGGACGCTGGTCAGCACTTCGATTTTATGTGCTTGAAAATAGCACCGCAAACGTCTGTCCGTGTAGATTAGAGTCAACACTAGTTTTTCTAGTACTGGGTAGTTGATTTCGTGGCCTTGTAATGCCTTGCTTACGAAATGTATTGGTAAATGCTTCTTGTTTCTTTCTACCGTTTGTACCGATGAAATGGCTTCATCGGCCGTAGGGAGGTATATTTGTAATGTTTCTCCCGAGAGGGATCTCTCCATTGTTAGTAGTTGGTGAAAGGCTTCCTTTAGGAATTGGAAAGGTGAATCTGCTTCTATCGTCCAGTTGAAGTGACTCTTGTCGACACACTCTTTCAGGGTGTGGAAGAGTGGTAGAGCTTTCTCTGCTGATTTGGCGATGAACCTACCTAGCGCGGTCAGCCTCCCGTTGATTTCCTGGACCCCTTTTTTGTTGCGTGGGTTTTTGGAATCTTGAAATTCCTAAATCTTGACTTGGTTTTGTTTGATTCCTTCTTTAGTTATCTGATATCCCAGGACCATGTCGTCGAAATATACTTCCACATTCTTTCTGATCTGCTCTGCAAAGACTTTGTCCATCAAGAGCTGGTATGTTGCAACAACATTTTTAAGGCCAAATGGCATTTTCTGGTAACAGCACGTGCCCCGATCGGTGTGGAAGGTCGACTTTTCCTCATCTTCCCGATGCATCTGGACTTGGTTATAGCCTTTGTAGGCGTCAAGAAAACATTTGAGTTAGAAGCCCTCCAGAGATTCGACATTTTGGTTTATTTCGTGGAGGGGATAGTGGTCTTTTAGGCATGCATTATTCAGGTCTGAATAATCGGTGCACATTCGCCATGATCCGTCGTGTTTCTTTACCATTACTAGGTTTGCGATCCATGTAGGGAATATTTCTTCTTGAAGGATGCTTGCATGTACGAGCTTCGCGACCTCGTCATTGATTGCCTTGTTTCTATCACTTTCTTGCCCCCTCATTTTTTTGTTTTATCGGACCACTACCTGGGAAGATGTTTAGGTTGTGTTCGATGATTGTTCGGTCTACTACAGTCATGTCTGCAAATTGCCATGCGAATACCCCGACGAAGCGTGTTAGCAACGCGACTAGTTGAACTTTGGTTTACGCCAGTAACTCAACTCTAATGTTTATTGCATGTTCAGGGTGTTCTCCGTGTATTAAGTGCTTTTATAGTGGGTGGTGTTCTTTAGATTTATTAGGGGTGCTGATCAGGTCAGATGTCGCCATTATTTGGTGACACGTCCACCTCTGTTGGGTGTCGACGATAATGGTAGCTGGGCTGAACCGTGTGCCAAATTTTAGTGTGCCGTGAATTGTAGATGGCACAACTTGCATCTCAAAGAGTGTCGGACACCCTAATAATATGTTTTGTTCTGCTGGGTGGCATATTATAGAGAATTCAATTGTTCATGTTCTGGTTTCTCTTTTGTCCTGGCTGACTAAAGTTAATAGGAGATGTATTGTTCCAAGGGGCCATAAGCTGTGTCCCGTGAAGCCGACCAGAGGTCCTCCGGTCGGGGGCTTCAATTCCGCTTTCCAGGACTCTGGTAATTGCCAGAAACGATGTTCGTACAAGATATTTGTGTTACTGTCGGTGTCTATGTAGACTCGATGGATTTTTTTGTGGCATATGCACACGGTTATGAGGAGCGGGTCCCTGGGGTTCCAACCTTGCAGTTTGGGGTCCTTGGTGGAGAAGTTGATGTTGTTGACCTGTCGTGTCAGGGCTTTGACGTTGTGGTATGCCTCATGTCGCCCACGTTTCTTGTATGGTCTGTTGATCACAAACACTTTGTGGTGGCGATGTTGCACTTATGTGTAGATTAGCACGACGACGTTTGGCCAAGAAGGTTTTGTGCCGATCAAGTCTATTGGTTTTCGGACAGTGTGGTTGTTGTGAGGGGATGCATCCTAAAGTGGAAGCGAGAGCTGATTTCGAGGACAAAATCTAATTTAAGCGGGGGAGAATTGTAACATCATGTTTCATGCCATTTACTATTTCATGGATATTGGCTAGAATTCGATTGTGTAAAGGCTTTGGGCCTTATAGAGGTACTGTATTGACCGTTTGGAAGGAAGCAATGATGGTTGCGATATCTTAACCTTTCAGTTGTGTTTCGGGCCGAAGGGTAGAAAAAGTAAAATCATAGGCCAGGGTTTTGCATGAAATATGGATTTTTGTTCGAGAGGCTTTTTGATGGCCAAAAAAAAACAACCGATAATTAGATACCAAATACTACACCGTCGCTTGCGAGATACAATCACACTACTCGTAAACTCCACTGGGCAGAAAAATCTAACTAAAATTCCCGATACAGTCGCACCACGAGAATTCCAAATTAGTCTTCCAAGTTCACCTCCTAATCCCTGCCAATTAACTAGGATAGCATTGGAAAGAACAAAACACTCTCTGAATAAGAGGATGTTAAATTTTAGCAAAATTCAAAAAGTGCCTTCCATTCTTGCATTTCCAGTACATAAATTGAAAAGGAAAATAACTACCCAACATTACCACCCACGTCCTACTTATGGAAATTTCAAACTACTTTGAAAAGTTCAAAATAAAATAAAATAACTGGACACAAAAATTTAACGTACTGTGACAAACAAACGTGGGTATAACAAAACAAACATGCAATCAAGGACTTAGAGTTTCCAACTGGATCAAGTTGACCCAGTTCTGAATCGGGCCTGATGGTGGTGGTTTATGGGTCGGTGCTGCTTCCCTATCACTTTTAGTCCAAGATATCTAAATAATATTTTGGGGCTCTTAAATACATTTCTGTAGATATAAATATTGTCGAAAATAGAGTTGGAACGAAGAAGTTATGACCATTAGAAGTTAGGAAGGTTTTGGGCTTAGTCTAGTACATTGGGCGTACTAGGCATCCCAGGTATGTGGGCATACCAAGAGTACGCTGAACGTACGCATTCAAAACCACACCCTATTTTCGGATTTTGAGCCCTATTTAAGCTAGTTAACTTCCCCAAACCATTCCTTTCTCAACCTCCACCTCTCCAACAGCCTTCATTGAAACCCTAACCTTAGTTTGAGCCTTGTGATCAAAAGAAGGTGTTTTTAGTGCTTTGGAGTGTTCTTGGTGCATCTTGGAGAAGAATGAAGTCTTTGGAGATGTGTTTGTTGCATTGGAGCTTGTAGATCTAGACCTTGGTCACCTTGATCTTTCTTCTAGAGGTATAAATCTTGAATCTTGATGATGCATTTGTTAGATCTAGCTATTTTTGGGTGTTATCAGCTTTTCGTCACTTTAGTGTAAAACTTTTTGTAGTGGTGTTGATTATGATGATAAATGTAGAATATGAAAGATCTAGTGAATCATTGTAAGAATCATGAACATGAAGAACACAAGAGAGTAAATAAATCTGGGTTTAAGCTCTCATTAGTTTTTGATAGAAAGAGTACAAATGGGTCTTGCTATTTCTCTCTCTAAAACTAATGCTCTCATAAAATGTTCCTTACATAAATGAGTGTCACTCACTTCCTATTTATAGGAAAGACAACTCATTACACAATAAAAGAGGGTTAGCACAAATTACATCCAAGTGTGACTTTGCACCCTAGCATTCTCTACCTCAAAGTTAGGATTGGATGTCCCGACTTCAATATCCAATGAGCTCGCGCGATCAAGACCAACTCCCCCTCGAAATGATACCGGTCTTCAAATTCGCAAATGAATACCCGAAGCTTCGAGTACCCACTCTTTATTCTCCTCCTTTTTATAATAAAAAAATGATTATAAAACCTAAGGGTGAGAAGCGCCCAAGGAATAATCTTCACATAACTCCCGCTTAATGTGTGCCAAAAATGAAACCTCAAAAAACTTGCATGGAAAAACAATCACGAAAAGTTTCCAAATTTATGAAATTTTTTGGCTTTTGGGTGAGAGTTGCAAGAATTTCCAAAAACCGGGTAAAAACTGCCACTTTCAAAATTCTGCAGGGACCCGTTACGCCAAAAACAGTCTAAGATACGAAACACTCCCCCAATTGCAAAACTGGGTATAAAGCATTAATTCGCATAAACTGTAGGGACTGAACTCGTAAAATCTTCCACTTCTCAGTTAACCCAATTTTGAAGTTGGATAATTTCTACCAAGTCTTCGAAACGTAAGGGATGCGAAAGAAAATTCTGTATTTAACACAAACTTTTATCCCAATGTCGAATGTAGACTAAAACTGCCAATTCTTTGAAAGTTCAAGGGTATAATTCGAAAATATTTCTTTTCTTCTTCACTTCATTACACATAAAACGAATAGAAGGTTTGACCATATCAAAGTCAAAATCAAAACTCCAACCCTTAGCTTTTCATCTACAAGACCTTGACAACAAACACCATGTCTTCGCTTTCAACATATCTCCATCGACCTCAAAACAACCCTCCATTAACGAACTACAACCTTTGTCAACCAACCGTGTTTGGGCATCGACAACAAAGCACTCACTATTCCTTCAAAACGAAGAATGAATCCACAACCTTCGCTTTTAGTAGATTCGATTCTTGACTCCAACCCAAAACACCAATAACGAACTTGATTATACAGCCACTTCACTTTTAATAAATCAACATCAAACCATCGACTCCAAAATCGAATTTTCAAACACATCCTTCGCTTTTTCAGTAACCCAAAACATCGATATCAGTTCGTCGTCTATATATCAACACAAAAGCGAAGCCTTCAACCCAAATCTATTCAAACCATTGATCATCGATCCCTACTCTTCGAAATCAAAATTGACTCAACCTCCAAGAATCAGCCTTCGAAATTCGGCACAAATCATACTCAAATGCGAAACGAGTCGGAGATGAGTTCGACTCCAAACAAAGGATTTTCAAATTCGATGCCAAAATTTGTGTCGATTCAAATATCATCATATATCGACTCCAAGCCTTCGAAATTGAATCATCAACTCTTCGAAATCCAGTCAACCAACCTCGATTCTCTTTTGACCACACAAAAGTGATTTCGTTTCCAAGCAATACTGTGATTTCGACTTCAGTGATCTACCAAATTTCAATCATCATCATCGAAATCAATTTCACCACCAGTTCGACATCAAGATCAGTCAAATTAATTTTGACTCCAAAAGTCAACTCAAATCGAAACTTCAATTCACTACCCATCGACATTCGCACATCAGAAAAATGATTAAAACTTGATTTTGACTTTCAATCAGACTCGATTTTCAGACGATTTCAAAATGAAAACAAAAATTGACTCCAAGCACTACTAGTCAACTTTCAATTGACTCATAGTAAAACCTGTCAAAATTGGAAGTCATACATCGAACACAAATTCAAAACCATCAAAACTCGATTTCAATTTATCATCCATTATTAGGAACAATGAAGTGAAATTGGGAGGGTGTTTGGTTTAGCTTTTTAAATGACTTTTGACTTTATCTTTTAGAAAAAGTCCCAAAAGATGTTTGGTAAAGGGAAAAGGACTTTTGTAAATGACTTTTCCCATAGAGTAATTTGAGTCTTTTTGAAAAGTCACGATTACCTGACTTTTCCCAACTTTTCACCAGCTAAAAATATTAAATTACCAATATACCCCTCGTCTACCCTAAACATGTCTTTTTTTTTTTTTTTTCATTTTACATGTAAAAGTTAAACTAAACACTTTAACTTTTGACTTTTTCCCTTCAAAAGCTTATCCAAACACATTTTAAAAAATAACTTTTGTAAAAAGTTTTTTTACAAAAAGTCCTTTTACAAAAACGACTTTTGCCCCACAAACGCTAAGCGAAACACCCCCTGGAACTCAAGAACAAAACGATTAGCCTGAGATATCAAAAACCGATGGTACAACTAAGTAAAGAATGCGCACAAGACGATTGATGAAGTGACGATAAAAAACTAAGTGATATGATCTGAATACAAATCAGATTTATCAATTTGTATTAAAACATGGACTTTTTGATCAATAGTGCTATATCGAATTTTTGGGCTCTAAACTTGGATTGAATCAAACAGTTACGGACAAGAGATTTGGGCCATACAAATTTAATCATGAACAGTAAAAATGAAAAGACTTTTGAACTCAAACAAAGTAATTTTGAGTTTTGATCAAAATAAAAATAATTGAATCAATCAATAGGATTTAAAACGGGTTAGATCCAATGAGTCAAAACGATCAAAAATGAAAAATGAAAAGCACGAATCGAAATCATGGACGTTTTGAAATCCATTTGAGAATTTGAGATATCTTTTCACAATCTGAGTTCCATTTTCAACGAACAAATCAAATTTTGAAGATCTTCGTTCTTTTATTGGAACCAGAAAATCTCCAATTTGAACATTGTACCAGCCATGATGCATGTTGTACAACTCGTTTCTTCGTGTTTTTCAACGATTTAAGAACATCTTCACAAGGACCATCAACACTTTTGGGTTTTGACTTTGAATTCAATGCAACACTTGGAGATTGTTGCTTTGGAACCCAAATTTGCTTCATTGATTTCGGCTTCACAACAACATTTGACAATTTTTGTGAATAAACCCGTTTGTTCTTACGTTTGATGTTCTTCTTCTTTTTCTTTCTCATCTTTTTGCATCTTGAAGATTTGATTTCAAGAACCACTTCATTCTTGATAACTTCAACTTTGCAAGTTTGAATCAAAACTCTTGGAGTTTAATACTTGTGATTTTCTTGGATTGATGGCTTTCGATATGGAATCATTTCTTCAAACGAATCACAAGAACACAAAATATCATCGGTTTGAACTCCAATCGAGCAAAAAACTCTTTTATCTTCATGAGAATCAAATTGAATCTTCGTGTCATGAACTTCAAGAACATCAATAACATCATACTGAACTCCATAGTCTTGAACGTCAACAAACTTCAGAGCATGAAGATCACTTGGGTTTTCAATAAGATAAATGTATTTCTTATTAAACAAATCTCTTTGTTATCCTTCCTTTTGATTTTCACTACATGTTAATATGGACAAGGCGATTTGAATCAAACAATCAATCTTCCCAAGTGGTTGAAATATCAATTTTCCATGATCATCTTTCAAACCTCGATAAGAAGCCAAAGTTTCCCATGTAATCAATTCGCCTTTCAACAATAACCCATAGAATTGATTTTTGTTGACTTGTATTTGACATCTTCAATGATCACAACCCAAGAATCATAATGCAAATACACCAAGATCACAAAAACTTGAAAATTTTCTAGAAAGATAAAGTGACACAAACAAGTATTGTAGAAGAGAGAAAATCAAATTATGGATCAAATCAATGAAAATTTTGATTTCTAGAACACAAAACACTCTCTAAACACAAAGATCAAAATGCCATGAAGAATCACCAAATAAAAAATGTCATCATGGATCCATTCTTGATCAAATCAAGAACACCTGCTCTGATACTAATTGTAGTGGTGTTGATTTTGATGAAAAATGAGGAATATGAAAGATCTAGTGAATCATTGTAAGAATCATGAACATGACGAACACAATAGACTAAATAAATTTTGGTTTAAGCTCTCATTAGTTTTTGATAGAAAGAGTACAAAAGGGTCTTTCTATTTCTCTCTCTAAAACTAATGCTCTCACACAATTTTCCTTACATAAATGAGTGTCACTCACTTCCCATTTATAGGAAAGACAATTCATTACACAATACTAGAGGGTAAGCACAAATTACATCCAAGCGTGACTTTGCACCCTAACAAGTTTAGATCTTGAAAGATTGTGACCTTGTTAGGGATAAAGTTGGAAATGTTATCCATCTAAACATTATATTGATTTAGATATGAAGGTTGGAAACTTGGACTGAATGGATTAAGTAAGAAAAAGGCATTGTTGGTCCCTTTGAAACTTAAAAGACTAGATCTTGGTTGCTTGGAACATTCTAATGGATAAAGTTAGAAACTTTACACATTATGGAGCTATTAGGTCCATAAAAAAAGTGATCTTGGTCCTTCCATCCTTTCCATACATGATTTAAGACGTCTTAATGAGTTAAGGAGTTAGGGTTTGTGGTATTAAGCACTTAATAGCCATATAAGACCATAAAGTTGGAAACTTTATGGTTAACAACATCATTTGAGGACTAGATCTGGATTTTAGATGAAAGAGCTTAAGGAATTAAGTTCTTAATAGAAGGGAAATGAGGTAGTTGCATATACTAAGCGTATCCTAGGTACGTTGCACGTACGAGATCAACGACCTCGTTTCTAGTCAAGACTTGAGTATGCTAAGCATACAAGCTGAGTACGCTAAGCGTACTCAATTGAGTTGACTCAATTGACTTTTTGACTTTCGAATTTAAGCAGGATTTAACCAAGTTTTACCTAAGGTTATTTTGGGTATTTTGAGTTATAGTTGAGATTTGTCACTATCTGGTGTATAGGTGACTGGTAGAACTGATATTCAGAGCAGTGACCTTTTCAGCTATCTGTTTGGACTGAGAGGTGAGGTTGAAGGGTTTTGGTCATAAGAACATCCTATGTGCTCATACAAACCCTAATGCTTAGATCTAGGTTTCTCTATTGTACATGCAAGTTATCCAAGACTATAAACCCTAATTCTAGCATACAAGTAATCATATTAACATAAGAATGGGTTTAAGATGTTACCTTGATTGTTATGTAGCAATAACAATCACAATTCCTCCTTGTAATGACTTTAGAAAGCTTAGAGTCACAAATGTCACTCCTCTAATGGTTCACAAACACCAAGAGCAAGAGGATGAAGATGAGAAGAGAAGGAGGCTGCCCAAAACGTGTGGAAACCCTAACTAATTAGTTCACCACGTTTTTGGGGCATAAGGGTTCTATATATAGTGAGGCTATTAGGGTTATCTAACAAGGAAACCCTAATTTGGATGCTTAAGCCCTAAGAAACCCATGGACTCCTTTCCTTAAAGGCCTTGGACGATTTCTAATGGGTTTCCCCATAGAATTTGTCCAACCTTATAATATAAGGCAATCCATAGCCCAATTGCAATTATCTTATAATTACAATTCCATTCCCTTAAGTTTAATTAATCTCTTTTAGTCACAAACTTAATTCTTATTAATTCTTGACTAATATTAATTAAACAATATGATTTCTCCTTTAATATATTATTCTCATAATATATTAATAAATCATATTTAATCCTTTCTCTCCATAATTCATCTTATCAAGTTGCTTTGGTGAAGGCAACCCAAAAGGACCATACACCATCAAGTCAAGTACATACCAAAATAGTTATGGACTTAGACACTAATCCAACAGTCTCCCACTTGGATAAGTCTAATAACTATTCTGCGTATGACTTCAGATCCTGATCTGCAACCATAGCTTTCCAAAGCCGCTGTCAACTCTGATCCTATCAGATACGCATGTCCTTTAGATAAGGGATCACATATTCCTCCATTCTAGATATCGTATGAGACATGATTTCTAATCATTCTCTCTGTACTATTTCCCGAATTCCGATTTATGGCGACTGACTAATTGAACAAATCAAATTAGCCCTAGCCCGGCCGAGCATTTACGTTTGTCATCACTAAATCATCGAGGGGCCCAAAGATATCGCTTTTATCCTACTTTGGATAAAAGGAACGGATAAACTTTGATTCAATGCTCGCTTTCACTTACTCACCGAATCACACACAACAATATGTTTTATAACACCAAGTTACTAGTGCGTTTACATATTATCAATGTGTAACCGATTTGCAAGATACAACTCACATATCTCGGTTTCAAGAATATAAGATGTTATCGTCTCACCAATCACTCGTGATATAATTCATGGATTGATCCAAGTGAGCGTGGGTTTAATCCAATGCTCAAATCATATTCATAAGCACTCATGAATGTTGCAGCAAACATTTGCTTTTGTCTAATACCCTTTAGACAATCCACACACCAATTCACGACAGTCTTCATTCATACCTACTTCCAACATATGAACGACTGTAGCCTGTTCGAACAATTTGACTGTTCTCAACCAATTAAATTATTCAGGAAGTCAAAACAGGCAAAGTGAAACACAAGAATAATACTAATCCCATATGGCCTCAAACCTTTGAGCATAAATAAAACACCTTTTATTTATCACCATATCGATTACTCATTATTTGTTGTTTCGGGTAATCAACTTCTTACTTGAATTATTACTACACTTGTCCCATGCTCCTAGCATGCACACAATGTTTACCTATGGTTCTTTCTTTGTGAAATAGATCAAATTGAACACATTTCCAATCACACTCATTTCACAACTCCGAATCCTTTTCACAAGTGAAAGAATACCAAATTCTTGCCACTTATGGAATATTTTAGATTCTAACATTTTATGCAACGATCCTTTTGTAATGTCACTGCACTAAAGTCACAATGACTATTGCCAATGAAATCACAAAGTCCTCTATCGGAGATTGTTATAATACAATTCCTTAGATATGATGTCTCTCACTCAAAGTACATTCCTTTGAACATCATTTTGCATAAAAGTTTCTAATGTAGACATAGATTTTCAATATTCAATTCCCAATATGGAAAACTTTCCATACTTATCATATGATAACTCATTCTCAGTAGAATCTTATCTATTCATAATAATGTCGGTATGGTCCATCCAATACTATACTTCCAACTACTCACAAGCGACCAATCCTAGGCGAAATTTGGATTGTCCTTTGATAGTTGTTTAATTATCTTAGTCAAAACCGATTCTTGTCCTTTTCCCCTCTAAATGCGCTAGACATTTGGAAAATTTTAGAATGGTCAAATATTATAGCATTTGCAATCAACCCTATACCCGAAGCGTATGGGACACGATGCATAATGTCTTACACGAAGATTCGATACTTTATCAATCTTCTGCCATAATATTTTATGTGCTACGTTCTCAAAATTCGAACTATGAAGAGGAATGCCGTAATCATAATCGTATTTTTAAGAACGCACTATGTTTCCTTGACTAAATTATTAACATTCCAAAACCTAAGCCTTTAGATTTGAAATGAAGCATAATATTCTCTCCCTTAATTATAGTAAAACAACTTTACAACCCTTACGACTTTGCAAGGTGTAACTCTTGTTTTTCTATAATTAATAATGCTAACTTGCAATAATTGCCTTAATAATCATATAATCATAACATTTATGCTCCCACTATCATGATGATTATTATAAACATAACACTTATGCTCCCACTAGCTTTGACATGTATTCAGAAACCAGCTTAACTTCCAGAAAAACAATACTTATTGAATTTCTTAAGTTCATGTTTCTAATACTTAATGCTTTGATAATCCTTTATCTAAGCTTATACACATTTCCCTTAGATAGTTCATATGTGTGTCTAAACAATTCAGACTAATTGCCAAATCTCACAATTTGGATCATGGAAAGGGATACCGTAACCATAATCGAATTCGAGAATTCAATTTCACAATCACTATCTTTTTAAAATCTCTCTTAGTGAAAGCCTTTCCTCACAGTCATTTTCATGAAGGAGGGAATCTAATGACACTTAGATTTTTAATGGTGTATGTGTTCCTATCCATGTGAATTTGTCTAAACCAAAGTTTACGACAAATTCAAACTCATATGGACCGAACTTTCTTAATCTTGATTTCTTGCCTTATGGTAGCACAGCTGCCCACCATGTCTTCCAAGTAGTCAAGCAGCTCAGCTTTTCATATCAATGTACTTTTCATTGATCAAGGTGCCTGCCTTTTATGCGGTCAAGTGAGAACTCATAGAACTCACATGCATAATTAACTCAATTGGAATGGCACAGAAACATAATAGTGTCAACACGATAGGTTGTAAACCTCAACTCGTGTGCTAGTGATGATCGATAACGTTTATTTTTATTTGTTCTTGAAACCTTTCAAGACCATTAAGACTCCCACTGACTCTTTGACATATAAGATTCTCTTGTCAATAAACATTTCTTGACAAACAAATATTCAAGATTTAGTGTAGTTTTTATCAAAACACTTCATAAATTGGTCCTAGTTGGTCTTTGTCTTATCCAAGACATCACAACTTTCCACATTTGATGAATGCTATAAACCTTCTTAATAATTTTCACTCAATTTCACAATCTTAACTCTAAGACTTGTTTTGGAACGAAGTATGCTTGACTTCTTGATTTAACCATTTCCTCAATTCTTGATTCCTCTTCTTAGACATACAATTATACTAAGACTCACTTAGAGGATCAATTGAGATATGCTTCTTAATCATTAAGACATATCATAAAGCATAAAAGGTACTCTCCCTTCTTCTTAGAATGGAGAAACTTTTATCTTTCTGCCTACTTGATTCTTCTTATTCGTTCTGCTATTGATTTAAACTTTTTCAATCAATTCAGAATTACACTTAATCTTATAAGTATAATCATATTTACTAAATCACGACGAATATCTTGTTACTCTTATGGTGGACTTGATCAACACGCAAATTTGTGTACTCGATCTCCTAGTCCTTCACTTGACACTTTGTCAATGAGTTAGTCTAATTTCCAAATATGAAATTTCTCATTCATCGTGCAACCAAGTTGCATGATTCCAAGTTTCTGTCCAATGGAAACTTGGGCGATGAGAAACTCTCCCTATTTGGTAAATTCTCGACATTCCACAAACAACATAATTAAGAATCAAATCCATTATTGCTAATATTAGAAACATTCAAACATCAATTTTTCATATATGACATTATAAGGATAAATAAATAATATAAAATCAAAATTTATTTTGTTGCGGAAAAATTTGTCCTTACAATGCAATTCATTGAAAAACTATGCTAATACATCTTTCTTAGCAATCTAATTCTAACTCTAAGTAGTAGCTCAAGAATCTAATCTTCAAGTAATGCGATCGAAATCCGTTTCTTCACGGTTAGATTCTGCTCACTTCTTCCCTTAAGCTTCCTCTCTTTTCTTCGATCCAACAAAACATCAATTGTAATCTTATCACATTATGTATTAAGAATCTAGAATAGAAGCTTAAAAGAGTTAGTCAATGGATTTTACCTAAAGCAGAGCCATACGTTTTGACTCTCCCATCTCTTAGATCTCTTAGGTAAATAGGGCAGCTTCGTCTCCAATGCCCTTTCTCTTGGCAATAAAAGCAAATTGACTCTTTTGGAACAGGACATGGAACTACTTCAGACATTGCCTTTCTCTTATGATCAAACTTTTCGATCATAGCATGTCTTTCGTTGCCATTGTCTATATCCATAGAGGTCTTGAAGGTAGATTCACCAATCAACTTTGCTTTTCTATTGCACCAAACCATTGCTGATTCAGCAGCAATAAGCATATAAGTGAGATCTATAAGGGTCACATCGTGGTTCATCATATAGTACTCTCTTACGAACTCACTATACGAGTTAGGAAGTGACTGAAGAACCCAATCAACAGCCATCTCCTCACACATAACGGATCCCAACATTCTTAACCTATCAATGTGTGACATCATCCCTAGGACGTGTGCACACACCGGCTTTCATTCTTTATGTTTACTTGCCAAAAGGGCTTGAGTGAGCTTGAATTTTTCAAGCCTTCGAACTTGTGGGTTAGGGAGAATAATTGGAGGAGGTGGAGGAAGAGAAGCATGATCTCTTGTTCTTCGATCGAATCGTGGAATATCATCTTCATGTGGAATGCTTGTTCCACGGGATTTGGGAAGACCATAGTTGTCGAACTTTGACATCTACAAAACGGGAGAAAAACGAATTCAAGTTAGTTGATTGATTGAGTCCTTAGTAAGTCACCCAAATGAGATACTAAGGCTAGGACCCAACACAATATGCTACAACCTAGAAAAGGGATTCCATAATCTAGTTGCAGAATATTTGAAGGTAAGTGAATGACGATTCACTAATTTCCACCATGAAAAACGAAAAAGAAATTTAAGTTTTAAATCTATGAAAACTCCTAGATCCTTTGAGATCCATTGAACATTTCAATGGCATGTTTAAATCTCGATATGCCCCTCTAGTTTGTGACTGGGATGCCGAGGATCACAAAGCGGGTGTGAATAACCATGCAAACTTACATGGTGTCCTCACATGTTACAGTCACCTATTCGATGTGCCGGTGAACCACACACGCTCCACCGAACTATGAGAAACATTGAGTGACCCTTTTCTACCTTTGCTTAGAACCATTTAGTGTGCCAGTAAACCACACACGCTCCACTAACTTCTTTGCAAGGGTACAAAGTGTAATTTCATGGAATTGCATCTATTCACTTTTGCCTAAGTAACTAAGAATGGGAATTTGTAAAACATTTAGTTACTTTTGTACTTCATTATACTTATAATGGAAGGTTTTGTCCTATCCTACCCGTTCGGCTAACGACCCTCCACTAGTCAAGAGTGCGGTGGGTAAGAGTGGATACCCATTCAATCGTCATTTTATAGGCAATTTCCTTAAACACCCCTTATAGACCAGCTTCGTGAATGAGGCCTACTAACGGTAAGATTGACTTTACTCATACATATATATAATGTTAGACTTTTAATGTTATATATATAGTATAGGGTGTATTTTACAATTTTAATATACTAGGAGGTCAAATTTAACAATTATACTTTTAATTCAATTAAATTGTAAACCTAAACTTTTATGGATTTATTAAACCTCTTTTAATTATACACCTTAATTAGTTAATAAAACCATAAGGATGTGATTTGAACTTTTCAAAACAATACTAGGGTTTTAGAATTGAACATTCCTTAATTAAACTTTTAATCAACTTTTAAATTCCAAAAATTGAGGGCAAGTTTTGAAACATTTCAAAAACATTTAGGTTTAGAATTTAAATATACATCAAAATTAAACTTTTAATAAAAATTTAAATTCCAAAACTTGAGGGCAAGTTTTGAAACCTTTTTCAAAACATTAGGGTTTCAACTATTTAAATTTCAAAACTAAACTTTTTAGTTTAAATTTAAACTATAAAACCTAAAGGGAAAAATTGAAACTTTTCATAACACAAGGATCAAATAACAAATAATATAAATTAAACAATTAATTTCATCATTATCTATATTTGACCTAATTTCAATTTCTTGCAAAATAAATTACCCAATTAATACAAATAATTAACTTTAATCATATAAGGAAGTAAATATTTTATTAATTGATAAATATCTTCAATTAGATCAAGAATATACTCATATATATCATAAAATTGGATATATATTGATCTAATATGATAAAGGCAAGTATCTCAAAGATAAACAGCAAGAAATCCCGATATTTGCTCTTTCTGACGCTAGGACTCGCTGAGTACCCCAATGGGACTCGTCGAGTTCATCAGGAAGTTTCACAAAAATCAAAATTTTCAACTTGAACAAACATACAAGGCATCAATACAATAGAAACCAATCAAGGCTCTGATACCACTGATGGGTTTTGGTCATAAGAACATCCTATGTGCTCATACAAACCCTAATGCTTGGATCTAGGTTTCTCTATTGGACATGCAAGTTATCCAAGACTATAAACCCTAATTCTAGCATACAAGTAATCATATTAACATAAGAATGGGTTTAAGATGTTACCTTGATTGTTATGTAGCAATAACAATCACAATTCCTCCTTGTAATGACTTTAGAAAGCTTAGAGTCACAAATGTCACTCCTCTAATGGTTCACAAACACCAAGAGCAAGAGGATGAAGAGGAGAAGAGAAGGAGGCTGCCCAAAACGTGTGGAAACCCTAACTAATTAGTTCACCACGTTTTTGGGGCATAAGGGTTCTATATATAGTGAGGCTATTAGGGTTATCTAACAAGGAAACCCTAATTTGGATGCTTAAGCCCTAAGCAACCCATGGACTCTTTTCCTTAAAGGCCTTGGACGATTTCTAATGGGTTTCCCCATAGAATTCGTTCAACCTTATAATATAAGGCAATCCATAGCCCAATTGAAATTATCTTATAATTACAATTCCAGTCCCTTAAGTTTAATTAATCTCTTTTAGTCACAAACTTAATTCTTATTAATTCTTGACTAATATTAATTAAAAAAATATGATTTCTCCTTTAATATATTATTCTCATCATATATTAATAATCATATTTAATCCTTTCTCTCCATAATTCATCCTATCAAGTTGCTTTGGTGAAGGCAACCCAAAAGGACCATGCACCATCGGGTCAAGTACATACCAAAATAGTTATGGACTTAGACACTAATCCAAAAGAGGTTTCCTCACTGTACTTGTAGCTCGAAGGAACCAATGCCGTCCCAATAGATTATGTATTCTGGTATACAGGATGTTGCTATGCTGTAGTGAACAGTAGATCTACATGTTTGTCAGATGACTAGTTATATAATTATCTGTTGATGAATATTTGTTATTTGTTATGTATATGTCGACATCGTATGGTGAGACTATTCTGCTTTGTGCTGACAGCCAACAGACCGGGGCATTCCAACTGAAAGATTGTGGGCTAGGGGTAATCCAACCAGGAGGTTGTGGACCCAGTATGTATTAGGTAATCCAATCGAAAGGTTGTGGGTCGGGGCATTCCAACCGGAAGGTTGTGGGCCAGGTCATTCCATCTGGAAGGTTGTGGGCCTGGGGTAATCTAATTAGGAGGTTGTGGACCCAACGCATATTAGGCAATCCAATAGAAAGGTTATAGGTCAGGGCATTCCAACCGGGAGGTTGAGGGCCTGGGGTAATCCATCCAGGTGTTTGTGGACCCAATATCTATTTGGTTATATGTTTGTATGGTGGTACTTTGGGGGAGCTCACTAAACTTTGGCTTACAATTTTAGTTTATGGTATCACGTACTTCAGATGATCGTGGCAAGGCAAAGGCGTGATCATGCACCTCTTTCGGATTTCATGTTGTGTGATTTTGGGATACTCTTATTTAAGAATTATACTTTTGAAACAATGTTTTTTTAAAAAATTATTGTCTTGGGTTTGTTTTGGAAAAATGAAAATTTTACTCTGATTTTTCGGATGTTACAATTCATCCCATACAGACGCCCGCCTTCCAACCCTGCCATCCAAACCCCATCTTAGCAAAAATCACTTATCCCTCCGAAAGAATGAACCTTAACACTCTGCTCTCAGCCAAAGAAAGAAAAACAACTACTCTTCCTGAGAATTGAAACAACTGTTGGAATAGGTGTCTAAGCCCATAACTATAATTGGTATGTACTTGACCCAAGAGTAGCATAGTCCATTTTGGGTTGCATTCACCAGAACAATCTGATATGATGGATATTTGAGAAAGAGGCTATTTGTGATTTATTAATATATTATAAGTATAATATATTAATTGTGAAATCATATTATTTAGTTAGTATTGATCAAGAATTAATTTGGTGATCAAAAGAGACTAATTAAATTAACTGGGACTGATTATGTAAATCAGTGATACATATGGTTTGGGCTATTGATCCATGATGGGCTAAACTTATGTAAGAATCTGTGAAGATTTAGTGCATATGGATTATGGATCATATGCCTAAGTGTAAGAATTAGGGTTACATATGACTCTTGGATTCTACACTATATATATGTAACCCATTGGCCTAAAATTGGTCACACTAGTGATCTTAGTGATACTATAACTGATTTTGAATGACTTATAACCTCTCTCTCTCTCTCTCTCTCTCTCTCTCTCAGGTTCTCCAATTGTTGGTGGTGTTTTGTGAACCATTCGATGCATCACACTTGAGGTGCTAAGCTCTTAAAGGCCAACTACAACAAGCTACAACAAAGAGGTAATCTTCTTACTAATTTTATGATTCAAATGTCAAATTGTATGCTAGTTTTAGGCTTCATTCTTTGGATAATTTTTGGTACATGTATAACTAGAGAAAACTTAGATCCAAAGAGTTTAGGGTTGTATGTGCACCATGGGAGTGTTATATTACATAAAACCCAACAACAACTACCTTACTCTTCCCACTTGGAAGACCTAAATTCACAGCGACAACCACTCAAAGTAAGAAACTTCTCGAAAATTGGAACCCATCAATTTATACGCCATAAATTACTCCCTAAGACTGTTGATCATTCATTCGTCATACCCAGCGCAAGTCCCTGACTAGGAACACCACTCAACCATGTAGAAGGAATACCGAAAATATACCGATCATGAATTTCACCCAATCCCCATTCGGAGATTGTCCCCAACAGATTTAAATACCCACTTGACTTCTTGAAAAGTCATCACCAACCCCCTGATCCCACGAGTATAATGATGGTTATCAAAGAATCTCATGATGCATCCAAATCAATAATCATCTCAGGTGTACCTCCTCCTGACAAGCCACTCGAGATATCTACAACGAACTCCATGACTTAAGACTTCAAAACCGATACCCAAAATTTGTAATAGGCTCCTAATAGATGGTCCACTAGAAAATGTGGTTCATAATGCAAACATTTAACAAGAGACTTCTGATGCACAACTAATACTCCCAACAAACTTTTATTGTCCCCATGATCCAGACTAGCTGGTCACTGAGTCACCCGACTCCTAATCAATGCACTAACACTCGAACGTGCCAATAATACTATTGATACGAGACCTAGGAGTCTCAATGAAATGACTATCGGCTCTTATTTGTATGAATCATACAGTCGCTGGTTTACGATACATTGTGACACCTTCTAACCAATAAAACGATACGCTCACGGTACTACACCGATCTTGCTATCATTCCATCATTGACTAGAAGTCTCACAACTAGCACCACAGGGGCCTAAAGATACACAACCAAACACCCCATGTGTCATACCCTTCTATAATGCACAATTCCTTTCACAGAACAAGTTCTAACCAATGCAAAACCAAACAAAAAGATGATCAAACACATCCAGATAATGGGATATGCTATTATAATCTTGTTCTAATTCAAAAGCTATAACCCAAATAAGAACCATGCCTATAATTCGAACCAAGTGCTCCTTTTCTATCTCATTCGGTCCATATTTACCCCTCATGAAAATATCTAATGAACTTACCACAATATACACTCTCAAGAGATCCCATAACCAATACTGGATCTACTGCATTCCTTTTTCCACACAACCTTACCCAAAGGGTGAAGTACCAAATGATGAAGCTCAATCATTAACAGAAACATCCTCATAAATAACTGAAACAAGATTCTACCCCTTGACTGAAACCGAACAGATTCCACCACTATGTAACTAGCTTGATAAAACTTCCAAAGTTATGTAGAGAGGCAGCTAAAACCTTGGTCGGATCAATCCAACTACCAACTCATCGACACAACATGCCAAAATTGGATTCTACGTAGATCCAAAGTTACACCTGAAAAACTAAACAATACCAATCCTACATGTAAACTCCCAATAACCAAGTACAAATGCCAAATCAGAGCTCACTATGATCAATACTTCTATAATCATCAACTTAGGGTACCCATACCCAGAAACCTAAACGTACAATGTACAGATTGATGATATGTTGGCGCATTCATTGAGCTTCCACCGATACAACTCGAAACTCTTGAAGAAGCCTAACTATTGACGATGAACAAAATTTAAAACACTTGAGAATGCATTCACAACTAATCTACTGATCCAGTACATTACTACACAAAGCCAATGAGGAACTAAAAATACCAACTCTGTAGTTGATTGATAGATCTTTAACTTCTCATCATAGACTATAGATAACAATCTATACAACGAGCTAACAAATCCTTCAATAACCAATACTCAACACAAGCACCCATATGCCTCATGATCTAATCATCGACGACCCCAAAAGAACCATTGGATACAATGAGCTCCTTGTCCAACAACTTCCTGCTTCAAATACAACTCATGCATTACTGAGCACATACATCTTATAACAACTTATCATGCACCTTGTTTTCACTAAATCTTGAACCAAAATCACACATACCCGAACCACATATATCTACGACCTATAATGTTGGAACCATAAACTTAAAAAAATTGATGATCCTCCTAGAAGAATACCCAGTCCTCCCCGAATTAGGGTTTGAGCTTCCATAAACTAGCATGCAAACCGAGCAAATCCCTAACCGGCTCAACCAGATTCATAGCATCCCTGACCCTTGGAATGTGTACTATAATGAAAGATGGTCTTTCGGATGAAGACCAAGAAAAATCAAAGGTATTACGAATCTCAGATGGAGACATCAAAAACTTCCCAATCGAACCCGCTTCTAACAAAAGGATCCCATGCATGTGAATAAATAATAATTCTGACAATCCATTCATAGCCTCGATCCTTGATATGAAGACACATGGACTACCACACACCTCTCCTACAAATCCCCATCCATCAATTCATTGTGAGAACCATTCGTAAATACAAGAGGCATCATCCTCATAGTCGGGATACATTAAAGACAATGAAAGTTTTCGTTACTGATTCACTTCCCCTGGTCCCTAAAAATATCAACTAGCACGTGATCCAAATATATCTAAATAAAATAGACCCTTGATCTCATCTCAAGACAACAAGACCACAAGAATCCTCTTGTGCATTGCCACACTGCCACACTTGCTACCAAAAAATATACTATCTATTCCCATGCTAGGTGTATACCCCAACTTTGAAAATACATGGATACTCTCTCTTTCCTCCAAACACAGAAAGTTGGAAGAACATAACCTATGTTGAAAATATTGACATCCCAATCCATCAGCCAATCACATAGCCTCCGACTGACATCCTCGAGCCAATCATCACAATCGCTTCCTTCTTGAGTCCTATGACTCGACTGAAACTACCTTGAACAAGTCCTTCTAGACCTCGAAATCAACTAACTCACATGGGTTTACACCATTTAAAACCATACATACACAGCCACTAAGGCCCAAACCATCATTAGAACCATACTCAACCTGAATGACCATAACTGATAAACCAATAAATACGGACACACAGTACAATGAATCATGATGACAAGCCATGCCATCTTCCCTTAACCAGTTCCTTAGAATCCTTTACATTTTCCTTGAGTCGAGTACGAATCCTTTGCTTTTAGTAGTATGGGCCCAATACTGCCTTCCAGACCTATCCGTACTCTCCTCAAAAATCATTTTGGATCCTCTAAGTAACTACTCATATCCACTTCCTTCCGATCCAATCACATATACCCAATATCAAACAAACGTACACCGCTAAAAAGTGCTGCAGTTCCTCTAAGGAACTTCCTAGGCTCTCCCAAGATTCTCACGTCACCTTTCCATCAGCTGCTGAAGAACCCTTACTCATATAAGCTAACTACTTCATCAATACAATTACATGCAACAAAGCTTAAATAATTATTCTAGAACGGTTTAGACTCAAAAGATACCTATGCAATAGGGCTAAATCAATTATTCTAGAATTATTTAACCGTGACATTCCCATTTTTCACGACCATAAAAGACCGATTTTGTTTATGCTTTGTTTAAAAATCAGAGTAACATTTTAAATAAAAGTGTTGCGGAATTTGTCCCAAAACAAAATATGATAAAGATTTATCAAAAGCATTTCCAAAGAAATGTATTTCATTAAAAGACTTGGGATGTCATATTCGTTACAAATCAAAAGAATAAACAGTACAATATAAGCCTTACTACATTATTTCATATTTATAGGACTATATCCGTAATCCCTCATCCAAAACATCACATCTATGCTCATGCGCCACTACCTGTAATACAAGAAACTGAGTGGGTCAGGCTTGGGATCCTGGTGAACACATAGGGTTTTCAACCCATAATAAATAAGTTTATTAATTTCATCAATCAACAATAACCCGATTGCCCGTTCCCGTTATCCTCACTTTACGTCCCTAAACACCTATCATAAGGGACCTAGCCTAAGGATCATCATTGGGATGGACACTACTGCTAATGGGATTCCTCAACAATAAATATCCTAAAGGAAACCATGTGGGGGATGGAGTACACCGGTGAACACATCGTTCACAAACACCTACAGGTTGCGAGCCTGCTAGTGTTCTACAGGACTGTCTAGTAGAGTTTGTGGTCGTCATCCATACTCCGCTAGATGACAGAATCAACAACATCAACATCGAGGCCTCTCATCATTTTATCACACATCACGTATTACATCTACCCATGTTTTACCCCTGATGAGAATAAATTTCAGATCGAGTAGATCTTTCACAGGTAAAAGATAAAGATCAAACAAAAACAAACACAATAATAAGATGAACACAAAATAGAATCAACGTTGTGCTTATGATTCAAATATAGTCACGCCTCAGCAGAGCTCGATGAAGAACCTCCATTGTAGAGGCGAGCTAGGGTTTATAAAAACTGAATCAGAAAAATAATTAAAAGCCTTTTCTACAAAGACTGCATGCATGCAGCTTAAATACTAAACCCTAGAATAAAACAAGCACAGTTGGACAGGCCCAAACCGACAATCAAATCTGGGCTAAGGACTGAGCCTGTGATGCAGCACTATAAGCCCAACAATCTCCCCCTTTGCGTCAAATGAGGCGAGAGATCACTTTCTTTGAGTTGGCTTCACAGTCTTGACCACTTTGAATAGTTGACGGATAATAGCAAGAAGAGTCTGCCGAAATTGAATGTACCATATCACATATCAGTAAACATCTTCTTGTCAGCTGCAGTGTTCTGATCACACCTTTGAATAATCTCAAGTATGTGCTCCAAGCAAGCAGTTGAGAAGATGTGTTTGTCAACAAGACCGTACAGGCATTTCTGTCCTTCGACTCTGATGAACATCACAGTGTGGTACTTTGAGTCAATATTTCCCTTGACCATTATATTAACATTGCCTGCTCTGCCCATATTTTTGATCGTGGTTCGCTTGTGAATGGCAGAGGCAATTTCCTGGTCCATCTTTGCTACCTCGTGTATGTAGCACACAAGCATTCGCTTGACATGGTCAATGATCGACTGATACTCCTGTGGATTTGACAGTAAGATATTGTTGAGGAGTATCCAGTCGTAGGGATTGAGGTTCGGTAGATCAGCAAGGGTGAAGTTATGTGTCGAGTCTTCAGAGCCTCGAGTCACCTTGAATTTCACATTAACAAACTTCCCTGCTGAGTAGGGCTTCAGAACCTTGACAATCGTAATTTTCTTTGAACTCCAGGTCAAGTACTGGGGTTGAGCGAACTCTATTTAGAACTGCAACAGATCCCTATCGACTTTCGGGTCTGGAGACGGGATGGAAACAGTTGAGTTGAAGCAATGAAAGATGAATGCCTTTTGCGTGATCGGCATGTCAAACTGTGCATCCTTGGAGTTATCAAGCCCGAACGACATCACATGCTCAAGACAAAGTGTGCTTGGCTCATCAATGGCACACCTTTGAAGCGAATCAAGAGTCCATTCAGGAAAAATGGACTTCTTCTTTTCCAGGAGCTCTTTTTCCTTTTGCTTCTGCTCCAGCTCAGCCTTTTGTTTCTTGAACCTTTCTTCAAGCTCTTTATCAGAAGGTTTTGTCCTCTGAAAAGGCTTTTCGGGATTTTCAGCATAGACATCATCTTCATTATCAGTGTCATCCTCCCCAATTTTCTTCTTCTTCTTGTCTCTATTACTGACCGAAGCTTCAATATCCTTCAATTCAGTAGATGGTTTCGATGCAGGAGGAGGTTGAGTTTTTGATGCCTTCTCTCCCCCTTGTTTCGGCTGGACGCTAGTCACCGGAACACCCTCGATACGACTAAGGATGTCCAGGGCAGGTCGAAGTTTGTTAGCAAAATGCCTGCGAATGGGGATGGTAATGATGGGATCATGGGCTTCAAGAAGGTGAAGTAAGATGGAGTGAACATCAGCAGCAGAGCTTCATATAACCTCCCTCTCAGACTTCAAGTCATTGAGTTCGGCTGTAGCAGTGTGAAGTTTGAGATTCTGCATCTTCAGCTGAGAGGTTCTTTTGTCGAGTTCATCCATGATGCGATTCTCAACAGCCAACTCTGCCTTCAATTGAGTCAATAGATCATTGACATTGTCGAGCAGAGTGGTATTGGCTGCCTCGATTGCTTGACGAGTAGCTTCAAGGTTAGACCGTTCAGCTTGAAGAGAACGCTAAAGATTGTCAACCAAAGCGTTCACTGTTTGAGAATTTTTCTGAGCTGCCGCCTGCAATAAATCCAAAAATAAGTGAGCCTCAAAAACTAGTTTATCGACTTTTGCGGTCGCTTCTTTGCACTCCTTTGTGGAAGCCTCAAAAACAAGGGAGGCTTTCTGGCATTGTGAAGTGGAAGCGTCTATAGCCTTAGTTGCAGCAGAAAGAGAGGCATTATGTTCTTGAACGACAGCGGAGAACAAAGCCTTTAAAGCAGCATCATAATAGGCTCCAGATGAAGAAGAAGAGAGCAGTTGATCGAGTTTGTCATTGACTGCTTTGAGATGACGCTTGGTTACCGGTTCATCGTCGTCTTCATCACTCTGTACACAGTAAGGACTGAAATAAGTGGAATCAAATTCCCAGTCCTCACCGCCTAGAACTGGGGCGGTGTCAGTAGAAGGTGTAGGTGATAAGTGTTTGGTAGTAACAGGAGGTTCGGTTGTTACTGGTGGTTCGGTTGTAACAGGTGGGGTGGGAGCTGTAGAATGAGTAGTGGTGGTAGTGGTAGTGTCTGTGAAGATTGGAGTGGGGATAGGAGTTGAGGTTGATGGTTGAGATGTAGGGATAGGAAATATAGGAGGGATGAATACTGGGATAGTAACAGGTGGAGGAGAAGGAGGTAGGGAGCGAACTGGAATTTCTAGGGTAGGGGAGTGAGGCGGGGTATCACCACGACCTGAAGCCTCATCATCGGAGCTTTCGCTTTCAGATTCTGAAGGAGGAGCATATTTATGCTTGGGAGGAACATACTCTGTGTCTGAATCACTTGAAGATTTGAGTATGAGTCTCTGAGAAGGCTTCTTCTGCTTCTTTGGTTGAGGCTAGGATGGAGCAGCCTTGTCAGAGTTTCGCTTGTTAGGGGTTTGCCCCTTGGTTGTTTTAGTCACCTTCGACTCCTTCTGAGTGTCAGTCTTCTTTCCCCTTTTGCTGGCTTGTCAGCCTCGTCAATGGAGCGAACCATGGCTGGTGTAAGCTCCCTTGGACACGAAGAAGGAATCTTCCTGTATTGTTGCAGGACATTACTTGTTGCAGACACACAGGCAAGCATGGTGTCAGGAATGGATCCAATAAAGGAGTACTTTGGTGGGATCCGTGACGATTATCTTGGTTGTGTGAAAAGTGTTGATAGAGGAGAGAAGAGAATCTGCCATGATTGGAACGTGAAGACGATCCATTACCCACTTCGTGATGATTGACCAGTACCTGCCACACAAGATTTCTGACTGTCTTGAAGTGGAGTACAAGCTTTGTACTAACTGTTGCCAGATGATGGACCCATATTCTAGATCTATCCCATGATATAGACCATAAAGCACAGTCATGAATGACTTTCTTGCTCCATCTGAGCCGGCACTTCGCTTAGAGAGTCCTTTGAACAGTAGAGTAAATAGACCATTCTATTGAGGAGGAAGGCAGGACTTCTTGAACTTGGTTATGGTGGTTAGGGTTTCAGTGTACCCCATTTGATAGAACATTGAGAAGAGTTGACCAGTAGTGATCGAGTCAGGGTTAACCAAGTTTGGTTCTTGAGAGAGACCAATTAGGGCACAGAAGCGGTGCTTGGAGATATAAGTCTTCTCATTGTGGACTTCAAAGTGAATCCTTTCAGCAGATTTGTTGTAATAGGCAGTGGAGTAGATGAGTGAGAGGCAGGACATGGGAACGACTTCAACTTTGGTCAGAGCGTCGACGAGAGGCGAGTATTTGAGACACTCGACGACATAGAGCATGTAGGGTTCATAGATGAAGGGAGTAAGATCGATGATCAGGTTTTGTTGAGGTTTGATGGTGAGAAGGGTTTGGTGAACAGAGGTATCATGAACTGAAGAAGAGTCTGCCATAGTTGAAGCTTGGAGAAGATGATGAACAGTGAGACAAATCGCCGTTGTTCTTTGAGAGATTTTTGTGAGTGATAAAAGGGTAAAGTGGAGCGTGCCTGACCCTTTTATACGTACTAGGAGGAGAGAGAAAAATCTGGCTGAGAGCTTGGATTTAATTGGTAACTGCGCCTGATTTGATGGATGAACAGTTGTCATACCCGATGATGACGCAGGAAAGAGAAAGGATGTTTCCTTTTTGCACGGCATTCCATAAAATGTGATTTTTCAAATCATCGAAACGATTGGATAGCTGATGAGTCACCCTTAACTTTATCCCAATCGTCACCCTATATTCCACATGAATCGTCATCGCTTTTTAACTTTATCGAGCATTGAAATACTTGATGAAACGAAGCTGGAACAAGTAAATCACCATTAATAGAACCAGATTTTGGAAAATTAAAAATTTTCGTGCAAGGAGTGTAAAAGATAAAGAAATAAAGCAAACTTTTTGGAATAACTTGTGATGTCTGAAAAAGACATAAAGCAGCTGATTCTGGGTACGAATCTCTTCCTTCAAAGTCAAGAGAGACTTTAAAGAGCTTGTGTGGTTTCCCATTAAATAACGATCAAGTACTTGTTAAGAAGTATTGAAAGGCATCTTTTAAGTTAAAGCTTATAACGGGTGGCTTTCGCTTCAATTCATGATTTCGATACTTGATATAAGACCGAAACAGAACGATGTACTTGTGAGATCAATGTGATCTGTTGAACAAGTAGGTAGGAAAGATATGTGTTGACTGTTGGATAGGTGAGAAATCTCCCAAAAAAATTAACTGGATCCTTGGGGAAGAAAAATTCATGGTAATAGAATGTTTCAGAAGAATTACTCAAAAAAAAAAAGAGATTTCAGTCGTAACATATAGTTCATGTACCGTCAATTCATTAATGGTATTTAATGGTGGGTTTCACTTAGTACATAGTAACACGAAACTAAGATCATTAACACAGATTTTTGTATAACCATAAACCTCAGTGGTAAATGCTGAGAGTCTCAAGGGTTATATTGGTGAGATAAAGTATAATGGAGAAAAATGATGGAGGTGGTATAAGAAACAAATGTACCTCTGCTATAAAAGAAGGACTAAGCAGAAAACTCTAAGCTCAATGTGAGTAGAGTAAAGTAGCTCATGATTAGAGTGAATATTGCAACCTAGCTTGGGAAAACATGATTTGTATATATCATGTTATTAAGGTTGCACTCAAAATCTTTCGAGACTTTAGTCAACATGCAGCAACATGCTTCTAGGGACATATAGAACATGTGTAGAAAAGAAATCATACATTGTGGATCTTCATCATTGAGAATAACACTTAAAAAAATTGATTAAAACGAAAAATATTTTTGTATTTTGTGAAAAATATTTAATTGAACAAAAAAGAAAAATATTTTTGAATTTTATGATTATAAGAAGAAGTATTTAAAAGAATGTACATGGTAATACAATGAATATGCCTTGAGAAGAAATAAAAGCGAACAAGTTCAGAAGGACCGAACCCGAAATAGACCGAACGTTCGGTTCATTTCGGTTCTTGGTCGAGCTTCACCCGAAATAGACCGAATGTTCGGTTCATTTAGGTTCGCTCTATTTCGCTTCTTACCTTTATTGAAGTGAAGGCGATTTTGGTACTGATTTTGCTTCCATCATTCCTAGGCCTTGCAAAATCTTGTTGAAGCTAGCTTCAGGTAAAGCCTTAGTGAAGATATCTGCCAGTTGATCAGTTTTCCTTAAAAAGTGAAATTCCACGTTGCCATCTTCCACGTGATCCTTGATAAAGTGATACCTCAGTGCTATATGTTTGGTCTTCTAGTGTTGCACTAGGTTATGACAAATCCTAATTGCACTTTCAGAGTCGCAATATAGTGGGATTTTCTTCATGTTCAACCCGTAATCTCTTAGCTGACTTTGTATCCATACAACTTGAGATGTGCATGATGTTGCAGCGATGTATTCAGCTTCTGCAGTAGAGAGAGAAACACAAGTTTGTTTCTTCAATTGCCAGCTAACCAATTTACCATCTAGAAATTGGCATCCTCCAGTGGTGCTTTTACGATCTAATCCACAACCACCTAGTCAGCGTCTGAGAACGCTTGAACAAAGAATCCTGAGTTGGCTTGATACCACAAACTGAGAGAGGAGGTTCGCTTCAGATAGCGAAAGATTTTTTTCACGGCTTGCAAATGAGGTTCTCGTGGGTTAGCTTGGAATCTGGCACAGTAATAGACTGAAAACATGATGTCGGGTCTACTGGTTGTGAGATACATTAGAAACCCAATCATTTGACGGTAGAGTGTCATATCAGCAGTTGGCTTCTCCAATGAGGGCGTAAGCTTTGTCCCAAAAGCCATCAGAACTTTAACTCTGGAGTCCCCCGTCATACCAAATTTAGCCAGTAATGTCTTGGTGTATGCCTCTTGATTAATAAAAATGCCTTTGGGTCCCTGTCTAATGTTTAAGCCAAGGAAAAAGTTAATTGGACCCATTGAGCTCATCTCAAATTTAGTTTCCATCAACTTCCTGAATTCAGCTGTTAAGCTGGGATTCGTGGAGCCAAAGATGATGTCATCAACATAAATTTGGGCTATCATAAGGTGGTTACCCTCTCTCTTTGGAAAGAAGGTTGGGTCAACTGAACCTTGTTTGAATTTAGACATTTTTAAGAACCGAGTTAGAGTTTCATACCACGCCCTGGGAGCCTGTTTTAGGCCATATACCGCTTTATCAAGTATGTAGTAGTGATCTGGATACTTCTCGTTCATGAAGCCTGGCGGTTGCTCAACGTACACAGTTTCTTCAAGTTCTCTATTGAGAAATGCACACTTGACGTCCATCTGATAGACTTCAAAGTTTTTGTGTGCAGCGTAGGCAAGAAAGATACGAACGAACTCTAATCATGCAACGGGAGTGAAGGTTTATTCATAGTCGATACCTTCTTCTTGATAGTAGCCTTTCACAACCAACCGAGCTTTGTTACGAATCACGTTCCCCTACTTATCTTGTTTCTGAATACCCATTTGAGACCTACAAATGAAGCATCCTTTGGAGTTGGAATAAGACGCCATACTTTATTTCTTTCAAATTCATTCAACTCATCTTGCATGGCTTGCACCCGGTCAGAGTGATCAAGTGCTGAATTAACAGTCTTCGGTTCAACTTTGGAAACAAAGGAGTTGAACATACAAAACTCCACTTGAGAAAAGAGTACAACTTGTTTCACTTTGATCTGAGATCGAGTTAACACCTTTTTAGAAGATTCCCCAATAATTTGACTTTGAGGATGATCTTTTGTCCATTTAATAAGAGGCGGGTAATTTGGATCACAAGAGGGATCCAATTCTGCATTGATTTCTTCTTCCAATTCTGATAGCATGTCATCATCATTGACATTGGTGTTCTCCCCCACGAAGGATGACGCCTGTTCAGAACCTGGATTAGTATCTTCTCCTTCTATTGGATTATCAGAGAAGCTTGATGATTGTGATGATAAATTCTCCCCTGGAATGATGAACCTTGATCGTGTTGTAGTAACGGACCCTCCCGCTGGACATTAGGATGGTCATTCAAAGGTTCGCTTCTGTCTGGCTTCTCGGTTGCTTTAGATGGATCATCAGCCATCTTTTGAGCAGCATCATCGATGATTTGCCTTAGATTATCAACCTTGTTGTCTTTTGCCGTTGATTCAGAATCGATTGCTGTTTGAGGCTTGTCAAAAAGAAGCATATATTGCTTGAAAAGATTTGAAATAGAGGTTGTAACTTGACAAGTCTTTAGAAAGATTTCCTGTATGGCACCTTCGGTTGTCTTCATCTTCTTAACATAGCTATCGTCAAAAGTGACATAGTATGTTTCTTCAATCTTCTTAGAGCGCTTGTTTAGAACTCTATATGCCTTAGAATTCAGGGAGTAACCTAAGAATATTCCTTCATCTGCCTTAGCATCAAACTTATTTCGATTCTCTTTAGAGTTGAAGATGAAGCATCGTGAACCGAACACATGGAAGAATTTCACATTCGGTTTGCGATTGTTCTAGATTTCGTAGGGAGTGATAGAGAATCGCTTGTTCAAATATGATCTATTTTGAGTGTAACAAGAAGCAGCGATTGCATCAACCCATAAATATAAAGGTAATGACGCGAAGCATAACATCGTTCGAGCTGCTTCACACAAAGACAGGTTTCGCCTTTCAACAATACCATTCTGCTGTGGAGTATAGGGGCTGAGAAATTATGTGTCGTTCCTTTCTCAACAAGAAACTCTTCGAAATCTTTGTTCTTGAATTCCATCCCGTTGTCGCTTCTTACATTATGAACTACTTTCCTCAGTTGAATTTCTATTTGTTTTATGAAGAGCTTGAGCTTTGGAGTAGCCTTAGATTTTTGCTTCAAGAAGAACACCCAAGTGAATCGAGAGAAATCGTCCACTATGACTAGAATATACTTGTTACCACCAATGCTTTCAATGGAAGAAGGATCACACAGATCGATGTGCAATAGCTCCAATGGCTCTATTACCTTTGTACTGATAATAGAGGGATGACTTTGTCTACTCCGCTTTTCCATTTCACAGGCTGCACGTAGGTGATCTTTATCGAATTTAAGAACTGGAAGATCTCAAGCATGATCTCCTAAAACCAGCTTGTTGATATTCTTGAAATTAAGATGAGAGAGTCTTCGATGCCATAACCAGCTTTCATCTGAGTGAGCCTTCGTGAGTAAACAGACTATTGGTTTGCCTCGAATTGGGTTGAGGTTTAAAGGGTACATTTTCCCCTTTCACTTCGACTTCAGTAGAATATTATTTGACTTCTTCTCGACTATTTCTGATCCTTAATCATCAAATGATACCTTCAATCCAGTACCAACTACCAGCTGTGATACGCTGATAAGGTTGTGTTGGAGCCCTTCAACATAAGCTACCTTTCTTATCGAGAAATCGTCATTAGTGATCATTCCATAGCCTTTGATAGTACCAAATGAGTTGTTGCCGTACTTCACAATACCACCATCCTTGAGAGACCGAAACTCCTCAGTTTTTCCTTCCTTCCTATCATGTGACGTGAGCAGCCACTGTCAATATACAATTCTTCGTTAAACTGCTCGTCGCTAATAACCTGCAAAATATTAAGCAGATTTAGGAACCCAAAGTTTCTTGGGTCCTTGTGAGCCTTTTACAGGATAGGGAATAGTAAGAGAGATATCAACCAAATAAGTACGTTTAATCAAAGTTGTTTCATCTTTTCTTTTTATAGTGAAAACTTTAATATTGGTTGGTTTAGGTTCATTAGACGTAGGTTATGAGATTTTGACGTTATCATTCTTTTGTGTCTCTTTTGGACTTTTTTCATCTTCTAGATAGAGCTTTCCTTTTCCCTTTAAATCTTTTGAGGAATAAGAATTAGAATGAGAAGAGTTGGGTTTAGAAGTGACATTGGGTATTATGTTCGTCTGATTGCAATTGTATTGTTGAGGAACGAAACCGCTCTTTCGGTTGCTATTAGGCTGAGGACCAAAATGGTTCTTTCGGTTGATATTGGGTAGAGGACCGAAACCGCTCTTTCGGTTGATATTGGGTTGAGAGCCGAAACTCTCCTTTCGGTTCCCTTTGGTCATGGGACCGAAACTACCGTTTCGGTTCCTTTCAGTCGAAGGACCGAAACTACCCTTTCGGTTCTTTGATTCCTCTTGAGACTTATGTTTCCTTTCGTTCCTGACATAGTGAGGATTTTTTGATCTCCAAAACTGTTTTCGATCGGCCACCTGTTTTGGGTTTTTGTGGATGTTAGCCTTTTTCTTACGAGCATAGTTTTCACTCTTTGTTGAAGATGTTTCACTGGTAGTTTGCACCGATTCGCCCAATGATGTTTTGGTGCCACTTGTGCTTGGCACATCATAACTTGCAGGCTCATTTAGAGATTCTGGCACATATCTACCTTTCACTCTCTATGAGGTCTTCTGAGATAGCCGTTTTGTCTCGTCAGCATTATATATTGGTGCTGACCAGAAGAACTCATCACATCCATCTGCATTATCTTCTTCCACCATAACTGTCAGTTCTGCGGTTTGTTGTGGAGTGACTCGTGGAACTGTGTAGACTTGATTTGGAGTGGTTTGTGCCTTTTGATACACAACATATTTAGCTTTGATAGTTTTGGTCTTGTCTGTTGATGAGTGAGCGAACTCAACATAATTTTCAGAAATCAGATTTTTGCGTGTTTCAGGTTCGATTTTGATAAATTCTGAGCAGTCCACCAAATCCTCTATAGAGATTTCACTCAGATCATCATCCTCATTAAGTTTAGATGCATTTCAACATCAATTTTATTTTCTGAACTTAATTTGGCATTCAATGAGTCAAATTTCTATACAGTTTCGGTTCTTAACTTCAATTTATCTTTCTCATCTAACAGATTTTTGAGCATGTCCTTGTGGTCTTTGGACTTTATGTAGGATTCAATTTTGTCAAGACCGATTTTATACGCAGGAGAGACCTCGTCAGAAGATACAACGCTTTCACAGTTGTAAGCTTCAGCATCAATTTCATCCTCCTTTAACTCAAGAAAGTGTAAAATCATGCGATGTATCTTCTTTCGTATTTCACAATCAAGATGCAACTGAGTGATATTAAAATAAAGCCTTTTAGCAATAAAACAAAACACATTTCGTTGTTTTAAAAGTTTAAGATTGTCTCTTTGCAAATAAATTGATTCATCCTTAGACCTAATCAACTCTTTCTCCTTCAGCTCGATCCACATCCTCCTTTCCTTACTCTTCGACGATATCCTGCTAATTTGATCAGTCATGTTAGAATTTGTGACACGGGTTTGGGTAAGACTGCTACTTATGCTTGAAAATTTAGATTTTAAGTTATTTAGTTCCTTTTCATAGTTAGTAACAGTTATATTTAGAAAAGCAAGAATATTTTGTACCTTCTTGATCAACTCATCACATTCGTTGATCTGTGCACTAACAGGTTTAGCAACAAAACACCTGTCCTCTCGCTCCTTCTCGCCTTCTATCCCACCATTGGTTGTATATCCTCTCATCTGAGATACACCTTCAGTCACCATCAAACATCTTCGTGCAGCAGTTTCTTCTTTTACCAACATCGCCTTGCCATGAGTGGGTTTTTTCACTTCTTCATCCTCGGAGTCCGTGGACCATACTTCCACACCACCAAATTCATCATGATTTCCTGTATCCTGTACAATCAAAGCATTCATGGTTATGTTGTTAGCAACATGCTTTATTTTCTTGATTTCCTCCAGTCGTCTCAGGAGGCTCGCTTCCTCATCATCATCATCTATCTCTTCTACTTTCTTTTTCAGCATACAGTCTTTTGCAAAATGGTTCTTGCCTCCACAGTAATGACAATCAAATCCTGAATCTCCAACAACTTTCACTTCTTTCTTTGACTCTTCTGAATTTGACCCCATCTTTGGTTCCTCCTTACCTTTTCAGCACTGTAACTTCCCTGCCAGTTTCGATTCTTGTTGGCTGGGAACTTTCTTTTAATGAACTTTCTAGGATTGGAGACCATCATGTCATATTCTTCACTGGTTAGATCATAGTCAGCAAGATCCAATTCCTCTTCTTCTTCAACTGAATGCTTCCCTTTTGAAACAAGGGCTAACGAACCTAAACTAGAAACCGCATTCGTTTCCTTAGACAGTGCATTTTCATGGGATTTCGAAATTCCCACCAATTTTGCTAGAGAATATGATTTGAACTGTTCATGTGCTTTAACAGTGGATACGATAGCCATCCATTCAGATCTCAAACTATTCATGAATGTAACCTTTTGTTCAATATCCTTCCTTTCGATCCCATTCTTTATCATTGTAGCACCTGGTTCTTGGTATGTATTCTCTTGTTATATATCTTGCATTTTGGACTTGGACTCGGCAAGTTGAAGTTCCAACTCGTTGAGTAGAAGCGAGAAGGGACACGGGACTTAAGCGGTGGACTCGACGAGTCAGGTCCCAGACTCAGCGAGTAGACCCTGTTTGGACAAAACCCTAATCCGAGGATTTGCACCTTATTTAAACGCCTTAACTCGGCCTCCTTCGTCCCATTTGCTCCCAGAAGACCCCCATAGCAAACCCTAGCCGTTATTAAAGCAATCTAAGGCATTTGGAGTGACTTTGGTGCTTTTGTGATCCAAGGAGGGAAGGAAAAGCTTGAAGGAACAAGAGGAGGCTAAAGGGATCTGAGTTTGTGCACCATTTTCAACTCATTGAAGGTAAAAAGCCTGTATCTTGCTCTTCCATTTGCTAGATCCCATTTTGTGAAGTTTTAGGGCTTTACTAAGCCATTTTGGTCACCAACCATGATTGCAAGCATGTTTGGAGTTGATGTTTCGGATCTAGGCCCTTAGAGGGGTTACAAGGCAGAAAGGAGTGGCTCTTGCACTCAAAGAAGGACCCATGCTTTGATAGGGCTTGTTCAAGGACCTTTTAAGCTCAAAGTCCCATGAACGCATGTAAAGGTTGTAACTTTATGTGCTAGATCGATTGTAGAAACATAGATCTATCTTTTGATCAAGGGTTGTACGTCAGAAATTGAGTGTGGAAAGGTTTTAAAGGGGTCCTAGGGAGTGACCCAACGTTCTGGACTAAGCCATTGTTTTGGAAATTCATGGGACTCGACGAGTGCATGAACAAACTCGGCGAGTCCAAGGCAATCTTCTTAAGGATGAAGATGAACTAGACGAGTTATTCATACAACTCGGCGAGTAAAGGACAGGACCTGTGTATCAGTTGATGATGAACTCGACGAGGTGTTCATATAACTCGGCGAGCCGGATGAGGATTCAGTTGATGTTTGTTTAGAAGGAAAACTCGTCGAGTCATCGCCTAACTCGACGAGTAGAGGCGGGTATGAGGTCTAATGGAAGGATAGGGACTCAGCGAGTTGGCGAGCCAACTCGGCGATTCAGTTCAACTAGAAGTTGACTTTGACTTTGACTTGGTCAGGGGTAAAATGGTCATTTTACCCTAAGAGTAGATGTCAGTTTCTGACTAAGTGTTTTGTGGGAATTTTAGCCGGAGGATTTTCGGGGCAGCAGCAGCAACAGTCAGAGGATTCCCGCACAGTTCAGCAGCTACTACGAGGTAAGTTACCTTCCAGTAGCGGTGGGTCTACGGCCACAATGCCGGCCCACCAATAGGGATCGTATGTTAGATGTTTGTCTTTGTGATATTCATATGTGTTGTTACTACCTGATATGTTATATGCTAGCGTGATATGGTATGTGATAGTGATAGAGTTCGGTTGTTAGGATTGAAGGGTAGGTTAGGCACCCCAGATATGCCTAACAGTATGTTATGACATGTTTAGCTGCTAGCATGATATGTTACACGAGATAGAGGTAGTAGGAGGGGGAAAAGTCCTCGAGATTCGGTTGTTAGGACCGAAGGGTAGGTCGGACACCCCAGATATGTCTGACAATAGATTATGCTATGATATATGTGGCAGTAGTAGTAGGGGTGAAATAGTCCCTGAGGTTCGGTTGTTAGGACCGAAGGGTAGTCAGCAACCCAGAATAGCTCGACTTGGGTAGGTCAGCGCTCTAGAATGGCTTGACACGGGTAGGACGGCACCCCAGAATGGCCGTACGGGTAGGTCGGCACCCCAGAATGGCAGTACCGGGTAGGTCGGGCACCCCAGAAATGCCTCGCAGTATGTATGTGATGTGATTGTATGGTATGTGGTACGATGGGGGAACTCACTAAGCTTTGTACTTACAGTTTACAGTTTTGTTTTTAGGTACCTCTTCAGCGAAGGGGAAGGAGCTGGCGCGGTAGCGTCACATCATCCACACACATTGGTTTTCCGCATTATGAGATGTTCTGGGATTGTACTCTGACTTTATTATTATTTTCATGCTTTGGTTTTCTGACACGAGATATGTTTTTATGAAATGATATGATCGGATGATGTTTTACTACAAATGTTTTACAAACCACTTAATTTAAATGAAATTTTTGGGAGTGAAAATTGGGTCGTTACAATCATCTTACTTAAAAGATGATTAAAGCGATCAAAAGCCTGAACCAGTTTCTCTTCGGGCTTTTGTTTGAAATCACCAAATTCAGAAAGCCAAAGAGTTTGAATGGAATGTTCTAGATCTTCATGAGTGGAATACAATTCTTTTAGCCTGTCCCATATCTCTTTAGCAGTAGCGTACGAACTTACCAAACAGAAAGTATCTGACTGCAGAGCAAACCTAATCATCCTCAAGGCCTTGATGTTGCATTGAAACTTTTCCTTCTCGTCTTGAGGAATATCTTTTACATTGTTAACAAGCTGATTGTAGTCCTTCTGAGTTTTGACAATCTTTGAGGTGCTTGAGTGAGCGAATGGGCCAACAGTGATTGCTTCCCAGATCAAGTACCCATTATCTTCCGAACCAATCACATAATCTTCAAAATGATTCGTCCAAACTTCATAATCTTGAGAATACAAGATTGGAATCCTTGTAGTTGAACCAATACTGTTAGAGATGTTGATCGGATTGGATTGAGAATCGTCTACGGACATTGTGATAACGTTTGATCAATTACCTATTTTAAAGACCAGACTTGTAATTTTATCAATTAGAGTAAGACTGACGATTAATGAGATAGGTCAATATGGAATGACGGCTCAATTAATATCAATCAATGCAGAATTAAAACCCTAATAACTTCTTTGACAAAATAGATGTGTATCAATTACACAGTCTCCTGCTCTGATACCAATTGATGAGAATAAATCTAAGATCGATTAGATCTTTCACAGGTAAAAGATAAAGATCAAACAAAAACAAACACAATAATATGATGAACACAGAATAGAATCAACGTTGTGCTTGTGATTCAAATATAGTCACGTCTCAGCAGGGCTTGATGAAGAACTTCCACTATAGAGGCAAGCTAGGGTTTACAAAAACTGAATCAGAAAAATAATTAAAAGCCTTTTCTACAAAGCCTGCATGCATGCAACTTAAATACTAAACCCTAGAATAAAACAAGCACGGTTGGACAGGCCCAAACCGGCAATCAAAACTGGGCTAAGGACCGCGCCCATGACGCAACACTATAAGTCCAACAACCCCAACATTTTCGTAGATATAAAATACATATACAGTTTAAATCATTGAAAACATGTATAAAAATGTTCATCCGACATAGATAGCAAGTATTCAGATAATATGCACACATAGCACGTAATTTATATAAAATACTTCATATCTATGTGTAAGTTGAAAGTAACTATGCACTCACCTGAAAGGTGGTGACTCAGCACTTGGACAACGCTTCGACACTCTTAAAATAACTTTCCTTCGATAAAAACCTAGTATCAATACCACTAGGGTTTAGTGTAACGTCAACCGCGACTAATTAATAGTCTAGCTATTATTATTATTATATAAGCGTTAAATAACACTCAATATAACTCATAATAATAGCCCAAATAATTATTTTAAGGACCTAATAACATTACTATAATTATTTGAAATCTATATTAAAAATTACATAAGCGTAGCTCACTTACAACGGATTTTAAAGAAAACCGGGCGTTGCTCGGAGCAGCATTTCCGAAACCGAAAGACCCTTTTTCTCGGGACTCCGGGAGCCTCGGGCTTCCTTAGGGTGCTAGGGGTTCACCTAGACTTTAGGGAGGGTTAAAACCCTTAGAGAGAAGTCGGAAACCCTCTCAAGTATTTATATGCGCGAAGCCTCTCGGATTACGCTGTTCGTACCGAAGCTACATGGGCCGTAGTCTTCGGATAAGATCGCCAGCTCGGACCAGCTGTCTCGCAACATCGGAAGAGATAAGGGCTAGGGTACGTGGGGCGTACTAAATTCGGACGCGAGGCATATGCGAGGTGCTATGTGGCGTGATCCGAAGCGAGGTCTGATCAGCAACGGACGGTCCGGATGTTGCCACGTCACCTCAGTTTCGTAATTTTCCTTCTCGACTTCTAAAAATCATAACTTCCGCATACGAGCTCCGTTTTCGACGTTCTTTATATCCACGCGAAGGTGGAAAAATACTCTACAACTTTCATTTAGACTCTATTGGCTAATTTTGATTTATTTTAAAAGTTATATTATTAACAGGCCGGGACATGATTGGTCCGTTAAAAATTCATAACTTCTTCATCTGACGTCCGTTTTCGCCCATCTTTTTCTTGTTACGCTACTCTTAATGAGATCTTCGATTCTCGTTTAGGTTGTGTCGGCTAAAAACCGCTCGATCTATTATTCGAGTTTCGGGCTGTACACTGCTAATACGAAACTTCAAAAAATCATAACTTCTTCATACGAAGTCAGATTTGGGCGTTCTTTTTTTAGACGCTCTTGGTTTAACGTATTCTACGACTTTCGTTTAGATCGCTAAGGCTAAATCTTGCTTTATCGTAAATTCACTATTTACGCTTCCCGGTATCGTGCTGGTTCCATCGCGAAACTTCAACAGGTCATAAGTTCTTCGTTATAACTCGGATTTCGGCGTTCTTTATATCCCTGAAATCCTTGTTTCGACCACTACAACTTTCTATAAAGATATCGGTCTTATCTCACACTTTAATTTTGAATCTTATTTTTATTATTTATTAATTATACATTTATAATTAAATAATAAGCACATAAATACATATAATTCACATAATACTCAAATATTTCATCTTTATTACTTCAAAAAGAGTTACAATAGTTGACCTAGACTATAACATTGTCAAAAATGCTTAGCCCTGAAACCCGGGCGTTACAATTTAACCTTTGCAACATGTAACTTAACATATTCATTTACTAGTTATCTCACATCAATATGGGTCCCATAAAGCACATAGTAAGCAACATTCGGGTAGTAACACCCTATAGGCCATAAAACATACAAATGCACCCACCAACTAATCTTGCTTCTGCGATGCTAGGAAATTCTACCAACATTGTCGGTTGCCTTATGCATACAAATTATACACAAAACGGGATCATATAGACTGTAAAATTAATGATTGTACCTTAAGCCTACAAATAGACAAGGAAAAGGAAATAAGGCCAAATCAGTCCTTCTATGGCTATATGATACTAATCGTATACAATTTTTAAAGCATACACTTAGCAATCGGTTGCGAAATGAGCACATGTCGTCGGGTCTTCTGTGTTAATTCCGGATCGGAGATCTGGAGGTGATGCCGTCAGCGAGTTTCTGACAATGTACCTAAGCTACAGCCACATCAACGTCGTTAGAGTTTCCCCACAGACTGTTCCCCAGGAGAAAGCTCTGATGATAAAGTTAGATCGTTTGGTAGAGATTAGATGTTTCTCCCTAGATTGACAGAACCATCTTGGTGTGTAGGGTGTGTTTAGCTATGGAGGCTATAGGTTAGAGAAAGAGGGTAGAGGCTTTTTAGAATCTGCCTCCTCAAGGAGGAAGAAGCATTCTATTGTTATAGGACAACTAGGTCAAGGGAGAGTTAGTTCAAGCCTTGGGCCAGTCCAAATCAGGCCCAACTAGCAAGGAGCTAGGGAAGATCGCCTGAGCACCAGGCGAGTGCCAGGTGCGGGCGTCAAACAAGGCTGGCATGAGAGCGCCAGGAGAGCACCAAGTAAGGTTGGCGCATAAAGTCTTGACGTCTGGACCATGCTAATTTACCATATGTTAACAAGTCCCCCTAATCCGATATGATTGGTAGGCGGCCAATGACATTGGATTGGATACAGTAAAAAAAATAATGCCTTAAAGAGATAAAAAGAACAACTGAACCTCGATCACAAGAGACGTGGTGTTGTGCGATGGGCTCATGTAGCACTGGCTGGCTTGATACTAATTTCTTCAAAAGAGTATGATTTGATCGATGTGATGCAATGTTGTTGTTGCTAGTAATGCGATGTAGGGCAAGGCTGTTAATGATGTTTATACAGAGCGAGGATGCTACTATTGTTTTGCAGGGCAAGGCTGCTAATGCAAAAAATGGTGTTAATAAGATTCTAGGATAAGGTAGCTAGGAAGTGCGACCTCACCATACAGTTTCTGAGATTTTTAGTCGGTGCAGCTGTTGTGCCAAGCTTTGATGTTTGTAAAGCAACAACAACATACTCGATCCATGATTCCTCCCTCCTAGTCGTAGCCAAGAGTTGTCCAAAGAAACATTGTTGACAAAAGCATGCATGCCTCATCGAAGGGGGTGAGATATGTGGCTAGCGTTGGGTAGGGGTTATGTTTCTATGCCTTGATGATTGGCCAGCAGTTCACACTCTGCAAGCCTACTGTTAGAATGCTCTGAGTGTCGCAAAACTTGGAGCGGTTATATGAAAAGACAACCCAATCAAATCATAAGTTGATTTGAATTTTCTCTTGCAGTCATTTCCAAACACTTAGCGGAGTACAGTAATAGCTTACTGCTCTTCTCTCCCCTTTTTCCTTCAAAAACCAAGTGGACCAAGCTGCAACGCTTATTCTGAAAGTGTGGCTTGTTTAGTGGGGTCCTAGAGCATGAATGCTTGAGCGAGACTGGTTTTTTTCTTTTTGAGTTGGTGGTTTATTTATTGTATTAAGTTTTCTTGCTTTGGTCTTGGATGGTTCATGTTGGCTACTGGTTTGGTTTCTTAACCAATGATAATGTTGGTCGATGAGATTTATTTGTTCATGTTTTTCTCATCAAAGGGATTTCTTTCCAAAGGTTTGTGTTGGCCTTAGGAGTTGACTGAGAGTGACTCCTACTTTCTCTGTAGGGTGTTAAGAATCAAAGGATACTTCCCTTTGATAGGGGAAAGTCATTTGGTTCAGCGAATTAGGATTCATACTTGACCAAATTGTTTTGGCTTTGGCCCAGGAGTTCGCATTCGTGGGCTTGGGGTTCTTCCTTTATTTGAGTCGTTAGCCTATATTTTTAGGCTAAGGTCTTAGCTATCCTTTTTTATAGACCTTGGACGGTTCACTTTTATTAGGGTATCCGCCTTTAGGAAAAGTTTTCTAGCCTAATCATCTAGGTTAAGTCGATATTGTCACCTCAAGGCATTTAGGACTTAGGTATCCTTATATCAAGGGAAGTTTTATGAGCCTTTACAGCCTTTGTTCATGTCGTGGGAAAAGTTATTCGTCCTTTGGATTAGACTGACATGCTTCGAGAAAGATCACGAGCCATTGAAGCCTATTGGTTGCATTCTCACATCGATTTCGCTTAAGTGATGTGGATGATTTGTCCTTTTTCTCACTCGGTAAATGTGGTCAACCTCTTATTGAGATGATATCAATCTTGAATAATAATAAACTTTGACATGAAAATGGGCCTAGAACAAGAGTTAACTGTTGGGGTATGATTATCCACTTGGAGTTAGATCACATTGCTCTCACCCTTGTTGTGCCTTATTCTGCATTTTTACTTTTCTCTAGGAGTAAGAGTGGTGTAAATTGTGCACGTTCCAAGTCCGGGGAATGAACCTCCTATCTTGTGCTTCCAAGACGTAAGCTCTGTTCTGGTGCGTCTCCATTATTCGAGAAGTAGGCCAAAGCTGTCCAGGCCATGCTAATGGAACTGACATCAAAAAGTCCTCCCAATGATAGCATATAGAGTGAGGCTGCTATATGAATATGCAGCATAGATGTCGTAGCGTTTATATTGTGTCTTGGTGGAATGTATGATGTGAATTATGAGCATTTGATTTAGCATGCAGAATTAAAGAACACAAAGAACACGATGATTTGAGTGTCTAAGAGATGTATTCAATCATGAAAGATGTTACAAAAAAGTGTAAGCTAGATCTAGACAAATAAATAGCTCACACTAACACTCTCAATGTTACATCCCTCAAGCACACCTCTACAAGTGGTATGAAACCCACTTTATATAGAGGTGTTTACATCTCTCTCTCTCTCTCTCTCTATATATATATATATATATATATATATATATATATATATATATATCATGTCATAAGGCTACTCTACCACACGCAAGTGGGTCTACAAGAGGCAAACCATTACAAAGTCATACATGCATAACTTTGCACCCCAACTTTCTCCCCCTCAAAGTTAGGAATGGATGACTCACTTCAATCTTCCAAAATTAAGCAACTTCACGAACCAAGCCTCAAGCATGACACATGTAGAGATGAAATTCAAATCTTCAATTCTTCAATGACCTTCCAATCTGGATTCTAGAGTGTGAGACCTTTCAAACCAAGCATCAAAAGGTAATTAGGAGTATCCAAACCATCACAAAATTACCTAATTTTGAGCATAAAAACACACCCCAAAAATCTTCAATAAGTCCAAACCCATCATGAACTAATCACATCCAAATCTCCAACTGAATCACTTCATAAACTTTGTTTCTCAAGGTAACTTTAGTCTTCAAGTCCGCGTAATATGAAAAATTCAACTATCGAATTCCCATATTTAATTCTCTCTGCCTTTTTATAATCGAAAAATAATTATAAAACCCAAAAGGAATGAGAAAGCGCTCAATTCGAAATTTTTTTATCCAAAACTCCCCCTTCACACATGGAATAAAGATTTTGAAAAATCCATAAAATCCAAAAAATCTCAATTTTCAAATTCGTTCACGGACCGCCTTTGATGAATTTCACAAATTTTGGTAGAAACTGTCAAATTCGAAATTATGTAGTGACTCGGTGCGCCCAAAACTGTAACATACATAAAATTCATGAAAATTTTAAACTTTTTGACAACCTGAAAACCATCATTGCTTAAAAACTGTTTTCAAAATGAGTTCAACATCAGAGTAATCTTGAAATCATAAACAAAACATGCGGAGGTGCACGATCAAGCCTTTGCCTTCCCACAAACATCTGATGTACCTGAAACATAACCCAAAATTGTAAGCCCAAAGCTTAGTGAGTTTCCCCCAAAATACCAATACATAGCAAATAACACAAGCCAAATAACAGCGCACTATGGGTCCAATCGACCATCGGGTTGGAATGCCAACATACTATGGGTCCAATCATCCTCAGGATGGGATACGCTAGGCCCTCAACCATCGGGTTGGAATGCCCCGGCGTGTTGGCTTACGCACAAAGCAGTGAAGCCTTAGCCACAGACCAAACATTACAACCTACAACCAGTCGCACAGATCTAAAGAACACTAAGCATAGCAACATCCTATTGTTGGGTTGTGAGCATTCTAACACTCCTATGGTGTACATGCAACCCTATAAACCTTGGATCTATGTTTTCTCTATTATACATGCAAATATTAAATATTCCAAGGTTTCATCGTAACTAACATGTTATACAGCACCTATACTACAAAGTTCTAGTTAGACGACATACCTTTTGATGTAGCTTGATTTCTTCAAGCTTTAAGAGCTTAGCCCCAATAGTGTGGAAGCCTCAAGTGGAATCACAAATCACCAAAACACCTTGGAAGAACTTGAGAGAATATGTATGCACACTAAAATCGGTGCACTCTTATGTCCTCACACACTAGTGTCATTTCTTCTGCCAAAGACCTCTTTATATAGTATGGAGGATTAGGGTTACATTCATGTAAACCCTAATACCCATGACCTTTCATTTCATAGGATCCATGGATTAAAACTCCATGGACTATCCATGATAGCTTAGCCCAACCTAAATGAACTTGGCCCATTCCATATATATATATATATATATATATATATATATATATATATATATATATATATATATATATATATATATATATATATATATAAGAGTTAATATTTAATTTGATCACTTAATTAATTCTAAATTAATTCTTGATCAATACTAATTAAATAATATGATTGCATATTAATATATTAGAACTTATAATATATTAATATAATCATAAATATACTATTCTCAAAAGACTATCCATATAAATTGTGTCGGTGAAGTGCAACCCAAATGGACCATGCCAGGTCGGGTCAAGTACATACCAAATATAGTAATGGACTTAGACATTAATCCAACAGTCTCCCACTTGGATAAGTCTAAAACTATTATTGAGTATGACTTCAAAACCTAACTGGCAATCGTAGCTCTTAAAGCCGCTGTCGAACTTTGACCTTGTTAATGAACTATGAACTTTGTCAATGACTTGTCCATTAGATAAGGGATCATATATTCCTCCATTATAGATATCATATGGACTAAGACATGGATTATAATCATTCTCTCTGTCCATTTGTTGTTTCCCGATTTCCGATTTATAATGACTGACTGATTGAACAAATCAAATCAGTCCTGGCTTGGCCAAGCACTCACATGTATCATCATTAAATCATCGAGGGGCCCACATATATTGCTTTTATCCCGAAGGTAAAAGGAATGGATAAACATCGACTCATATGGCTTGTTCTACTACTTGTTGAATCATACACAAAGGCACGTTTTATAACATCGAGTTACCGAATGTGTTTTCTTGCAATCAATGTACAAGTAACTCATAGTAACAACTCATATGTCTAGGTTTGAAGAATATACGATATTATCGTCTCATGATCACTCGTGATAAAATCCATGAAGTGATTCAAATGAGCGCGAGTTGAATCCAGTACTCAGAACTTATGAGCACTCATCGGTGTTGTAGCACAACTTTGTCCACCAACTTGGACCTCTACAAGCCAACCCATGACAGTATTGGTTCATATCTACTTGCAACATATGACCGACTATGGATGGTTTGAATAACTTAGTCATTTTGGAAGAATAACCTAGTTATTTTGGAAGTCAAAACATGCAAAGTGAAACACAAGAATAAATGAATCAAATATGGTATCAAACCCTATGAATATAAATAGACCACTTTATTTATCCCCGTACTAATTACTCCTTATTCATTGTTTTGGTTTTATCAACTTTATACCTGAATTAAAAACACTATCTGTCCCATGCTCCAAGCATGTTCACTGTGTTTTTCTAAACAATAGCTTTGCCATACACCAAGTATGCACTCTATGTTTATCTATGATCCTTACTTTGTGAACTAGATCGATTGAACATAATTTCAATGATTCTCTTTTCACACTTCCAAATCCTTGTCGTAAATGTAAGAATTCCTAACATTTATCGAAATCTGTTTAGATTTTAAACTTATATGCACTGTTCCTCTTCTAATGATTATGCACAAAGCCACAAAGACTTGGCAAAAATCATTACAGAGTATTCCAATGGAGAGAAATTACATGGAAACGATGTCTCAAATTCAAAGCGCATTGCTTTGAATATGCTTCTTGCATTAAGTTTCTTTAACCTTACACAGATTGCTCCCACCTATGAAGACAACTATATATTTTCATTTTGACTACCACTTCTGAACAAGAGTTGCCTCTTTTTAGACTATATCAATATGGTCCTTCCAATATTAACAGTATACTTCCTACTGTCGTTAACAATTTCTTAATCACTTTAGTCATATCCCATTCTAGACATTTTTCTCCTTAATGCCCCAAGGCATTTAGAAAATTCAGAAATGATAAATATTATAGCACATGTAATCGATCTTGTACCCAAAGTAAATGGGACACGATTCATGGTGTTTCACATAAAGACATGGTTCTAGACCAGTCTTTTGCCATAATAATTTTTGTTTTCCATATTCTCAAAATTTGACTATGAAAAGGGATGTCGTAATCATAATCGAATTTTGAGAACCCAATATATAGAATTTTCTTAAGTTGAACTAATCCAACATGAAATTCATATATATATATATATATATATATATATATATATATATATATATATATATAAATATATATATATATATATATATATATATATATATATTCTTGACTAAAGGTGATTAAAATCCAAATATAAGCTCTTTAGAATGATTATAATCTCAATTTAAGCTTTTTAGAATTGAAATGAAGTATAATTTCCTCTCCCTTAGTTATAGCAAAACAACTTTTTCAACCCCTACAACCTCACGAATTTAAACTTTTTGTTTTCTATAATTAACATTGCTAACTTGTAAAACTTATCATAATTATCATGCTCCCACTAACATGATGACTATTAGCATAACACTTATGCTCCCACTAGCTTTGACATGTATCCAGAAAACAGCTGGACCTCTAGAAGTCAATACTTTATTGACATTCTTACAAAAGTTCAGATTTCTGATACTAGATTGCTTTAATAATACTTTATCAAAATCATACACCTTATCTTAGATAGCTCACAGGTGTGTCTAAACAGTTTCAGAACTATGAAAATGGATGTCATAATCATAGTCTCAATTGTTTAGACTTTATGCCATTTCTCATAAGTCAATTTTAGTGTGCCGGTTAACCATGCATGCTCCACTAACGACTTTGAGAACTGTAAATATCACAATTGCTATCTACTAAAAATCTACTTACTAAAAGAATTTCCTCACCATCATTTTCATGAATCGGAGAGACACCTTATGACACTTAGATTTTATGGTGTATGTGTTCTTATCCATGTGAATTTTTCAAACCATAATCACAAGACTAGGTTAGTGACAAATCCTAACTCATATGGATTGAACTTGTGCAATCTTAACTTCTTGCCACCTGGCAGCTCAAGGGCCTGCGATTGCTTCCAAGTAGCTATGCAAACAATTGAGAACATGTAGAACTCAAATGTATAGCCAACTTACCTGTAATGGGCATAGAAATGTCAGCACGATATGTTATAAACCTCTAGTTATGTCTTGGAGATGAAATACATCTTTTATTCTTGATTACTTTTTGAAACCCTTTCAGTATCTTTTAGACTCCCACTGTCTCCTTGACCTATAAGACTTTCTTGCCAAATATTCAAGAGATAGTGTGGATTCTAATCAAGACATACACTTACCACAATTGGCCTTAGTTGGTCTTTGTTTTATCCAAAACATCACAAATTACCAATTTCAAATGTACAAGAGTAGAAAACTTTTACTCTTACATTTGACAAGTGTTTTAAACCTTCTTTAAGACATGTCACTCAAGTTACAATCTTAGAGTATAACTCTAAGAATTGTTTTTGGAACGAAGTATGAATCATCTTCTTGATTTAACCACTTCAACAATTCATAACTCCTCTTCTTAACTATCAGAATGCACTTAGAGGATGAATTGTGATAAGGTCTCAAAATCATTAAGATGATCTTAAAACATGATACTGAAGTACTCTCCCATCTTTTCGGATTTGAGAAACGTTTATCCTTCTGCCTAATTTGATTCTTCTTAATCGTTCTGTCAGACATTGAAACTTTTCCAATGTCTCAGAACTATACTTAAGCTTGTAAGTATAATCATATTTACTAAAACTTAGTAAATCACGGCAAATTGACTTATCCACCTTTTGTGGTGGACCTTGACAACCGCACAAGAAAGTGTACTTGATCCCTTAGTCCTTCTCTTGAGTCACATATACATGTGAACATAGAACTAGTCTTAATTTTCCAAAGTTGAAAATTCTCATACATCACACTAAACACCTTGTATGATTCCAAGTTTCGGTCCAATTGAAACTTGGGTGATGAGAACCTTTCCTTATTTGGTTTTAGACACCACCACAAATGAAAAAATCAAATTCATATTTCCAATATTGCTATAAACATACAAACATCAAGTTTTCATGAATGTCATTGTATGGAGATAAAAATAAAGTAAAACAAATTTTTTTTATTTTAAAATGCGGAAAAACTTTTCCTTACAATGCAACTTGAAGTGAAAACTATGCTATTACATGTTTCCTAGCAATCTATCATAACTCCTGAGAAGTAGCTCAAGAATCTGATCTTCAAACCATGCGATAGAAATCCATCTACACGGTCAAAGTCAATAGACTCTTTTCTTAAGTTTCCTACCCTTTGCTTGATCCTTCCATACATCAAGATGTATTAAGAATATCCAGATGAAACTTAAGAGAGTTAGATAGTGGACTTACCTGAAGCAGAGTCAAACTTTTGATTCTTCTTTCTTCCAGGTAGCTTGGGCAGCTTCGCTTCCAATGCCCATTTTCTTCAAACTGGGAACATATAGACTCTTTGGGAATGGTACACATGCTATTCCAGACTTAGACTTTCTCTTTACCTTCCAGTCAACTGGGTTGACTAAGGCCGATCCCTTTCCATTGGGAAGAGAAAGTTTTTCTGAACTTCCAATGTCACCATTGTCCATGTCCATGGAAGGTTTGAGAAGTAGACCTTCCATCCATATTTGCTTGACTATTGCACCAAATCATTTCTGATTCAGCAACAATAAGCAAATAAGAAAGATCCGTTAGGGTCGTGTCGTGATCTGTCACACAATAGTCTTTCTATATGACTCAGGAAGTGACTGAAAGACCCGGTCAATAGCCAACTTCCTTGAGACAACGACACCCGACATTCTCAACTTGTCACTATGTGACTTTAGTCCTAAGACATGAGTGCACATAGGACTTCCAATTTTATGTTTTATTGTGAGTAGGGATTGAGTGATCTTGAATTTTTCAAGTCCTTAAACTTGTGGGTCAGGGAGAATAATTGGAGGAGGTGGAGGAAGAGAAGTATGACTTCCATGAGCCAAACTTAGGAAGTCATATTCATTAGGAAAGCTTGATTTGGGAAGATCATTGTTCTCTAAACCAAACATCAAAGATGGGAGAAATTCAATTGAAGTTGATTTAAGTCCTTAATATAACACCCAATATGAAATATTAAGGCTAGGACCCAACAAACTATTTTATCACTTGGACGAGGGATGTCGTAATCCAAGCTATAAAATATTTGAAGGTAGGTGAATGACGATTCACCAATTTCCACCAAAATAAATGAAATGTATTATTAGGTTTTAATTGGTTTTGAAACTCCTAGATTCTTTTGAGATTCATTGAACTTTTCAATGACATGTTTCAATCTCGAGTGTGCCCTTCAAGTTTTGTGACTGGGATGCCGAGGATCACAAAACAAGGTGTGAAGTAACCATGCAAATATACTTGGTACCCTTAATTATATACCCCTCAATCGATGTGTCGTTAACCACACACGCTCCACCGATACTATGATAAACATTAAGTTACCCTTTACCTACCTTGTTATGTCCAGTTTAGTGTTCCGGTTAACCGCACACGCTTCACTAAGGGCTTAACACAAAGTGCAAAGTGTAATTTCATGGACTAGCACCTTATTCACATTTTCCTAAGTAACTAAGATTGGGAACTTATAAGTGTTTAGTTACTTAGTATTTATCATTATACTTATAATGAAGGGAAATTATAGTCCTTGTCCTACACGTTCGGCTAACGATCCTCCACCGGTCAAGGAAGCGGTGGGTGAGAGTGGACACCCATTAAACTGCCATTTTATAGGCAGTAACCTTATACCTCCCTTATAGACCGGCTTCGTGAATGAGGTCTACTAATGGTAAGACGAATTTTGTTCTTATACATATATAAATATTATTAAACTTATAATATTATAAATTATAATGGTTGAATTTTAACTTTTAAAATTCTAGGGATTGGAGCTAAAGTTTTAATTATGAATTTATATGTTCCAAAACTCGAAGGCAAGTTTTGTAAAATTTCAAAACTTTTCATTTCTCATAACTTATGAGTTAATGGCTTATTAAAATGAGTGACTTTTTTATCTTATGTAACAATTGTGTTCTTTTAATGGATTTAATGACTTGTGACTTTTGGTTATCTAGAACTTGAGGATAAGCATATATAACACGCACATAAGGCACCCTAGTCTAGAATGCAATTCTCATACATATAGCAGGCATATAAGGCATCCTTCCTAGATCCTCAGCCCTAATATAGCATGTAGTTCTTATAATCATATCATATATCATAATAAACATTAATGGGTATCTTGGGGAAAACATACTTGAGCTCGGCCGATTGCACACATCACACACCTTGTTCATTCTCAAACTCTTTATTTTAAATTTTAGAAAACACTATTTTCTTGAAAAATCTTTCAAACCCTCGCTTTGAGTCTAGACACCCCCGAAGGTGTGTCTGAATCCCTCAAACCAAGGCTCTAATACCAACTTGTAACATCCCAAAAATATGGACCAAAAATTTATTTTTGATATAGTTATTTATAAAACAATTTATAGAAAACATCATCAAGTTATTTCATTTCATAAAACAACCATAAATCATAAGTCTCAAAATCATGTCATAACATAGTAACAATGTTAGAGTACAAATCCCATGAATCTCATATGCAGAAATCGTGTGTGTGTGATGCTCTGCTACCGTACCATCTCCTTTCCCTTCGAAGAAGAAGGACCTAAAACAAATAAATTAAACTGTAAGCAAAATCTTAGTGAGTTCCCCCATCATACCACATACCATACAACATACATACTGTCTAACATATCCGGATACTGGACTTCCCCTTCAGTCTCTTTCAACCGGTAACTGCCTAGCGTATCAGGATGCTGGCCGCCCCTTTTGTCCTATCGACCGGTACCTAGCCTAGCATATCAGGGTGCTACCCTACCGCTTCGGTCCTTTCGACCGGCACCTCGCCTAGCATATCAAGGTGTCGGTCTACCCCTTCGGTCCTTTCGACCGGTACGGGGGACTATTTCACTCCCTACACTACCACATAACATCCTAGTGCATAAACATATAAATCATATACTGCCTAGCTTTTCTGGGTGCTGGCATACCCCTTTAGCCCTATCGACTAGTACTGGGGTCTATCTTGTCCCTCCTACCACTATCACATAACATCATAGCATACTAGCATAGAAAGCATAACTGATAGTGACATACTAGATAATCATCACAAAGAAAATCATCTCAAATATAACGCCTACTAGTGGGCCGACATTGGTGCCTTCGACCCACTTCTACTAGAAGGTAACTCAACTCAATGTCGTGAAGTAGCTAAACTGTCTTCGGCTATGGGATCAACTCTCCTCAAACTCCTACACATAATATCTCTTTTAATTACTCTTTCATAGTCATAACCCCTTTAAGGGTCAACTCTTGTTAATGGTCAAGTCAAAGGTCAACACCTTGGTCATAGTCAACCTTCGGATCCAAGTCAACATTTTGGTTGACTCAGCTCGCCGACTTGGTCCATCAACTCGTTTAGTTCACAGGTCCATAAAACTATGGAGTCTCAATCCTACTCGTCGAGTTCTTCCATGAACTCGTAGAGTTCCCCTTCATACAAGTCCATGCATTTCATTCACAATTGACCGAGTTCATCCCTGGACTCGTTGCGTTCCTCTTCATATCAGTTGGGACATTTTTCTCTAAACTTTCCGAGTTCATCCTTGAACTCATCGATTTCTTCTTCATATTAGTCGGGAGATTTGCTCTCAACCCGCTGAGTTCATCCTTGGACTCGTCGAGTTCTTTGGTCTTCAAATCCATAAACACGTCCAACTCGCTGAGTATCTTCTAGACTCAACGAGTTTTCTCAGTAACAAAAGAGGTTGGGGGACCACGACCCAACTCGCCGAGTCGTATGAACGACTCGTCGAGTCCCCCGAAGTCCAAATCTATCCAATTGATTTTAGTCAGGCTTAATGCATCCAAAATGTATATATGGCCTCATAAGGTCGATATAACACATAAAGTTACAAATTGTACGTTCATGCGTGGGTTATTTAACTCAAAAAGCCCTAAAAAGTGGTTCGTATGATGCATGAGACTCATATGGCCATATAGTTGGCACCTTTATGACATGGAGTCCCTCAAAGACTCTGGTTCTGAAGTTATTACACCTAAACATGATTGCATCCATGAATGGTTCCATATTATTCTCCATATGGCCCTAAACTACCCCATGAAGAGATCTAGTAAACAAATAGACAATGTATAGACTTTATACCTCAAATAAACTGGAAATGAATTTCTTCTTCTGCATCCAAAGCTCCTTCCTTCAACCAAGCATTCTAGCTCCCACTCCTTCAACAAAACACCAAGGAAGCACTCCTTTTTCACTAACACACTCATAATGCTCAAGATCACGAATTAGGGTTTGTTGGACTATGGGAGGCAATGAGGGAGGCCACAATGGGGGTGTTAAGGTCTTTAAATAGGGTGCAAACCCTGAAAATTAAGGTTTCACTCTAGCAGCCCTACCTGTCAAGTCGAGGCTTCTCAGCTCGTCGTGTAGACTTCAAGTCCCGCATCCAAAAATCACATTCCTACTCGATGAGTTTGGTGCCTCCAACTCGTCGAGTCCCTTTGAAAAAATGAATAATTCTTTATTAAAATACATACTAGGAACTGTTCTTGGGCGTTACATTTACTATTACCCAACGATTAACCATAATGAAGCTCCAAATCGATTACCCACAACAAAGACTTCGAAACCAAACCTTCCAAGTCGAGACTCCCATTTCGAAGTCAAAATAAACTCTTCGAAACAGCAACCCAATTCCATTTCTGCAAAATCAAACCTTCGATTTCAACCTCAAAAATCAACAACCCACATACCCATCCATCAATATCAACCCAAACACATTATCCGAACACATGGCCTTCACTTTCATCCACTCCAACTTCTAGACCCTCGATCCCGAATCTTCAATTTCCGACATAAACACTCATCAATGACAACCCAAAGCATTCGACTCCAAAAATCACAATGACTGAGTGTCAACTCCAATATACAGTTCGAACCCAAGCCTTGTTTTGTTCGACCCCAAATCAATTTCCAGTTTGAATCCAATGTGTTCGTCAAACCAAAATAGAAAGTTTCATTCCCAGTACATGTTCGTTTCAAAGACATTTGACACCAAAAATCTATTTCACTACTTCGATATTTCACCATAAAAAGCTTCAATAGTAACGATTTTCAATCCAATTTAAATAAACACCAAAATTTTTGATTAACAATTCTCTTTCAAATCAACACAATATTTTCAACAAAAGTTTCTTCATCTTGATAGGTTTGCGGCTATTTTTTTTATTCAAACTAGAAAGGTTACCTCCGCTACGCGGGGCCGAAGATTTCAATGTTGTTTCCGAATCGATAAAATGATAGACGTAGAAAGTGCAAGAATGAAAAGCCCGGGCTTTGCCCCAGACCGTTTTTTTCATTTTCATGAAAAAATGTAAAAGTTTTGATTGCAAGGACCAGAAGTGTCAAAATGGCTAAAGAATTAAAGGGGTTGGAATTAACAACTTTTTAGAAAAGGGATCAAAGTTGTCAAACCGTTAAAGTTTTGTGGCCAAACTTTAAATATTAAAAGGTTCCTAAAAGTGTAAAAATATTGATTGCAAGGAACAAAAGTGAAAAATGTAAAAGCTTGGACTGCAAGGACCAGAAGTGTCAAAATGGCTAAAGAATTAAAGGGGGTAGGAATTAGCTACTTTTTAGAAAAGGGATCAAAGTTGTCAAACCGTTAAAGTTTTGTGGCCAAACTTTAAATATTAAAAGGTTCCTAAAAAGTGTAAAAATATTGATTGCAAGGAAAAAAAGGGAAAAATGTAAAAGTTTGGACTGCAAGGACCAGAAGTGTCAAAATGGCTAAAGAATTAAAGGGGTAGGAATTAGCAACTTTTTAGAAAAGGGATCAAAGTTGTCAAACCGTTAAAGTTTTGTGGCCAAACTTTAAATATTAAAAGGTTCCTAAATAGTGTAAAAATATTGATTGCAAGGACCAAAAGAGTCAAAATGGGTAAAATAGTACAAGGACCAATTCTGCCAAAAAAATTGCAAGTTTACTATTCCTTTTCTTCATAACTTTAATATATATATATATATATATATATATATATATATATATATATATATATATATATATATATATAATTAATGGATTGGATTTGATCAATTGAAAAATTATTGGATCATAACAATTGGGTTTTTCAAAAAAAAATCCAATGAGTCAAAATGATCAAAGATTCAAGAACACAAGCACGAATCAAAGAGATTTAGAGAGATCATCAAGAGACTCACCATAAACATTCCAATTGTGTTAATGTAGCCAAAACGAGAACCGTTTCTTCATAAATCATTTTCATCTTCGAAGACCAGCTCTGATACCAATTGATGTGAATTATGAGCATTTGATTTGGCATGCGGAATTAAAGAATACAAACAACACGGTGATTTAGGTGCTAAAAGATGTATTCGATCATAGTAAATGAGTACAAAAAGAGTACTAAACTAGAACTTCATAAATACCTCACTCACTAGTCACTATGAACTACATCTCTCAAGCAAACCTCTACAAGTGGTATGGAACCCACTATATATAGAGGTGTTTACATCTCTCTCTCTCTCTCTCTCTAATCAATCTATCAATCTATCTCTCATGTCACAAGGTTATACTACCACATGCAAGTAGGTCTACATGATTCAAACCATTACAAAGTATAAATAGATAACTTTGCACCCCAACAATGTCACCATTTAATCATCTACATAGTATATTTTTCATGAGCATTGATATTCACCTTCAAGGTGTTTCTTGTGTGGGCTATACCTAGCTGATTTCTGCCCAGCCATATCAGACTACGGTGCATATGGCGAGGTTGCTATAAGAACACACAACAAGGTTGTTTTCATGATAACATATAGTAAGTCTGTTTTCAAGAGCCAGGCAATAGAGATTCTGAAGGAATTGTAAGTAGCTGGAGTACTATCGCGATATTATTCCTTGCCATAGTAAGATGTAGGAAACGCCTTATTGCTCGTATGAGCATAGGAAGACCATGTTGATTAGCATAATGGACCGGGCTTAGCCAACAACAATCGTGGAGATGTCATGCGGGAGAGCGTTACCTCTGAAAGATCGGGGTTTGCAGCCATCAATCACATTGCATGGAAAAGGATTGGGCTTAGCAGTCAGTGACTCATGAATATGTCGCACGGGATGGCATCGCATGGAAGTGGATCAGCGTATGTTGTTAGCCCTCAAGCCTTGTTGCGGAGAACGACATGATAGTGGGGTCCGTTATATATATATATATATATATATATATATATATATATATATATATATATATATATATATATATATATATATATATATATATATATTGGCATTCCAACCTGGGGTATTCCATCCGGATGGATGACTAGACCTGGAGGTTGATTGGGCCTGGGGTATTCCAACCCGATGGTTGATTGGACCCGACATATTTGTCATTATATACGGTGAGATTGGGCTGCTTCATGCGTCAGTCAACAGGCGTGGGGTATTCCATACCGATGGATGATTGGACCCATAGTATGTTGGCATTCTAACCCGATGGTTGAGGGCCTGGGGTATTCCAACCTAATGGCTGATTGAACCCATAGTATGTTGTTCGTGATTATATGTATATATTTGTGTGTATGGGTATTTTGGGGGAACTCACTAAGCTTCGGGCTTACAGTTTCAGTTTTGGTTTCAGGTACATCAGATGATCGCAAGAAGGCAAAGGCGTGATCGTACAACTCCTCATATTTTATGACTTTGTTTCTTGGATACTCTGATATGGAACTATTTTTAAAATAGATTTGTAATAACTATTGGTTTCTAAATGTTTTAAAAAGTTTTAAATTGGCTTCAGTTTTATGGATGTTACAAGTTTGTATCAGAGCCATGTTTTAAGTGAATTGGATAAACACTTGTGTGAATCCAGTCTCAAACTAGGATCTGAGAGTTTTTGCAGAATGTTTTTTTAATAAATTATAATAAAAAGAGTTGGTTTAAGGGCATGGGTTGGATCTCTTGTCAAGTTCTTGTTTGATTGTTGGCTTGGGATCGGGAACGTGGACCTTGACTTAACTAAAGGAGGATGCAGAGGGTACGATCAGCCGGAGCCAGTAAGTAGACTCCAAAATACCATATGGTTATTTGATAATGTGATATGTTAGAACAGCATGCTAGTACTAGGCTAGGGATCTTCAGGAATTGCATGATATAATTGCCTGATAGCCTAGAGTTTTCTTACATGAAATTGACATCATTACTTTAGTTGCTTGTGTATTCATCACGGCTGTACATAATTAAGATCTTATAGCCTGAGAATGTTTGGTTTGGCCTTATTTCCTATTCTTGTTTGATGAAGAGCTTAGGGTAGGATCAGGTATTCAAAAGTCTATAGGGTCCAGCGTTATGTATGGATAGCATACACGAGTGCTGCAGGGTTGGTGGAAGTTTCATGGGTGGGTTGTGCGAGACCGATAGGCCAGTTATGAGATATTTAGCATTCCTCTAGGAGTGAGGATTGATCGCTCGCCATGTTATGTATATACTTAGGGCGTTGTTATGATACTTGAGACAAATATGGGTAGGTGTGGAAGGTAGTATGGTTCCATACTGCTGAAAGCATAGGACCATACGCGTATCAAGGAAGTCACGACCCCTAGGGTTTAGTTGGGAGTTGGTTCCCTGTTATTATATGGATTATCCTAGATCTCTCTAGTGTATTATAAGAATGGTGGTTACGAGACGTTTTGATATCGGATCCGGATGAAGAACAGGAGTTGATAGCCAAGACATGCCAATATTATCAGAGGATTGTGTCTCTGAGATCATCCGAGAGGAGGTGATCGAGATTTTCAGGGGACAGTTGCCGGAGATTTTTGGGTCTATTAAGACCACCATGGTTGAGTATTTCTAGAAGCGGTAAGCAGCCCTTGCTCAGACTACTACCGCAACAACTACAACAACTGTAACAACGACAGGGGGAGGAGCTGGTCAAGCTTTCCAGTACCGGGACATATTCTGATGAGCAGAGGGCTACAGTTACTTGGGGTCAGGGAGATGTTTTGTACTCGTTACATTCTGCGGGTTGAGCGGGAAATGCTGGCACAGGGTTTCTAGATTTGAGGCTTCGGGGGTTTTGCTCGAGGTTGGGGTGCGAGTTGCGGGGATCAGGAAAGGAGTGATGATTATGTTCAGCTGGGGTTTTGCAACTGGAAATAGAATGGTTAATTGATGGATTGGAATGTCGTTTTATAGGGCAAGGATTGTGCCCTTTCGGTTTTCGAGCTCGAATGAGTGAGTAGACTTGGGACCCCAGGATCAGGTTGTATTCCAGCTCAGGGATAGTTAGTTGCAGGGGTTGGCAACATTAATTCAACACTGGTAAGCGCAGGTGGGTCGATGTGGCATGAGTATCTTGTGAGGCGTACGCGAATACAATACCTACCCATAGGATCTAAGATCCGACTCACCTTGGTCTCTTGTATCAGGTGGTAAGGATTGATTGTGCGATTTATTGCACTTTTGGGATTGGTGATTATTTCTTGGGAGTAGTTTACAGCCCGGTATAGGGCAGAGATTGCTTTAGCTACTGCAGTTCAGTTGTGGACGACTGAGTTGGTGAGTGAGTCAGGGTGCGAGACCCTGAATGACATGATTTCTAGAGCCTGAGAGCGGGAGATTTGTTTGGAGCACCTTGGGAAGAGGGGTATTATGTGGGAGGTCTGCGGACAGGGTTCCATAGGATGGTTATTCAGCATGTCAGGATTCAGTGGTTTTAGTAACTGTTATTGATTGGCGGATGAGAGTGCCAAGGGAAGTAGCTCGTTGCTGAGATATTAGTTGGAGCACCTATTTTTAGGTCTTCAAGATTTAAGTGTGTGGTCATTTAAGTAATAGAGACTGTCGGTTTCAATGGGATTCAGGAAGTGTTCAGCTAGTTCTTAGAAGTGTGTGATCACTTGGGATTGGTTGCAATGGGGCACTAGTTGGAAAGAGTTGGTTATCATCGGATCGATCGTTGGAAAGTCAGAACGATTAGGAATTCTCCAACTTTCATGTATTGTGAAGACTTAGTCAAAGCTAAGTGGGGGAGAATTATCCCAAGATTCAGAATCAGTGTAACATCCATAAATTTTATGCCAAATTAAAACTTTTTCAATCATAAATAAAACCCAATGGTATTGTTTACAGAAAATGTTTTCAAATGATTAGTCAATCAGAGTGTCCCAAAAGCCAGATCATAAGGATGAGGAGCGGTACGGTCATTGTAACGCCCGTAGATCAGGGCTAGTCAATTTAGAAACAATAAGCGTCAAAAATGACTTTTTGATGGAAGATTATCTAGAAGGATTAATCTTAACCAAGTTGTAGTATATGTCACAAGGTTTCCGTGCATATAAAGAACGCCAAAATCCGAGTTATAACGAAGAAGTTATGGCCCGTCGAAGTTTCGCGACAGAACCGGCACGACGCAATGCAACGTAAAAAAAAGTGAATTTACGTTAGAGCGGTATTTAGCCGAAGCAATCTAAATGAGAATCGAAGATCTCATTGTTGGTATCGAAGCGATAAAAAGTTAGGCGAGAACGGACGTCAAACGAAGAAGTTATGAATTTATAACGAAAGTTTATGTCGCGGCCTATTAAAAATAATTAATAAAAATAAAGTCAAAATTAGCCGACGGAGTCTAAACGAAAGTTGTAGAGCGTAGTCTCACCTTCGCGTGGATATAAAGAACGTCGAAAACGGAGTTCGTATGAAGAAGATATGAATTTCCGAAGATTATTAAATAATTTGTATTTATTTTTAATCTTTAATTCGGAAGCATTATCCGAAGGAGTCACCGGTCTGATCCGAGGTACGCACCGCGTACTCGAGTACGCCCCGCGTACTCCGAAAGTGTCGACATCGCAGCAAGTGGCTTCGGATGACGAACGCAGTGACGTTTTTCGGACCAGTACGCCCCGCGTACTGGCGTACGCCCCGCGTACATGCGAGGCTCAGCCTCTATAAAAGGAATCTGAAGGCAGCCGATAGTTTTGCCAATTTCTCCTCTTCTTTCTCCCATTTTGCATCGGTTTGCGTGCCAGAAATACCCCGAAGCCCCGATATTGTTCTCAAGCCCCGAAGCAAGTCCCGAGATCCCGAAGATCCCGAGAAGTGCGGTTCCCGAGCCGAAGCTCTGCCCGCGAGAAGTTCGATTTTTGAAGAGATCTTCCAGATCTGCTGAGGATTACTACTTCTGCAAGTCGTAGTGCTGTCCGATCATCTTCTGATCAAGTGAGTGTATACTACCTTTCATAAACACAATAATAATACGAGTTTGGTTTGAGTGTATTAAGAGTATTGTTGTTTATAAGTGTGAATGTGTAGTTATTTTCTTCTAACGCATAATTATTAAGTATTTTCGTTGAAATACGTGCTACGTGGATAATATAAAGTTGTTTATATGGATGGATGTATAGTCCCTTTCATAAACACGGGTATAATACAAGTATTGTTTGAATGTATTAAGTGTACGTTTGGCAGAGTGTATGGTTACTTTCTTCTAACACATAAATATGAAGTATTTGGTATAAAATACGTGCTATGTGTTTATATATTGTTGTTTATTTGAGATGAGTATGGCATGAATGTTTTATATAGTTTTAAAATGAGATAAACTGTATGTGTATTCTAGATCTACAAATATGTTGGGCAGAACATGGGTAGATGAGATAGTTGGTATGTGATGAAATGATGAGGTATGAAAGATGATTAAGAATGATATTGGTAGATGCACCAATTAAAGAATGTCATAAGACTAGCAGATGTGCTGTAGAATAATATCGGTAGATGCACCAAGTAGTGAATGTCGTAATCCTAGCAGATGCGCTTATAGGATAATGTCGGCAGATGCGCCAAATAGAGATTGTCATAATAAAAGCAGATGCGCTTATAGAGTGATCCTAGCAGATGCGCTTATAGGATATTGTTGGCAGATGCGCCAAATAAAGATTGTCATAATAATAGCGGATGCGTTTATAGGGTAATCTTGGCAGATGCGCTTATAAGATAATGTCGGCGGATGCGCCTAAAAGAGAATGTCATAAACCTGGCAATCGCGCCTCATAGTGTATGACGTAATCCTGGCAGAGGCGCTTAAAGGATAATGTTGGCAGATGCGCCTTATGTAGCAATGGAAGTTTGTGTAAATCCCTTAGGTCAATCCTTAGGAATGAAGGAATGACGAGTAGTTGAATTCCTAGGGTAAAATCCTAAGAAACATAATAGGGATGAATAATTGAGTTGATTGTTTGATGGTTGAATATAATAATTGTATTATTGTGGGTTGAAAACCCTATATGCTCACCAGGCTCCCAAGCCTGACCCACTCAGTTTTCTTTGCATTACAGGTAATGGCACAAGAGTATAAGTTGGTGGACTTGACGAGAGATTTTGGATTATAGGCCAGTAGTTATGAATAACTGTTGTAAGGTCTATTTATTATTGTTTATGCTTTTGGTCTGTATCGGAACATGACATCCCGAGGTTTTATTATTTAATGAAAATACATTCTCTTTGAGAAACGTTTTGATAAATGGTTATCATATTTTATTTTGGGAACAAATTCCGCAACCGTTTTCTTTAAACGATCACTCTGATTTATAAAACAAAGCATAAACAAATCGGTCTTTTCTGGCCGTGAAAATGGGGATGTCACAGTTGGTATCAGAGCATTAGTTTAAGCGAACTAGGAATTTGTAGGAAATTTCTAGACTTAAACTTAGAATGCTAAGTAATGATTGTGAGGAGTGTGTCTAAAATATGTTAGGTAGTACACCTAAATTGACACAAGCACTAGTTCATTTTAGGAATGATGCCTAAAATGCTTTTATGTGCTAAATGTTTTGTGTGATAGCTAAATTGATGCTATTATTTGTTCGGATCTATGGTCTGTTGCCGACCGGATCTGGAAACCTTATGTGTTTAGGATTCTAAGCGTACGTCTACGATATTAGAACTAGCATGTAAACGTTTCGGAGTGATAAGGGCAATGTGAATATCTATCGTGATTGAGGATATAATTTCACCTTATTTGGTGTGTAGAACAAAAATGGTGAGAACAAGAAGTGGAGTTGGAAATGCTGATGAAAACAGGAATCAACCACCAGTGATTGAGCAAATACCTGTCGTAGCAGCAGCACCTGAGCCAATAACCATGGCTGGTGTGCAAATGATGATTCAGACGATGTTGGATCGTCAGATGGATGAAACTAGACGGTTGCTTCAGCAGAATCGTGAAGAACTGTCAATTCGAGTGGAAGAGCCTGAATTAAATGAAGGGCACTCGGAAGGTGGAAACTTCAGTGGGTCTGTTGGTCAAGCCAACCCACCGATAGTTAGGCAAAACAACCAGAATGGAAGGAACGATGGAATGGGATGCAAGTATAAGGATTTTCTGACTTGCAAACCATCGACCTTCACTGGAAAGGAAGATCCGATCGGAGTTATGGATTGGATATCGGAAATGGAGCTAGCCTTCATGACTTGTGGCTGCAGAGGCAAGTTGCAGACTACCTATGCAGTGCGTCAGTTCAGGGGTGGGGCTGTTCGTTGGTGGAACACTTTGGGGAAGATCCTAAGTCCTAATGAGCCACTGCAACTGACCTGGGCAGAGTTCTTGGTGCAATTCAAGCGCAAGTTCTGCTCTGCTCAAAATCTATTGGAGTTGGAGAATAAGTTTCTGATATTGAAGAAAGGCAGCATGTCAGTGGATGAATACACTAATGCTTTCACAGACAAGATGGAGTTTGCTTTACGCATCGTTCCAGACGAACTGACAAAAGTCGATCGGTATGCCAAGGGACTCCCTTGGGAGTATGCGGTGCCAGTGCGTCAGGCACCTACTCTAGAGGCAGCTATTTGGGCTGCCAAGTCTGTTGAGAATATGATCAAGGGGAGGACTGACAGTAAGGTTGAAGTTGGTGAGAAGAGAAAGTTAGAAGGAACTTCAGGTTCTAATGAGAAAAGAAAATCCTCGAAGTCTGGAGGAGGAGGAAGGGATGAGGCACGGTGGTGCGATAAGTGCAAAAAGAAGCACTCAGGAAAATGTGGCGTGGAAGTGACATGTTTCAAGTGTGGAAAGCATGGGCATTACGCCGATGAATGTATTTTCAACAAAAAGGTGTGTTACGAATGTAACGAAGAGGGGCACTTCAAGCAAGACTGCCCAAGGAAAAATCAAACAGCAAGGCTAGAGGCGCCGCCAAAGCTAAAGGCAAGAGCATTTCAAATGATCCTTGATGAAGCAGATGGCAATGCAAGGAATCAGGAATAAGGATCTTATATCTAAAGATCAAGTTATAAAGTAGCGTTATGAAAAGTAACATGTGGTGTAGCCTATTAGAGGCATAGTATAGGGTGAACTTGAACTTTTGTGTAACCGTTTCAAGGAATTAATATAAACCCTAGTTTTGTTAACTAGATGTGTTGAATGATTGTCTGATTTTCTTGCATGGTGACTTGGTCGACTACGAGGCAATACTTGGGACGAGTATGAGTAGGTGTGAAAGGTAGTAGATGCATATACTACCGGAAGCACAGGACTCGCACTTGGATCAGGGAAAGTCGCAAGGTTACCAAGAAACTAGTGATTGATTCCATTTTATTCTGGTATGTCATTACCATTGTTTCGGTGATGACTAGTAAGATGGTTCTTGTTCCGACCCTAGTGGTCATGTTTAATTTGAGTTCGACGGCGAGGAGTATGTACGTGGTCTAGAGGACCGAGTTAGATGTAACATCTGACTTAAGTCAGAAGGTTGAAGTTAATGCGATTGATAGTGTCGCTCTCGTTGTTAAAAGAAGTTTGTAGGCAAAAATGCTACATGCTGAAATGTGATTATATCGCATTAGAATATGAAGGAAGGTATATTCCATTCTGGAATTTAACTTTATTAAAGACCGAGTCTAAGCGTCGCATCGTGCGATGAGAGGTCAATAGAGCACGACCCATCGGTTTGTTACATTGGATAAAGGAATATATTTATCCTAAGAAGAAGAAAGAGTTCGCAATAAGGACTTATTTTGTAACTCGAAGGTTATGATTGAAAGTCCAAGATAGTACGAAGAGCAGATGCAGGGTTGAGCATCAAGGTTATTACTTAGAATGGAAAGATAACTTATGGAGTCAGTATGCGAATCCTATTTCGTTGATGATTCCGGGACGTAATCATCCTAAGGGGGAGATAATTGTAACGCCCGTAGATCAGGGCTAGTCAATTTAGAAACAATAAGCGTCAAAAATGACTTTTTGATGGAAGATTATCTAGAAGGATTAATCTTAACCAAGTTGTAGTATATGTCACAAGGTTTCCGTGCATATAAAGAACGCCAAAATCCGAGTTATAACGAAGAAGTTATGGCCCGTCGAAGTTTCGCGACAGAACCGGCACGACGCAATGCAACGTAAAAAAAAGTGAATTTACGTTAGAGCGGTATTTAGCCGAAGCAATCTAAATGAGAATCGAAGATCTCATTGTTGGTATCGAAGCGATAAAAAGTTAGGCGAGAACGGACGTCAAACGAAGAAGTTATGAATTTATAACGAAAGTTTATGTCGCGGCCTATTAAAAATAATTAATAAAAATAAAGTCAAAATTAGCCGACGGAGTCTAAACGAAAGTTGTAGACCGTAGTCTCACCTTCACGTGGATATAAAGAACGTCGAAAACGGAGTTCGTATGAAGAAGATATGAATTTCCGAAGATTATTAAATAATTTGTATTTATTTTTAATCTTTAATTCGGAAGCATTATCCGAAGGAGTCACCGGTCTGATCCGAGGTACGCGCCGCGTACTTGAGTACGCCCCGCGTACTCCGAAAGTGTCGACATCGCAGCAAGTGGCTTCGGATGACGAACGCAGTGACGTTTTTCGGACCAGTACGCCCCGCGTACGTGCGAGGCTCAGCCTCTATAAAAGGAATCCGAAGGCAGCCGATAGTTTTGCCAATTTCTCCTCTTCTTTCTCCCATTTTGCATCGGTTTGCGTGCCAGAAATACCCCGAAGCCCCGGTATTGTTCTCAAGCCCCGAAGCAAGTCCCGAGATCCCGAAGATCCCGAGAAGTGCGGTTCCCGAGCCGAAGCTCTGCCCGCGAGAAGTTCGATTTTTGAAGAGATCTTCCAGATCTGCTGAGGATTACTACTTCTGCAAGTCGTAGTGCTGTCCGATCATCTTCTGATCAAGTGAGTGTATACTACCTTTCATAAACACAATAATAATACGAGTTTGGTTTGAGTGTATTAAGAGTATTGTTGTTTATAAGTGTGAATGTGTAGTTATTTTCTTCTAACGCATAATTATTAAGTATTTTCGTTGAAATACGTGCTACGTGGATAATATAAAGTTGTTTATATGGATGGATGTATAGTCCCTTTCATAAACACGGGTATAATACAAGTATTGTTTGAATGTATTAAGTGTACGTTTGGCAGAGTGTATGGTTACTTTCTTCTAACACATAAATATGAAGTATTTGGTATAAAATACGTGCTATGTGTTTATATATTGTTGTTTATTTGAGATGAGTATGGCATGAATGTTTTATATAGTTTTAAAATGAGATAAACTGTATGTGTATTCTAGATCTACAAATATGTTGGGCAGAACATGGGTAGATGAGATAGTTGGTATGTGATGAAATGATGAGGTATGAAAGATGATTAAGAATGATATTGGTAGATGCACCAATTAAAGAATGTCATAAGACTAGCAGATGTGCTGTAGAATAATATCGGTAGATGCACCAAGTAGTGAATGTCGTAATCCTAGCAGATGCGCTTATAGGATAATGTCGGCAGATGCGCCAAATAGAGATTGTCATAATAAAAGCAGATGCGCTTATAGAGTGATCCTAGCAGATGCGCTTATAGGATATTGTTGGCAGATGCGCCAAATAAAGATTGTCATAATAATAGCGGATGCGTTTATAGGGTAATCTTGGCAGATGCGCTTATAAGATAATGTCGGCGGATGCGCCTAAAAGAGAATGTCATAAACCTGGCAATCGTGCCTCATAGTGTATGACGTAATCCTGGCAGAGGCGCTTAAAGGATAATGTTGGCAGATGCGCCTTATGTAGCAATGGAAGTTTGTGTAAATCCCTTAGGTCAATCCTTAGGAATGAAGGAATGACGAGTAGTTGAATTCCTAGGGTAAAATCCTAAGAAACATAATAGGGATGAATAATTGAGTTGATTGTTTGATGGTTGAATATAATAATTGTATTATTGTGGGTTGAAAACCCTATATGCTCACCAGGCTCCCAAGCCTGACCCACTCAGTTTTCTTTGCATTACAGGTAATGGCACAAGAGTATAAGTTGGTGGACTTGACGAGAGATTTTGGATTATAGGCCAGTAGTTATGAATAACTGTTGTAAGGTCTATTTATTATTGTTTATGCTTTTGGTCTGTATCGGAACATGACATCCCGAGGTTTTATTATTTAATGAAAATACATTCTCTTTGAGAAACGTTTTGATAAATGGTTATCATATTTTATTTTGGGAACAAATTCCGCAACCGTTTTCTTTAAACGATCACTCTGATTTATAAAACAAAGCATAAACAAATCGGTCTTTTCTGGCCGTGAAAATGGGGATGTCACAGTCATGCCTTCGCCTTGCCATGATCTCCAGAAGTACCTGAAACAATAACTAAAAACTGTAAGCCCGAAGGCTTTGTGAGCTACCCCCAAAATACCAATACCACACTGATAATGCCATATCAGCAATAATCAATCAATCAACATGCATACTGGGCCATCGGCCTGACTGGACCGCCCTACAGGGCCTACAGTCTAACTGAATCTATACCGAGCCTTCGGCATGACTGGACCGCCACGTGGGCCTACAGTCTCCCCGGACCGCTCATAGGGTATGTTGGCCTTCAGCACAAAGCAGGACCGCCTCAACCCAACCAACAAAAAAATAATCATGTGCGCATAACTAACATATACTGGCATATACAGACATCAAATATATCTATCTTATGGATCATCAATCATACCAATCCCTCATAACTAGAGCACAGGCCCAACAGGCCACTAACATACCAATCCCTAAGGATCATTAAAACATAACATACTGTCTATCCTGATTCCGATCTATCAGATCATAATCACATATATCATATCATAACCATAAAAAATAAAAGGGTCGGCCTTGGTGCCTTAGACCCTTTTGATATAGTGAGGATAACTCACCTTGCAGATATCAACTCGGTAGATAAATTCCAACTCTCGGATCACTTGCCAAAGACTCCACCACCTATTACCATAATACGAATATACCCATAAGTCCTCAACCTTACAAAGTACTCCATAAACCAACTAGTCAACCCTTGGTCAAAGTCAAATTCCTCAGTCAAGGTCAACAGTCCATGTTGACCCTTACTCACCGAGTACCCTCGGCTACTCGTCGGGTTCCTTGAAGTACTTGTCCACTCGCCGAGTCACCGGAGTGACACGTCGAGTTCCTTTGGTTTACGATCGAACTCTAAGGCCACTCGTTGAGTTCTTTTCTTGCAACTCGACGGTTACACACGCATACATAAATTAGGGAACTTCAACCGACTCGCCGAGTTGTTCATACAACTTGTCGAGCCTATGGCAATCTCCAACGGACTCGCTGAGTTGTTCTTTCAACTCGTCGAGTTCATTCCTATCTTCATATGACTCGTCGAGTCGACCATGCGACTCGCCGAGTCCCTTCAGTCCTTTATTCCATACAGACTCATTTGAGCCATGCATCGGCTCCAAAATACAGATCTAAGCTTCTAAGGCATGCTTTTCACATAAAGTTGCAAACTTTACGTGCATGCATAGCTAAAAAGGCTCATAATGTCAAATCCAAGCTAACAATGGGGTTTCATACTCAAGGAAAGCTTCATACATGGCCAAACTCGGAGCTTTATGACTCTAGGACCCAAGAAGGGTCCAGATCTGAAGTTATAACTTCAGATCTAGCTCATATCCCACAATATCAACACAATCAAACCATAAAAACCCTAGATCTCAACCAAATGAGGTATAGAAGGAAAATGAGGTAAAGGTGGCGACTTGATACCTCCAAATGATGCTAACTGAGGTAGATTTCTGACTCCTATACCTTCCTTGCTCCTAGTCTCTTGCCCTCCAAGCTCTTCCTTCCCAAAAACCTTCTTTCCAAAGTTCAAGACACACAAGAATGAAGCACCACACGAATTAGGGTTTCTATGAGCTCTCAAGGACTGCAAAGAGGCCAAAGGAGGCTTAAGCCTCTTTAAATAGGGTGCAAAACCCTGGGATTTAGGGTTTCATCTGCCAGCTCCTACTCGTCAAGTCCCTTCATGGACTCGGCGAGTAGGTCACTAAACACGCGATCCCACCCCCGCTGCTACTCGATGAGTAGGGCAACCAACTCGTCGAGTAGGACTTAAAACAAAGAAATTATTGTTTAAATCAATACCTGAGAATCGGGGCGTTACAAGCAGTAGCGGTATTGGAACTGGGATAAGTTTCGTAATTCCGTTAGGAAGGAAGGCGAGACAACTGGCTATTTGGTTTGAGGGTTATGCGAGTTTGGAATCCGGTAAGACTCCCCGTCATGTGAATCGCGTCTTCTTGGGGGCTTGATAACAAAATTTGGGGATACAAGTTGGGACTTATGTCATGAATGGAGTTCTGTTCGGGTGTTGGGCAGAGTGCATGCTCGACTCTGTATGCGATTCGAATGGATAGATTATGGGTAAGGCATTCGGCTGCGGTTGTGTTAGGATGAAGTGTTGTAGGACTACGGGGGAGACGTAGCATTCACTAGTAGTCAGATAGTGTGGAAAGTGTTGTAAGACTACGGGGGAGGCATAGCATTCACAACGGTCAGATAGTGTGGCATTCACGGATTCGTTCGGATGACTTAGGCCAGTGTGGGCTAGTTCGCAAGGTTATGAGTAGATCACAATATAACTGGAATCAGGGAACGGTACGTCGAAGGAAACAGGTTGTGATGTAAGACTAATGTTATTCTGGTAGCATTCACCTTTTTGTGTCGGATTCAGTGGCGACAGATTGTTAGCCTATCATGATTAGATAGATCGAATGGATTGAAGGAGCCATGAGTGGCTGGATAGATAGTGCAGTTATCGGTAGACGATGTATCCTTCGGAGGTCGCACGGGACTGCTACATGTGTTTTTGAACCAGCAATCGGTTAGGTGTCTGATGTTTAGAGTAGTTGACAGATAAGGTGAGATCAGAGAGTTCTCGGTTTCTTTCGAAAAGCAGCAAGTGGTAGCCAGAAGAGTCAAAATGGGTTCAGTGACTTGGGATCTGTGATTGGAGTTGCTTGTCATTCGGGGCATATACTAAGTTGGTTAAAGTTGGACTAAGTAATATCATAAGTTGAATAGCCAGTTGGGAGATAAGTGCAGTGAACTCAGCAATGATTCGATGTGGGAGGTTTATCAAGGAGACCGAACATCTTGAGACTTCAGGTTTCAGATGGAGTAAATGCGATCATGTTGCAAGAAATTTGTTCATCTTCCGGTTTAGAACCCTAGGAGGGATGGTTTTGGTTGCCTTGGATAGGCTATGGTATGCTTGTGGTTTTGACCATGTCGTTCGAGTTGTTGGGCATGTAAGGGGTGGTAAGGAATAATTTCGAGGACGAAATCTAATTTAAGTGGGGGAGAATTGTAGCATCCTTTTTATTAAATAAATAAATAGATAAAAATGATGAACGAATAGTCGCCCTAAATATGTATCATTTAGTGGGGTGTTGGTTTTGGGGAGCCGAATGTTGCAATTTGGATTATTCGCGAGTTAAAGTGTAAACTCAGGATTTATTTTGTAAAGATTTTAGAAGTCAGGGGGTTTTTGGTAAGTATTGGACTTGGTATGAAAGGATTTTGAAAGCTGAGGGCTGTTGGATAAATTTTGGGATTGGAGTTGAAAGGAATTTCTGAAGTCCAGGTAGAATGGGTAAATTATGGACTTAGTTTGAAAGAAAGAGAGAAGGGAAGGACCGATCTTGTCATTATGGAAGAAAGTTCTATGGGAGGCGGGTATATAGCCCTGGTAACCCTAACCCTAGAACACTCAGCCGCACCACCCTTATAACTCCCCTTTCCCAGCTACCACCCTCACAATGGACCACCTCCGCCGCCAACCTTGTATCCCCATCACCGACCGCTTTCGCCTTGTTGAGTTCGAGCACAAACGACCGATGACCGCTTGTAACTCCGACAACCGACAATACCGCGACTGTTGTTGCTGTTCTACACCGCCATTGTTTCTCGCTGGAGACCGTGATCCCCCTGTTTCCATCCTTTTCTGTCACTGATGCATTGCTAATCGTTGTTGCTGCCGTCACCATGTTCGGGCAAGACGTGTGGTGTTCTGCTACTAGTTCGTGTTTGTGCATGCTTCAGCCCCTGGGTCGCAAACATGAGGGTGGGCTGTGGTTACTGTTCAACCGTGGAGGCTCGTTTGGCCTGAGAAACCCCCGTGAAGAGCCACCATGGCGGCCAACCATGGTGGTTGCCGCCGACAACGCCGCTGCTGTCATTTTCGTTTGCCACTATTTTCGCCTTATGTCGCCAGGTGGGTGGCTGGACTTCCTTGATGAACAAAAGACGTGTGTTGTGTGTGATTTGTTTGGTCGGAAAACAAGAACAGCCACCACCACCACCGTAATGTGGTGGCAGCCACCATGTACCACCGCCAGCCACCATTAGGGTGGCTGTGTGTGTGAGTGTGTGTTATTTTGACATTGTTGTAAATTTTTTTGTAGTCAGCCGAAATAATAATAGAAAACCTATAACCACCACTATGAGGTGAGTCGGGCCTTTGGAGTGTGAGTTGGACCTTGGGCATGGAATGCAATTATTAATTGGGTGTGGTTTTGATGTTGACAGCTTAGGAATCTGTCAACCAACAGCTGGAGTTTTATCCATGGGACTTCAGCAGTGTGAGGTGAGTTTTCCTCACTATACTCAAGTGTAACGCCCGCAACTTCGAGCTAATCATTTTAGAGATGATAAGCGTCAAAAATGACTTTTTAATAATAGATTATTTAGAATAAATAATCTTAAGTAAGTTATAGTATATGTCACAAGGGTTCTGTACATATAAAGAACACCGAAATCCGAGTTATAACGAAGAAGTTATGACCTGTCGAAGTTTTACGGCAAAACCGGCACGGCACCGGGAATCATAAAAAGTGATTTTTTGATAAACTACTTTTTAGCCTTAGAGACCTAAATGAAAGTTGTAGTATACGTTAAACCGAGAAGATACATAAAAAGAACACTTAAATCTGACTTCGTATGAGGAAGTTATGATTTTTCTAAGATTTGGCATAGCAGTGCACAACCCGAAATTCGAATTTTAGATCGAACGGTTTTTGGGCAATGTGACCTAAATGAGAATTGAAAATATCATTAATAGGAGCTCAACGATAAAAAGACAGATGAAAACGGAGTCCGTATGTGGAAGTTATCAATTTTACGCGGTCATTTAACAGTATAATCTTTTCTTACTATTAAATTTAAAATCGGTCGAGAATTAGCCGACGGAGTCAAAAGGAAAGTTGTAGATCTTGCCTTTACCTACACGTGGAAATAAAGAACGTCAAAAATGAAGCTTGTATGGGAGAGTTATGATTTTTCTAAGTCAGGAATGAGCTGTGCGAAATCGGGTGACGTGGCGAAATCCTGGCCGTTGCTTTCTCACTAAGGCTAGCCACCAGATAGTGACATGTGGCATGGACTCGATGAGTAGGTCCTCCTACTCGATGAGTTGGGCTGTTTCCCATTGTGACATCCCCAATTTCACGGCCAGAAAAGACCGATTTGTTTATGCTTTGTTTTATAAATAAGAGTATTCGTTTAAAGAAAACGGTTGCGGAATTTGTTCCCAAAACAAGATATGATAAAAACTTATCAAAACATTTCTCAAAGAGAATGTATTTTCATTAAATAATAAAACCTCAGGATGTCATGTTCCGATACAGACACATAAGCATAAACAGAAAATACATTCATTTACTCTAGTGATTTATATCTCCATTAATCTCTCAGTGCAAAGCAGCTTCGTATCGATACGTGCGATACAATTAAACTGAGTGGGTCAGCCTTGGGAGCCTGGTGAGCATATAGGGTTTTCAACCCACAATATTATATATATATATATATATATATATATATATATATATATATTCAATCATCAAACAATCAACCCAATTACACATCCCCATTATCTTCATTTATCTCTTAAGTACCTTCCTTAAGGGATTATCATAAGGGTCATCTCCTACATCGTATTTACCTCTCATATCCTTACATCACATTTCCTGATATGTTTGTTCCTAAGGATCATCGCATGAATACGTAGTCACAACATCGCCTGGACTAGTAATTCATAGTAAGGGTTAGACTATCGTCGCATGAATACGCAGCCACAACATCGCCTGGACTCGTAATTCATAGTAAGGGTTAGACTATCATCGCATGAATACCTAGCCACAACATCGCCTGGACTCGTAATTCATCACCTACAGGTTATGAGCCTGCTGGTGTTTCCACGGGGTTATCTAGAATAGTCTGTGGTCGCCATCTATACTCTGGTAGATAACTACATCGCCAAATTGCCACATCGCCGGTCAAGGTTATGGTATCTCCTCTCATCTCACATCACCTATTTATCATCACTATCTATCATCGCCTAATTATCATCACCTTTCTATCATCACCTATTTCTCATCACCTAATTATCATCCCACATCATCTAATTCATCTACCCATGTTCTACCCAACATATTTGTAGATATAAAATACATATACAGATTAACTCATTTAACACCTATATAAAACATCCATTCCACACTCATCTCAAATAAACAACAATATATAAACACATAGCACGTATTTCATAGCAAATATTTAATATATATATATATATATATATATATATATATATATATATATATATGTTCGAAGAAAGTGATCACATACTCACCCAAAACATATACTTAATACATTCACACATTACTTGTATTAAAATTGTGTTATGAAAGGGACTATACACTCAAACATATAAACAATTTTATATTATACACATAGCACGTATTTCATAACAAATACTTAATATTTATGTGTTAGAAGAAAGTGACCACACACTCACTTGATCAGAAAATGATCGGACAGCACTACGACTTGGAGAAGTAGTATTCTTCAGTAGATCTGGAAGATCTTCACAAAAACCGGGCTCCTCGCGGGCAGAGCTTCGGCTCGGGAATAACGCTCTTCGGGAACTTCCGGACTTGCTTAGGGTCTCGGGATGATAACGGGGCTTCGGGGTATTTCTTGCACGTAAATCGAGGTAAAACGGGAGAGAGAGGAGAGAAAATAGCAACCCTAAACGGATGGCCCTTCAAATCTATTTATAGGGAAAATTTGGCCCTTGCCACGACGTGGCAACCTTTTTCCAAGTCATGGGCTTGGTCGTCACTGCATGCGTCATCGCAAGTTCCCGGAGGTGTCAGAAGACTTTCCACATCGTGGCACTACTTGCCACGTCGTGGTCTCTGATAGTTTTGGGGTTTCGCGCCCCGAACTTCAGAAATTCATAACTTTCGCATACGAACTCCGTTTTCAACGTTCTTTATATCGACGCGAAGGTGAGATTATGCTCTACAACTCTCGTTTAGACTCCATTGTCTCATTTTGACTTTATTTTTAATATACTATGAATATATTACTTATATATTATCTTTAGTAGTCCGGGATAGGAAAACTGCGTTCGAAATTCATAACTCCTTCATCTGAACTCCGTTTTCATCCGTCTTTCCGTCGATGACATCTTCAATCGATGACATCTTCAATTCTCATTTAGATCACTAATGATAGATATCTATCTACCTTAAATTCACTATTTACGTCGCGCTGGGTCGTGCCGGTTCTATCGCAAAACTTCGACAGGTCATAACTTCTTTGTTATAACTCGGATTTTGGCATTCTTTATATGCACGGAAACCTTGTGACATATACTGAAACTTATTTAAGATTAATCCTTCTAAATAATATTCCATCAAAAAGTCATTTTTGATGATTATCGTCTCTAAATTGACTAGCCCGGATCTACGGGCGTTACAATTATCTCCCCCTTAGGATGATTACGTCCCGGAATCATCAACGAAACAGGATTCGTATACTGACTCCATATGTTATCTCTCCATCCTAAGTAATAACTGTAAGTTATATATTTCCTCGAAAGAGTATCTAACTCTTGGACTTCTCGATAGCAGGTAGTGCTCAATCTTGCATCTGCTCTTCGTACTATGTTGTACTTTCAATTGTAACCTTCGAGTTAAAAAATAAATCCTTATTGTGACTCCTTCTTCTTCTTCTTCTTCTTTTTAGGATAAATACTTACCTTTATCTATTGTAACAGACCGATGGGTCATGTTCTAATGACCTCTCATCGTATGATGCAATGCTTAGACTCAAGTCTCTTAGAGTCAAATTCCAGAATGGAATATACCTTCCTTAATATTCTAATGTGATATAATCACATTTTTACATGTAGCATTTCTAGCTACATGCTTCCTTAAAAATGAGCGTGATGCTATCGATCAGATTGATTTCAATCTTCTGACTTGAGTCATATGCTACCTCGAACTTGGTTCTATGAACCACGTAACAAACTCATCGTAATCAGACTCAATTTGATATGACCACTAGGGTCGGAATAACAACCATCTTACTAGTAATTACCGAAACAAGGGTAATGACATATCCGAATAAAACGGAATCAATCACTAGCTTCTTGGTAACCTTGTGACTTTCCTTGATCCAAGTGTGAGTCTTGTGCTTCCGGTAGTATATGCATCTACTACCTTTCACACCTACTCATACTCGTCCCAAGTATTGCCTCGCAGTCAACCAAGTCACCATACAAGAAAATCACAAAACAATTTAACACATACGAATGTGTCTAAATAATCATAAACAATTTCCCTAGACTCTACTAGGAATTCTTCATTGTATATCTTCAACCATCATACTTCAACTCGATTGGTGATGGAAATACCAGAAGATGAGACAACTTCAAGAATTTCAGCAATCGTTCCATCATCGTGCCAATAGAAGGTGTACTTCAGATGTATCGTACGCCTCTAAACGTACTGTTATTTCATAAGACATAATCTATAGGCAAGATACCACTCTTACGATATCTTCTAATAGGTGTCATCCACTATCATAATCCTTCTTCATTTCCTCCATTTACTCAATACTCTACGAGTCTTCACCATCACCTTTCGTGAACCCAAGCAGATGTTCGGTGTACCAGGCGAGAATTTAAGATAGCAAGCTCTATTTACGATAAACGTATAAATCTCCTTATCACTCCGAAACGTTTACATGCTAGTTCTAATATCGTAGTCATACGCTTAGAATCCTAAACACATAAGGTTTCCAGATCCGGTCGGCAACAGACCATAGATCCGAACAAATAATAGAATCAATATAGCTATCACACAAAACATTTAGCACATAAAAGCATTTTAGGCATCATTCCTAAAATAAACTAGTGCTTGTGACAATTTAGGTGTACTACCTAACATATTTTAGACACACTCTTCACAATCATTACTTAGCATTCTAACTTTAAGTCTAGAAATTTCCTACAAATTCCTAGCTCGCTTAAACTAATGCTCTGATACCGACTGTGACATCCCCGATTTCACGGCCAGAAAAGATCGATTTGCTTATGCTTTGCTTTATAAATTAGAGTATTCGTTTAAAGAAAACGGTTGCGGAATTTGTTCCCAAAACAAGATATGATAAAAACTTATCAAAACATTTCTCAAAGAGAATGTATTTTCATTAAATAATAAAACCTCGGGATGTCATGTTCCGATACAAACACATAACCATAAACAGAACATACATTCATTTACTCTAGTGATTTACATCTCCTTTGATCTCTCAGTGCAAAGCAGCTTCGTATCGATACTTGTGATACAATTAAACTGAGTGGGTCAGGCTTGGGAGCCTGGTGAGCATATAGGGTTTTCAACCCACAATATTATATTATATCATATATATATATATATATATATATATATATATATATATATATATTCAATCATCAAACAATCAACCCAATTACCCATCCCCATTATCTTCATTTATCTCTTAAGTACCTTCCCTAAGGGATTATCCTAAGGGTCATCTCCTACATCGTATTTATCTCTCATCTCCTTACATCACATTTCCTTATATGTTTGTTCCTAAGGATCATCGCATGAATACGTAGTCACAACATCGCCTGGACTAGTAATTCATAGTAAGGGTTAGACTATCGTTGCATGAATATGCAGCTACAACATCGCCTGGACTCATAATTCATAGTAAGGGTTAGACTATCATCGCATGAATATGTAGCCACAACATCGCCTGGACTCGTAATTCATCACCTAGGGGTTAGAGTATCATCGCATGAATACGTAGCCACAACATCGCTTGGACTCGTAATTCATCACCTACAGGTTATGAGCCTGCTGGTGTTTCCACGGGGTTATCTAGAATAGTCCGTGGTCGCCATCTATACTCTCGTAGATGACTACATCGCCAAATTGCCACATCGCCGGTCAAGGTTATGGTATCTCCTCTCATCTCACATCACCTATTTATCATCACCTATCTATCATCATCAAATTATCATCACCTTTCTATCATCACCTATCTCTCATCACCTAATTATCATCACCTATTTCTCATCACCTAATTATCATCACCTAATTATCATACCACATCATCTAATTCATCTACCCATGTTCTACCCAACATATTTGTAGATATAAAATACATATACAAATTAACTCATTTAACACCTATATAAAACATCCATTCCACACTCATCTCAAATAAACAACAATATATAAACACATAGCACGTATTTCATAGCAAATATTTAATATATATATATATATATATATATATATATATATATATATATATATATATATATATATATATATATATATCTATATGTTCGAAGAAAGTGATCACATACTCACCCAAAACATATACTTAATACATTCACACATTACTTGTATTAAAATCGTGTTATGAAAGGGACTATACACTCACTCATATAAACAACTTTATATTATACACATAGCACGTATTTCATAACAAATACTTAATATTTATGTGTTAGAAGAAAGTGACCACACACTCAATTGATCAGAATATGATCGGACAGCACTACGACTTGGAGAAGTAGTATTCTTCAGTAGATCTGGAAGATTTTCACAAAAACCGGGCTCCTCGCGGGCAGAGCTTCGGCTCGGGAATAACGCTCTTCGGGAACTTCCGGACTTGCTTAGGGTCTTGGGATGATAACGGGGCTTCGGGGTATTTCTTGCACGTAAATCGAGGTAAAACGGGAGAGAGAGGAGAGAAAATAGCAACCCTAAACGGCTGGCCCTTCAAATCTATTTATAGGGACAAATTTGGCCCTTGCCACGTCGTGGCAACCTTTTTCCAGGTCATGGGCTTGGTCGTCACTGCATGCGTTATCGCAAGTTCCCGGAGGTGTCAGAAGACTTTCCACGTCGTGGCACTACTTGCCACGTCGTGGTCTCTGATAGTTTTGGGGTTTCGCGCCCCGAACTTCAGAAATTCATAACTTTCGAATACGAACTCCGTTTTTGACGTTCTTTATATCGACGCGAAGGTGAGATTATGCTCTACAACTCTCGTTTAGACTCCATTGGCTAATTTTGACTTTATTTTTAATATATTATAAATATATTACTTATATATTATCTTTAGTAGTCTGGGACAAGAAAACTCCGTTCGAAATTCGTAACTCCTTCATCTGAACTCCGTTTCCGTCCGTCTTTCCGTCGTTGCACTACTATCGATGAGATCTTCAATTCTCATTTAGATCACTAATGATAGATATCTATCTACCTTAAATTCATTATTTACGTCGCGCTGGGCCGCGCTGGGTCGTGTCGGTTCTGTCACGAAACTTCGACAGGTCATAACTTCTTCGTTATAACTCGGATTTTAGTGTTCTTTGTATGCACGGAAACCTTGTGACATATACTACAACTTGGTTAAGATTAATCCTTCTAAATAATCTTCCATTAAAAATTCATTTTTGATGCTTATCGTCTCTAAATTGACTAGCCCGGATCTACGGGCGTTACACCCATCCTATAAATAGAAGTGTCGTGTGAAGCTTCAAACTCACACCTTCAAGCTTCACTTTCTCTCTAACCCCCCCCCCCCCCCCCCAAAGCCTAGGGTAACTCCGTTGCACGAGGCGGAAGCCCCAGAGTGCCCGACGGCTCCAAAAAGAAGAGCTTTCGGCTCAGAAACTCTTCTTCAGCGAACTCTGGTTTTGAAAAAAACTCGTTGTAAGTGAGTAATGCTTACCCTACTTTATGCATAACTTATGTTTAAGTTCATTATCGTTATTATGAACTTATAAACATGATTTATCACTGATTACAAGTTGTTATACTAATTGATCTACTTATGATGATGTGTAGGATGTGATTTAGTGAGGTGTTTAAAGTGGGATTTCCAAACAGTATACTTCGTATACCAAACGGACCCTACCTCCAATATGATCCTACCTGGTTGTTCCTTATTTGACAGATCAAGAAGTAGAATTTGAGTTAATTATGAATCTAGACCTAATAATTAGTCGCAATAAAGATTAGACTAAAACTTAGCAATAATAATGTTATGTTTCGTCAAAGGAAAATAGAATCGTTAGAAGCAAAGCGCTGCCCGAGTTTGGAATCATCACTTTAACAAGTGAGTGCATAGTTACTTTCATCTTACACATAGATATGAAGTATTTTATATAAGTTATGTGCTATGTGTGCATATTATCTTTATACTTGCTATCTATGTTGGATGAACGATTTTATACATGTTTTAAATTATTTAAACTGTATATGTATTTTATATCTACCGAATATGTTGGGTAAAACATGGGTAGATGAAATATGAGTTGGATGATGAGATGAGAGGTGATAGGCGAACAATGAGATAGGACTTTTACCCAAGCGTTGGCCCCGTCATCTAGCAGAGTATGAATGACAACCACAGACTATTCTAAACAGTCCAGTGGAACACTAGCAGGCTCACAACCTGTAGGTGTTATGAACGATGTGTTCATCGGTGTACTCTAAAAACCCATTGACATGTATTGTGAGTGGACTCTCGAAAATGATACTGTCAATAAACGAGATAAACCCTAGCGACTATGCAGACTTAGTGCGTAAACCTTGGCAGCTGCGCCTAGAGGACAATATCGGTAGTTGCGCCTAAATAGAGAATGTCATAATTCTGGCAGCTGTGCCTAAATGATAATATTAGTAGTTGTGCTTGACATTTGTGTCATTGACAATGACGGACTTCGTGCATATTCCTTAGGATAATCCTTAGGAATAAATGAACGAGAAATAACTGATTCTTAGGGTAGATCCTTAAGAGTAAAGAAGATAATGAGGATGGGTAATTGGGTTGATTGTTTGATGTTTAAACATAATAATTATATTATTGTGGGTTGAAAACCCTATGTACTCACCGGGTTTCCCAATTTCACCCACTCGGTGCCTATTGAACAGCCCGAGTGGGTGAAATTATATTATTGTGCCTATGGAATGACGGGCAGTCTGAGGAAGGGAACGACAGCAAGACCGTTGGTCAAGCTGATCCACTGGTGATTAGGAGGTACAATCAAGATGATGGAGTCGAGAGGAATGGATGCAAGTACAAAGATTTTCTAACTTGCAAGCCATCGAATTTCACTGGGAAGGAAGATCCGATCGGAGTCATGGATTGGATCTCGGGGATGGAATTAGCCTTCATGACATGTGGTTGCAAAGGCAAGCTACAAACCACATTTGCACACTACTAGAAAACAGCCCTTTAACGACGCGCAAACAATGACACGCGCTGATAGAGGACGCGCATTTGTGCGTGCCCTAAAAAATAATGTAAGTTTAGCAAAATTTGAAGGATAGAGGACACACATTTGTGTGCGCCCTAAAATTAGTGTCCAACAAAAAAAAAATACGGAGGGCGCCTATCCTAAAAAGTGTGTCGTGTTACCCTGTCACTTTATAATTTTAGTCAATGAGCAAGCGTTTTCGTTTTTTAAAAGCGGGGGAAATGAAATCCAAAAAATAAAAAACCCCGCCTCTGCGTCTCCTCCTTCCACAGACCACCACTATCTTGCACCACCACCATGGTCGTCCCACATACATCTCACCACCTGCAACCTCAACACAATCGACCATCACCACTATTCCTACCATCCATCGCCGCCATACCATCTTCTCCATCACCACCTCTTTCTTGTTCCATGTGAAACCCTAAAATCGGTACCAACAACTAATCGGGTTTGGAGAAAAAGTAGATCTATCAAAGCAAACGACTTAGAAGATGCTACCATATACTCGTACAAAGCTGCTCAGGTAAGTTATTTACTAAATTTTATCTTTAATTCTAAATATATTTTCTTCAATTCTAACCCTAGTTCGTTCTCCCCCCCCCCCCCCCTTTCCATCGCAAACACACATGGGCCTTCTAGACAAAACCTATAAAATTCTTTCTTAAATTGTATTTGAGTCCAGCAATACTCATTTCCTTCGTGTTCATTTGTTCATATAGTAAGAAAGTCTTGAGTTGATGGAGAGCAGTTTTTGAATACAGGCTATGAAAACCTATGTGAATTTCCTATCTTCCTCAATTTGCTTGTGATGTCAAAGATCACAGGGATCTTTGAAATTACTCCTTCCATCTTTAATATCTTTTCCCCTGAATATGAATCAAAGGTCCCTCCAACTAATTCCAAAGTCTTATATAACCATGAATAACTTGGATCCACCATCTGAGCAGAGTTAACAGAACTTGCGAGGAGAAAGTCAACAATACGTATAGGTCATCTTCAATTCTTCATAATCCCATTTCTTTATTTTCTTTTATCATTATATTCTTGGAAGTAAATTTGTGGAGCAAACTTTTTATCCTCATTAATTTTAGGTTTTCTTTTGATCAAAATTTGCATTCGGGACTCAATGTTGCATCTGTGAATTGGGTTAGTCACTTTCATTTCTTTTTATATTTTTTTCTTCATGATTTGGTTATTGTACATTTATGCTCGCTCATTTGAAACCTTATTATGTGCAATGTATGTATACTGAATATTCCTTGTTTTGTTTATTTTTGGTGGGGGTTTGATCACGACATTTATGGTTGCCCTAATTGCTTTCTGGCAGCAGATGTTGATGCTAGAAGGTTTTACTCATTTTGTTTCCATCGATGATTGTGATAGTAAGTTGTATTAACTCCTAATTTAGTTAACAACAATCCATTTACGTTGAATTTTGAGTATGATCCTTCTGTTGGAGTAATTTAGAATAACGGGAAGGGGCATTTTCGGAAGTTTTTTTTATTCAGTAGTTTTTCTTCTAATATTTTAGTTTGAGTCAAATTCTTTTTATGTTAGTATAAATTAGAAGATGTGTTGCTTTGTAATTTAATTCCATAACTAGTTTCTCCACCTAATAAAGCTAAGGCTACAATCAATCTAGTTATCCCCTATTTTCATGTTTTTTCTTCTATGTCCATGTTTTGATTTGTTGGTTCACATCTGCACTAACAACTTCTATATTATCTATTCTTCTTTAAGAAATCATTTCGTTGGTTTGTATCAAGTGTAAAAATTTCTTTAAGAGCTCATTGTATATGGTTAACTTCATCCTTTTTTCTTTGAACTAATATGTTGGCCATGTCTAAAGTACAGTAGGGAAGTTTAGCAGGCACCTTGAATTAATGTCCAAATTCACTGTATGATAGTCTATGTAAGAATACACAGTTAGTTATTTCCTCATATTACTTGACAATTAAAAGAAAATATTACTAAAAACTCGTTCGTGGACTAATCAAATTATCATGTTGTAAAGTAATATTGTTGTGATTAAATATACATTAGACAACAACACAATTTAATACTTGAATCCTTTATGTTTGCTAACAAGATCTTGATCATCACAAAGGTATTTCTTCTTCATTTTTTTGTCTAATTTTAGCAGTGGGAAAAATATTTAGGAAGTAGTTGTGGTTGTTGAGTTGATTACAAAGCTTCATGAAGGTAAATGGAAAATCTCCTTCCATCAATGCTACTCAAATCACAGAAACAAAGAAATCTTATGATGTTCAACTTGAATTCAAACATAGGATCACTCACGTAATTAATTGTAACCCCATATAAACCTCTAACTTCTTTCATTAATGAGTTTCTCATGATTTGTGCCCACAAGTGCTTTCAGGTTATTAAATATTTATATTTTTTTGATCCAATGAGCTAATTATAACTCACTGTTATTCCTGGTCAACTGTATTCTATGATGCCAGGTGACATTGATATTGTTCAAATCCTAAACAGAGACAATTGGTGCTTCTTTTTGACCATATTTTGCTGATTTACAAGCACTTCTACTCAAGTGCCTACAAGATGAGACTAGTAATAATGTTAGAGTGGTTTCCCTCAAGTAATGTTATATGTCATTATTTCTCTTTTTAAATTTGATTTTTTTAGAAACAGTTATAATGTTGGCATTATCTTAAACAGGGCTGTTGGATCTTTTATTGAATTCACTCCAGATGCATCTGAAGTGGTAAGTCTATTTGTTCCCTGGAGGGTAATATTGTAATTGTTCTACTTGTTCTAAAGCTACATCCCTATCATATACACACAGATTAAATTTTGTGAATTTATGCCAAGCATATTAAATGTTTCAAGACAATGCCTTGCATCTGGTGATGAAGATGTTGCAATAATTTCTTTTGAGATATTTGATGAACTTATTTTAACAAAATAAAAATATAAAAATTATTTTTTTCAAGATTTTATAAACCCGAATGAAAAATCAAAACTTTTATAGAAGGGTTGAATTATACGTGGTCAAACCAGCCAACTTTGTTCTGAAATTATTGAACTCCTCTTGAGAGTCATTTCCATCAATGTAAGTATGTACTTCCTTTTCAGCACATTGATGAAGCCTTCCTAAACCAACCTCTACTTCACCTGTGAGGGTAATATGGTCATTTACTAATTAATTTATTTTGAGACACATACACAGATACATACCTTGTAGATACTCAAAAAATGGTCTTTCTGCTACTTTCTGCTCAGGTAGGTAATACCCATATGCATATGTCCATTTTAACACACACCTACATTCAACTATCTACAATAGAAAACCATCATTTAAAAGAATAAATAATTTAGAATAAAAAAATATATATTAAAATTTAAATATAAGTAAGTAAGCATATACCTGCAACCAAGCTTCTAGAATAAATTTCAACTGTGTCTTGGGTTGGTATTGCCTCTCACTAAGTTTTGCAAGCTGAAATTTTACCAGATGTTAATAAACCTAATATAATACTAAAAAAAGACTTTTTAGTTTTTAATATAACATTACCAAAAAAATATTGGAATTCTAACTTACATGAACTGTTTGTATCTGCAGTAAATCCGCAAGTGCTTTTTGCCTCGACTATTATTATGAAAAAAAGAAACAAAGTATTATCTATTAGAAACATAAATTCACAAATATATAAAAAATTACAATTATGCCCTTGTATACCGATTGTGTAGTAGCCCAACGTTCATAATAGTGAGTTTATCTCTCTAAAGAATTCTTTGCCATTTATCTTTTGCGTTCAGATTCATCATACTACAAATGGAAGTGGAATAAATTACAAGATTAAAGATTTGAGACTTTAAAAAATGAATAATTGTAATGCTTTATTGAATTTAGAGTAAAATATAATTAGTTTCATTACATGATGTTTATAATTCATGCATGTTTACAGCATTATTTGCAACCTTGTTCTAACATCAAACCCACATGTAGTATCTAATTGTTTAATTATGGTTGTGCCCCTGAACTATTTTGTATTAACATCCATAAGCCTTTTGTTCTCATGTTAGTTAAGATTCATAAAGATACTTATGTTCTAGCTGAATATAAATAAGTCTTTCTAGCAGCCCCACCCTTATCCTTAGCAACATAATTAATCACATTAGCATCTAATGTAATTCGGTTTTGCTTACAGTTAGTTGGTGCCTGTAATGACCCTAAACTCCTTAAAAAACTTCAAATTTGAAAAGAAGGGTCACAAGAACTGAAGACAGAATACAGGGCGCTAGAGGGGAAGGTTAAGGGTCTCAATTCAGCTTTACAAAGTTGAGGAAATCATTTCAAAAACATCAACAGTAATGAGGAAGAAGCAACCACTGTATCTAGAAGTTTTGGAGAAAACGAGACTCAAGCAAAAGCAAACACACAGAGAGTTGTTGGCACATAGTAAGCTAGATAATGCAATTGTATATAAATTCTGCATTTCTTGAGTTAATTTTTTTATAACATTTACTCACTATTGGAATAATTATTTGTATTTGACATATTAGTGAAATGAATTATCTTTGTTATTTATTGTAGCGTCCCAACTGTCAGGTATCATTATTATTCAATTTAGGCTTCATGTTTTAAGGCCTACTCGACAAGTTGATGATATGACTCGTCGAGTAGCAGCGGGATGGGACACGTCATTTAATGATTTAACTCGCCGAGTCGGGAAGGGGACTTGACGAGTAGGAGCTGGCGGGGGAAACCCTAAATTTCAGGGTTTTGCACCCTATATGTTGGACCATTGGTGTCTCCCGCTGTCTTTTATCATCCCTTGAGAGCTAGAAACCCTAATTTTTGTGTGTGTGAGCCTTGTGAGTGTTTTGGAGCGTTGGAAATTTATTTAGTGAAGGAAATTTGTAGACCAAGAGGCTAGCATCAAGGAAAATTGTGTGGATCCAGAGTCTACTTCAGTTTGGGCACATTTTGGAGATAACCAACTGATTAACTTGATCTTTTTCCTCCTAGAATCTCTCTTGTGTAAAGTTTAGGGTTTCTTTAGCTTATTTATGAAGGGATTATTGTGTGGGAGCTAGATCTGTAGTTGAAACTTTTGATCTGAACCTCCCTTGGGTCCTAAGTTCATAAAGTTCTTAGTATGGTCATGAAAAAACCCTTCCTTGTGAGTAAAGCCTCATTCCAAGCTTGGATTCGGATTTTGAGGCACGCAAATACGTAAAGGTAGCAACTTTACGTTTCTAATGCACTCTACGGACCTAGATCTACTATTTGGATCGGAGGAATAATTTTGAATCGCTTGATCATGGGAGTATTCGTATAGACTCGGCGAGTTTGGGAGATGACTTGGCGAGTCAAGTAGGTTTTTTGTCCGAATTGTTCCCGCGTGGACTCGGTGAGTCTGTTAGAAACTCGGCGAGTTGAGTCGATTAACTCTTGAATCAGTAGGGACTCGATGGAGGGAAAGTTGCACTCAGCAAATAGGGCAACATGGACTGTTGACCATCGACCATTGACTTTGACTTTGATTAGGGTGTGTCTTGTGCCTTCCAAGGGCTTTTTGGTAATTTGAGTAATTATTGACTGGACCACTTATGGGTATAGGCGAGGTGGTTGAAGCTATATCTGGAGGTGTGGACAGTATTATTCTGAGCGGCTAGTGAGGTAAGTTATTCCACTATATCACTAGGGTCTAAGGCACCAAGGCCGGCCCTTATGGTTATTATTATGATTATGGTATGATGTATGTGGTTATGATCTGTTAGATCGGTATCAGGATAGATAGGATGTTGTTGTGATTTATGATCCCTTAGGATTGGTCTGTTAGTGACCTGGTTAGGTCGGTATTCTGGTTGTAAGTGATTGCTATGATAGATGATCTGTGAAATAGTTATATCTTTTATATATATATATATATATATATATATATATATATATATATATATATATATATATATGTATATATATATATATTTATTTATTTATTTATATACATATGCCAGTACATGTTATTTATGTGCACATGGTTATTTGTTTGACGGTTGGGTTGAGGCAGTCCTGCTTTGTGCTGAAGGCCAACACACCCGAAGAGCGGTCCGAATAAACTGTAGGTCCTGAATGACGGTCCAGTCATACCGAAGGCTTGGGATAGATCCAGATAGACTGTAGACCTTGCAAGGCGGTCCAGTCAGGCTGAAGGTCCGGTATACATGTTGCTGTTAATATGGTATTTTCGGTGTAGTATTGGTATTTTGGGGGTAACTCACTAAGCTCTCGGGCTTACCGTTTTAGTTTATTGTTTCAGGTACATCAGGAGATCATGGCAAGGCAAAGGCGTGACCGTACCGCTCCTCATCCTTATGATTTTGTTTTTGGGACACTCTGATGAATGATATTTTGAAAACAATTTATATAATACTATTTGGTTGTTAATGGATGAAAAAGTTAAAAATTTGGCTTAAATTTTTGGATGTTACAAGTTGGTATCAGAGCCTTGGTTTGAGTGAATTGGAGGAACACTCGTGTGAATCCGGTCTCAAATCAAGGAAATTTTCAAGAATAACATCTCAAATGGTTTTCAAAATAAGGGATGGAGGATGCGAAGTGTACGATCAGCCGGAGCCAATTAGTAGACCCCAAAATACCATATAGTTATTTGATATTATGATATGTTAGAACAATATGCTAGTACTAGGCTAGGGATCTTTAGGGATCGCATGATAGATATTTCTTGATTACTTGATGACTGCTAGCCTAGGGTTTTCTTTGTATGAGATTGACAACATTATTGTGGTTCCTTGTGTATGTATCATGACTGTATATATAATTAAGATCTTATAGCCTGAGAATGTTAGATTTGGTCTTATGCTTAGGGCCAGGTTGGATATTCTAAATTCTATGAGGTCTAGCGTTATGTATAGCTAGCATACACTGGTGCTGCAGGGTTGACGAAAGTCTCATGGATGGCTGAGATATGAAGAGTTAGTAGATCAGCAATGAGATGTTTAGTATTCCTCTAGAAGTGAGGATGGAGAGTTCGTTATGATTAGGTATATTATTAGGATTTGTGACGATACTTGGGACAAATATGGGTAGGTTTGGAAGGCAGTATGGGCCCGTACTACTGAAAGCATAGGACCCATACGTGTAGCAAGGAAGTCACAACCCCTAGAGTTTGTGGGAATTGGTCTCCCAATATTATGTTGTTTATCTAACGCCTTTGGCATATTTTCAGTATGGTGGTGACGAGATGTTTTGCGACTGGATCTGGGTCAGGATCACGATCAGGATCAGGATCAAGAGACGGAGGTCAGGGTGTGCCTGTAGCACCTGAGCCTGTGGTGCAGATAGGGACAGAGGAGTTGGACGCCAGGATTCGAGAGATCTTGCATAATGAGATTGCCGCTGCATTTCGAGCACTACTACCAGAGATGTTTGGGTCGGTTAAGACAATTATGGTCGAGTATTTTGATGAGCGTTATGCAACTTTGATAACACGAAGCCCCGAAAATTGATGGTAGAGGAGGAGCCAGTCGGGCTCTTCAGTACCGAGACTTCGATAACACAAATCCCCGACAATTGATGGTACCCAGGATGCGATCAGGGCTATGAGGTGGTTATCCGACGTGGAGGGTTGTTTCATCACATGCTCATGTCCTACTGACCAGAAGGTCAGGTGCGCCCTGAACCTGCTAAGGCTTGGGGCCAAGGACTGGTGGAGACTAACGTCTGGGTCATACACTGATGATCAGAGAGCTGCTATTACTTGGGAGCGGTTCAGGGATATGTTCCGCACTCCATACGTTCCACGTGTGGAGCGGGAGCGGCTAGCTCAGGAGTTTTTTACTTTAAAGCAGGATGGAGAGTCGAAGATGGAGATCACCCGCATGTTCACGGAGATGGCTATGTTTTGCCCGGAGTGTGCTTCCAATCAGTCTCAGATGTCTCGTTATCTGAGCATGCTCAAGACCGATATCCGTCAGCTTGTTGCCACGCAACGTTGTGATACTCTTCTAGATCTTCAGGAAGCCGCTAAGCATCATGAGTTGGAGTTAGAGCTGTATTTGAAGGAGCAGCATCAGGTTCCGGAACAGTCTCAGCCGGCACCGAAGCAGTCTAAGACCGTTGATTCTAGGACCGGGGGTCAGCAGAGTCGCGCTTGTGGAAAGTGCGGCAGGGGTCATTCTGGGGTTTGTCGAGCAGGTGGTGGGTGCCACAAATGTGGCAAGGAGGGGCACTATGCCAGGGACTGTCTCCAGTCCGCCCCTCCAGCAGATATGAGGATATGTTATCACTTTCATCAGGTTGGTCATGTGAAGACCAACTGTCCGCAGCTCGCCGCCAAATCGGCGTAGGTTTGCACGCCGGCTACTTTGAGGATTGCAGAGGGGGTGTCGGTCAGGGCGGAGCCTCCAAAGGCTCAGGGGCGTGCCTTCCAGCTCACAGCCGAGGAGGTCAAGGCAGCACCGGATGTGGCTGCTGGTATGTTTCTATCTCTTATTTCAGTTATTATATATGTGTTATGCTTATCTATTATACCTATGTTTAGGTACCTTTTTAGTAAACTCCTTGCCTGCATTCGTTATATTCGACTCGGAGGCGAGTCAGTCGTTCGTATCTCAGACTTTCAGTAGGGGGGTCAGTGTGCCAGTAGGTAATCTTGAGTGTCCGTTGCGAGTTTCTATCGCCAACGAACGCAGGGTTTCTGCTTCTTCAGTCTACCGGGGATGTGAGTTGGAGATTTTCGGGATATCCTTCCTGATAGATTTGATTCCTATTCCCATGGGGGAAGTATGTGTGATAGTGGGGATGGATTGGGTCAGTTGTTTTGGTTCCATGATCCATTATGAAGGGCAATGGGTTGTAGTTCGAACCCTAAGTGGGGGAGAACTGGTGGTATATGGTGAGGGCACCAAAGTAGGATCAGGGTTTTGTGTAACACTCGCAGATTCGAGCTAGCTAATTTAGAGACAATGAGCATCAAAAATGAGTTTTTACTGGAAGATTATATAGAAGGATTAATCTTAAACAAGTTGTAGAATATATCTTAAGGGTTCCGTACATATAAAGAATGCCGAAATCCGACTTATAACGAAGAAGTTATGGCCCGTCGAAGTTATTCGGCAAAACCGGCATGACACCGTGAGACGTAAATAGTGAATTTACGATAGAGGACTTTTTAGCCTTAGTGATCTAAACCAAAGTTGTAGTATACGTTAAATCGAGAACATCCATAAAAAGAACGCCCAAATCTGACTTTGTATGAGGAAGTTATGATTTTTCTAACATTTAGCATAACAGTGCACAACCCGAAAATTCGAATTTTAGATCGGTCTATTTTCAGCCAAAATAATCTAAATGAGAAATGAAAATATCGTTAATAGGAGTTAAACGATAAAAATATAGTCGAAAACGGAGCTCGTATGCGAAAGATATAGACGAAGCTTAGTCTCTACTCTTCGAGCACGGCGAATTCGATACAGTTTTGTAAATCCGAGATAGAATGAGAATTAGCCAAAAGTGTCTAAATGAAAGTTGTAGTACTCATAAATACCACCACATGGATATAAATAACGTGAGCTAAGCCTACGCTATTTTTTTAAATAGCTTTTATTTAATTATAGTGACGTTATTAGGAACTTATAATAAATACTTTGGCTATTATTATGGGTTATATAAGTATTGATTAATACTTATATAATAGTAATGATAGCTAGACTATTAATTAGTCTCGGCGAATAATAGACTAAACTCTAGTGGTAATAATACTAGATTTTGTCGAAGGAAATTATTTTTTTAAGAAGCGAAGCGCTGTCTGAGTTCAGAATCACCACCGTATCAGGTGAGTGCAATATCCCTTTCATTAACATGATTTTAATACAAGTATTAATTAAAGTATTAAATATATGTTAAAGAGTTAAATATTTGTTGAAAAGTTTATGTGTGAGTGCATATTCCCTTTCATGAACATGATTTTAATAAAAGTATTGATTGAAGTATTAATTATATATTTATGTGCGAGTTAATTGATGTTGCCTGAAATATGTGTTAAAGAACATACCTGATTATATATGATGATTTAGGATAAACGGTAGACCTAAATTAATTATGAGGAATATTGGGTAATATTTTCTTACGAGTACAAGTGAGTTATACTCAGAGAATAGAACTTTAGTATATGTCATTTATCCGGGCATGGATTAGACAAAGCCATTGTCCCAAGTCCAAGAGTATGGACTGGACATAGTCAACTGTCATTAATTCGGAGGTATGGATTAAGACATAGCCAGTTGTCCTTAGTCCAGGACTATGGATTAAGACATAGTCATTCGTCCCTAGTCCGAGAGTATGGATTACGCATAACCATTCGTCATTAATCTGAGAGTATGGATTAGGTAAAGTCGTTCATTTCTGATCCGGAAGTATGGATTAGGTAAAACAGTTAATCTTGGGTTTGAGAGTATGGATAGTCTCGTTGTGAGGATCGACGGGGTGGGATAAGAGTTGCTTATACATATATGGTGAGATTGTATAATTTATGAGTTCTAAATTATATATATGATATAACATTGTGGGATTGAAATCCCTATGTACCCACCAGGTTTCCCAACCTGACCCACTCAGTTTATTTATATCACAGGTGTTGATATGAAGTCACATTACACTGAGAGATTATGGAGATATAAATCACTAGTGATAATGAATGTATGTTCTGTTTATGCTTATGTTTCTGTATTGAAGATGACATCCCAAATGTTTTAAAATGAATAAAAATACTTTTATTCGGAAATACTATGATAAGGTATTTATCATGTTTTACTGGGAAGAAATTCCGCAAACATTTTTATTACAAGAGGTACTCTGATTTTTATAAAGCATAAACAAAATCGATCTTTTCTGGCCGAGAAAATGGGGATGTCACAGTTGGTATCAGAGCATTAGTTTAAGCGAACTAGGAATATGGATTTATTTCTAGACTTAAACTTAGAATTCTAAGCAATGATCGTGAAGAGTGTGTCCAATATATTTTAGGTAGTACACCTGAATAGACACAAGCACTAGCTAATTTAGGGAAAATGCCTAACATGCTTTTATGTGCTAAATGATTTATGATATGCATTGTATGATCGGATCTATGGTTTGTTGCCGACTAGATCTAGAAATTTTATGTGCTCAGGTTTCTAAACGTTTAATTACGATATTAGAACCGGCATGTAAGTTTTTGGAATAATAAGGAGGAGTGCGCGTCTAAATCTTCCTCTATCTATATTCTCGTCTTGATACACTGAACGCCTATTTTGGTGTATAGAATGTCATGATAAGGACTCATAGCAGACTAAGCAAATGGAGGAAACGAGAAGGATTACGATAGTGAATGACACCTATCGGAAGATATCGTAAGAGTGATATCTTGCCTTTAGAATGCATCTAATAAATAATACGCCTATTACAGGAGAAGTACACTTTCGATTAGCAGAAAGAAATATTTTTGGTATAATGCATGAAGTTATCCAATCGTCTGACATTTCCATCACCAAACGAGTTGAAGCAGAATTGATGATTGAAGATTCGCATGGAAGAAGTCCAACTAGAGTCTAGGGAAAATTATATGACTGTTTAGACACATTTGTATGTGTTAAAATTGTTTTTGTGATAAAAACTTGGAGAACTGCGAGAGAATACTTGGGAAATGTATGAGTACGTGTGAATGGTAGTAGAGGCCTATACTACCGGAAGCACAGGGTTCACACTTGGATCAGGGAAAGTTACAAGGTTACCATGAAGCTAGTAATTGATTTCATTTTATTCAAATATGTCATTACCATCGTTTCGGTAATGACTAAGTACATGATTGTCATTCCGATCCTAATGGTCATATCGAATTGAGTCCGACTACGATAAGTATGTTACGAGGTTCAGAGAACCAAGTTTGATGTAACATCTGACTTAAGCCGGAAGATTGAAATAAAAGATAATCAAAGCAATCGGTAGGGGTATCGTGATAGTTGCTTGTAGCTAGAAATGCTACCTTTTAAGATGAGATTAGAACATGAAGGAAAGTATAGTCTGTTCTGGAAGACTCTAATAAACCTGAGTCTAAGCATTGCAACATACAATGATAGGTCATTAGAATATGTCACATCGTTCCATTGTAGTAATAAAGGAACTTATTTTAATTTCGTATCCGGTGAGGATCGATATTGTGACTTGAAGGTCATAATTTGGAGTCTAACGTGAGATAAGGAGCAAGTGCAAGATCGAGCACCGCCTGCAGTCAAGAAGTCCAAGAGTTAGATACTCATTCGAAGAAACAAGGAAGTTATGATTATTACCTAGGATGAATAGATAACATATGGAGTCATTATACCACCCTGTTTCGTTGATGATTCCGTGACGTAATCATCCTAAGGGGGAGATAATTGTAACGCCCACAGATTCGGGCTAGCCAATTTAGAGACAATGAGCGTCAAAAATGAGTTTTTAATGGAAGATTATTTAGAAGGATTAATCTTAAACAATTTGTATAATATATCTCAAGGGTTCCGTACATATAAAGAACGCTGAAATCCGACTTATAACGAAGAAGTTATGGCCGTCGAAGTTTTTCGGCAAAACCGACACGACACCGTGAGACGTAAATAGTTTAGCAGCTGCGCCTGGAGGACAATATCGGTAGTTGCGCCTAAATAGAGAGTGTCATAATTCTGGCAGCTGTGCCTAAATGATAATATTAGTAGTTGTGCTTGACATTTGTGTCATTGACAATGACGGACTTCGTGCATATTCCTTAGGATAATCCTTAGGAATAAATGAACGAGAAATAACTGATTCTTAGGGTAGATCCTTAAGAGTAAAGAAGATAATGAGGATGGGTAATTGGGTTGATTGTTTGATGTTTAAACATAATAATTATATTATTGTGGGTTGAAAACCCTATGTAGTCACCGGGTTTCCCAATTTCACCCACTCGGTGCCTATTGAACAGCCCGAGTGGGTGAAATTATATTATTGTGCCTATTGAATGATGGGCAGTCTGAGGAAGGGAACGACAGCAAGACCGTTGGTCAAGCTGATCCACTGGTGATTAGGAGGTACAATCAAGATGATGGAGTCGAGAGGAATGGATGCAAGTACAAAGATTTTCTAACTTGCAAGCCATCGAATTTCACTGGGAAGGAAGATCCGATCGGAGTCATGGATTGGATCTCGGGGATGGAATTAGCCTTCATGACATGTGGTTGCAAAGGCAAGCTACAAACCACATTTGCACACTACTAGAAAACAGCCCTTTAACGACGCGCAAACAATGACACGCGCTGATAGAGGACGCGCATTTGTGCGTGCCCTAAAAAATAATGTAAGTTTAGCAAAATTTGAAGGATAGAGGACACACATTTGTGTGCGCCCTAAAATTAGTGTCCAACAAAAAAAAATACGGAGGGCGCCTATCCTAAAAAGTGTGTCGTGTTACCCTGTCACTTTATAATTTTAGTCTATGAGCAAGCGTTTTCGTTTTTTAAAAGCGGGGGAAATGAAATCCAAAAAATAAAAAACCCCGCCTCTGCGTCTCCTCCTTCCACAGACCACCACTATCTTGCACCACCACCATGGTCGTCCCACATACATCTCACCACCTGCAACCTCAACACAATCGACCATCACCACTATTCCTACCATCCATCGCCGCCATACCATCTTCTCCATCACCACCTCTTTCTTGTTCCATGTGAAACCCTAAAATCGGTACCAACAACTAATCGGGTTTGGAGAAAAAGTAGATCTATCAAAGCAAACGACTTAGAAGATGCTACCATATACTCGTACAAAGCTGCTCAGGTAAGTTATTTACTAAATTTTATCTTTAATTCTAAATATATTTTCTTCAATTCTAACCCTAGTTCGTTCTCCCCCCCCCCCCCCCCCTTTCCATCGCAAACACACATGGGCCTTCTAGACAAAACCTATAAAATTCTTTCTTAAATTGTATTTGAGTCCAGCAATACTCATTTCCTTCGTGTTCATTTGTTCATATAGTAAGAAAGTCTTGAGTTGATGGAGAGCAGTTTTTGAATACAGGCTATGAAAACCTATGTGAATTTCCTATCTTCCTCAATTTGCTTGTGATGTCAAAGATCACAGGGATCTTTGAAATTACTCCTTCCATCTTTAATATCTTTTCCCCTGAATATGAATCAAAGGTCCCTCTAACTAATTCCAAAGTCTTATATAACCATGAATAACTTGGATCCACCATCTGAGCAGAGTTAACAGAACTTGCGAGGAGAAAGTCAACAATACGTATAGGTCATCTTCAATTCTTCATAATCCCATTTCTTTATTTTCTTTTATCATTATATTCTTGGAAGTAAATTTGTGGAGCAAACTTTTTATCCTCATTAATTTTAGGTTTTCTTTTGATCAAAATTTGCATTCGGGACTCAATGTTGCATCTGTGAATTGGGTTAGTCACTTTCATTTCTTTTTATATTTTTTTCTTCATGATTTGGTTATTGTACATTTATGCTCGCTCATTTGAAACCTTATTATGTGCAATGTATGTATACTGAATATTCCTTGTTTTGTTTATTTTTGGTGGGGGTTTGATCACGACATTTATGGTTGCCCTAATTGCTTTCTGGCAGCAGATGTTGATGCTAGAAGGTTTTACTCATTTTGTTTCCATCGATGATTGTGATAGTAAGTTGTATTAACTCCTAATTTAGTTAACAACAATCCATTTACGTTGAATTTTGAGTATGATCCTTCTGTTGGAGTAATTTAGAATAACGGGAAGGGGCATTTTCGGAAGTTTTTTTTATTCAGTAGTTTTTCTTCTAATATTTTAGTTTGAGTCAAATTCTTTTTATGTTAGTATAAATTAGAAGATGTGTTGCTTTGTAATTTAATTCCATAACTAGTTTCTCCACCTAATAAAGCTAAGGCTACAATCAATCTAGTTATCCCCTATTTTCATGTTTTTTCTTCTATGTCCATGTTTTGATTTGTTGGTTCACATCTGCACTAACAACTTCTATATTATCTATTCTTCTTTAAGAAATCATTTCGTTGGTTTGTATCAAGTGTAAAAATTTCTTTAAGAGCTCATTGTATATGGTTAACTTCATCCTTTTTTCTTTGAACTAATATGTTGGCCATGTCTAAAGTACAGTAGGGAAGTTAGCAGGCACCTTGAATTAATGTCCAAATTCACTGTATGATAGTCTATGTAAGAATACACAGTTAGTTATTTCCTCATATTACTTGACAATTAAAAGAAAATATTACTAAAAACTCGTTCGTGGACTAATCAAATTATCATGTTGTAAAGTAATATTGTTGTGATTAAATATACATTAGACAACAACACAATTTAATACTTGAATCCTTTATGTTTGCTAACAAGATCTTGATCATCACAAAGGTATTTCTTCTTCATTTTTTTGTCTAATTTTAGCAGTGGGAAAAATATTTAGGAAGTAGTTGTGGTTGTTGAGTTGATTACAAAGCTTCATGAAGGTAAATGGAAAATCTCCTTCCATCAATGCTACTCAAATCACAGAAACAAAGAAATCTTATGATGTTCAACTTGAATTCAAACATAGGATCACTCACGTAATTAATTGTAACCCCATATAAACCTCTAACTTCTTTCATTAATGAGTTTCTCATGATTTGTGCCCACAAGTGCTTTCAGGGTATTAAATATTTATATTTTTTTGATCCAATGAGCTAATTATAACTCACTGTTATTCCTGGTCAACTGTATTCTATGATGCCAGGTGACATTGATATTGTTCAAATCCTAAACAGAGACAATTGGTGCTTCTTTTTGACCATATTTTGCTGATTTACAAGCACTTCTACTCAAGTGCCTACAAGATGAGACTAGTAATAATGTTAGAGTGGTTTCCCTCAAGTAATGTTATATGTCATTATTTCTCTTTTTAAATTTGATTTTTTTAGAAACAGTTATAATGTTGGCATTATCTTAAACAGGGCTGTTGGATCTTTTATTGAATTCACTCCAGATGCATCTGAAGTGGTAAGTCTATTTGTTCCCTGGAGGGTAATATTGTAATTGTTCTACTTGTTCTAAAGCTACATCCCTATCATATACACACAGATTAAATTTTGCGAATTTATGCCAAGCATATTAAATGTTTCAAGACAATGCCTTGCATCTGGTGATGAAGATGTTGCAATAATTTCTTTTGAGATATTTGATGAACTTATTTTAACAAAATAAAAATATAAAAATTATTTTTTTCAAGATTTTATAAACCCGAATGAAAAATCAAAACTTTTATAGAAGGGTTGAATTATACGTGGTCAAACCAGCCAACTTTGTTCTGAAATTATTGAACTCCTCTTGAGAGTCATTTCCATCAATGTAAGTATGTACTTCCTTTTCAGCACATTGATGAAGCCTTCCTAAACCAACCTCTACTTCACCTGTGAGGGTAATATGGTCATTTACTAATTAATTTATTTTGAGACACATACACAGATACATACCTTGTAGATACTCAAAAAATGGTCTTTCTGCTACTTTCTGCTCAGGTAGGTAATACCCATATGCATATGTCCATTTTAACACACACCTACATTCAACTATCTACAATAGAAAACCATCATTTAAAAGAATAAATAATTTAGAATAAAAAATATATATTAAAATTTAAATATAAGTAAGTAAGCATATACCTGCAACCAAGCTTCTAGAATAAATTTCAACTGTGTCTTGGGTTGGCATTGCCTCTCACTAAGTTTTGCAAGCTGAAATTTTACCAGATGTTAATAAACCTAATATAATACTAAAAAAAGACTTTTTAGTTTTTAATATAACATTACCAAAAAAATATTGGAATTCTAACTTACATGAACTGTTTGTATCTGCAGTAAATCCGCAAGTGCTTTTTGCCTCGACTATTATTATGAAAAAAAGAAACAAAGTATTATCTATTAGAAACATAAATTCACAAATATATAAAAAACTACAATTATGCCCTTGTATACCGATTGTGTAGTAGCCCAACGTTCATAATAGTGAGTTTATCTCTCTAAAGAATTCTTTGCCATTTATCTTTTGCGTTCAGATTCATCATACTACAAATGGAAGTGGAATAAATTACAAGATTAAAGATTTGAGACTTTAAAAAATGAATAATTGTAATGCTTTATTGAATTTAGAGTAAAATATAATTAGTTTCATTACATGATGTTTATAATTCATGCATGTTTACAGCATTATTTGCAACCTTGTTCTAACATCAAACCCACATGTAGTATCTAATTGTTTAATTATGGTTGTGCCCCTGAACTATTTTGTATTAACATCCATAAGCCTTTTGTTCTCATGTTAGTTAAGATTCATAAAGATACTTATGTTCTAGCTGAATATAAATAAGTATTTCTAGCAGCCCCACCCTTATCCTTAGCAACATAATTAATCACATTAGCATCTAATGTAATTCGGTTTTGCTTACAGTTAGTTGGTGCCTGTAATGACCCTAAACTCCTTAAAAAACTTCAAATTTGAAAAGAAGGGTCACAAGAACTGAAGACAGAATACAGGGGGCTAGAGGGGAAGGTTAAGGGTCTCAATTCAGCTTTACAAAGTTGAGGAAATCATTTCAAAAACATCAACAGTAATGAGGAAGAAGCAACCACTGTATCTAGAAGTTTTGGAGAAAACGAGACTCAAGCAAAAGCAAACACACAGAGAGTTGTTGGCACATAGTAAGCTAGATAATGCAATTGTATATAAATTCTGCATTTCTTGAGTTAATTTTTTTATAACATTTACTCACTATTGGAATAATTATTTGTATTTGACATATTAGTGAAATGAATTATCTTTGTTATTTATTGTAGCGTCCCAACTGTCAGGTATCATTATTATTCAATTTAGGCTTCATGTTTTAAGGCCTACTCGACAAGTTGATGATATGACTCGTCGAGTAGCAGCGGGATGGGACACGTCATTTAATGATTTAACTCGCCGAGTCGGGAAGGGGACTTGACGAGTAGGAGCTGGCGGGGGAAACCCTAAATTTCAGGGTTTTGCACCCTATATGTTGGACCATTGGTGTCTCCCGCTGTCTTTTATCATCCCTTGAGAGCTAGAAACCCTAATTTTTGTGTGTGTGAGCCTTGTGAGTGTTTTGGAGCGTTGGAAATTTATTTAGTGAAGGAAATTTGTAGACCAAGAGGCTAGCATCAAGGAAAATTGTGTGGATCCAGAGTCTACTTCAGTTTGGGCACATTTTGGAGATAACCAACTGATTAACTTGATCTTTTTCCTCCTAGAATCTCTCTTGTGTAAAGTTTAGGGTTTCTTTAGCTTATTTATGAAGGGATTATTGTGTGGGAGCTAGATCTGTAGTTGAAACTTTTGATCTGAACCTCCCTTGGGTCCTAAGTTCATAAAGTTCTTAGTATGGTCATGAAAAAACCCTTCCTTGTGAGTAAAGCCTCATTCCAAGCTTGGATTCGGATTTTGAGGCACGCAAATACGTAAAGGTAGCAACTTTACGTTTCTAATGCACTCTAGGGACCTAGATCTACTATTTGGATCGGAGGAATAATTTTGAATCGCTTAATCATGGGAGTATTCGTATAGACTCGGCGAGTTTGGGAGATGACTTGGCGAGTCAAGTAGGTTTTTTGTCCGAATTGTTCCCGCGTGGACTCGGTGAGTCTGTTAGAAACTCGGCGAGTTGAGTCGATTAACTCTTGAATCAGTAGGGACTCGATGGAGGGAAAGTTGCACTCAGCAAATAGGGCAACATGGACTGTTGACCATCGACCATTGACTTTGACTTTGATTAGGGTGTGTCTTGTGCCTTCCAAGGGCTTTTTGGTAATTTGAGTAATTATTGACTGGACCACTTATGGGTATAGGCGAGGTGGTTGAAGCTATATCTGGAGGTGTGGACAGTATTATTCTGAGCGGCTAGTGAGGTAAGTTATTCCACTATATCACTAGGGTCTAAGGCACCAAGGCCGGCCCTTATGGTTATTATTATGATTATGGTATGATGTATGTGGTTATGATCTGTTAGATCGGTATCAGGATAGATAGGATGTTGTTGTGATTTATGATCCGTTAGGATTGGTCTGTTAGTGACCTGGTTAGGTCGGTATTCTGGTTGTAAGTGATTGCTATGATAGATGATCTGTGAAATAGTTATATCTTTTATATATATATATATATATATATATATATATATATATATATATATATATATTTATTTATATACATATGCCAGTACATGTTATTTATGTGCACATGGTTATTTGTTTGACGGTTGGGTTGAGGCAGTCCTGCTTTGTGCTGAAGGCCAACACACCCGAAGAGCGGTCCGAATAAACTGTAGGTCCTGAATGACGGTCCAGTCATACCGAAGGCTTGGGATAGATCCAGATAGACTGTAGACCTTGCAAGGCGGTCCAGTCAGGCTGAAGGTCCGGTATACATGTTGCTGTTAATATGGTATTATCGGTGTAGTATTGGTATTTTGGGGGTAACTCACTAAGCTCTCGGGCTTACCGTTTTAGTTTATTGTTTCAGGTACATCAGGAGATCATGGCAAGGCAAAGGCGTGACCGTACCGCTCCTCATCCTTATGATTTTGTTTTTGGGACACTCTGATGAATGATATTTTGAAAACAATTTATATAATACTATTTGGTTGTTAATGGATGAAAAAGTTAAAAATTTGGCTTAAATTTTTGGATGTTACAAGTTGGTATCAGAGCCTTGGTTTGAGTGAATTGGAGGAACACTCGTGTGAATCCGGTCTCAAATCAAGGAAATTTTCAAGAATAACATCTCAAATGGTTTTCAAAATAAGGGATGGAGGATGTGAAGTGTACGATCAGCCGGAGCCAATTAGTAGACCCCAAAATACCATATAGTTATTTGATATTATGATATGTTAGAACAATATGCTAGTACTAGGCTAGGGATCTTTAGGGATCGCATGATAGAAATTTCTTGATTACTTGATGACTGCTAGCCTAGGGTTTTCTTTGTATGAGATTGACAACATTATTGTGGTTCCTTGTGTGTGTATCATGACTGTATATAATTAAGATCTTATAGCCTGAGAATGTTAGATTTGGTCTTATGCTTAGGGCCAGGTTGGATATTCTAAATTCTATGAGGTCTAGCGTTATGTATAGCTAGCATACACTGGTGCTGCAGGGTTGACGAAAGTCTCATGGATGGCTGAGATATGAAGAGTTAGTAGATCAGTAATGAGATGTTTAGTATTCCTCTAGAAGTGAGGATGGAGAGTTCGTTATGATTAGGTATATTATTAGGATTTGTGACGATACTTGGGACAAATATGGGTAGGTTTGGAAGGCAGTATGGGCCCGTACTACTGAAAGCATAGGACCCATACGTGTAGCAAGGAAGTCACAACCCCTAGAGTTTGTGGGAATTGGTCTCCCAATATTATGTTGTTTATCTAACGCCTTTGGCATATTTTCAGTATGGTGGTGACGAGATGTTTTGCGACTGGATCTGGGTCAGGATCACGATCAGGATCAGGATCAAGAGACGGAGGTCAGGGTGTGCCTGTAGCACCTGAGCCTGTGATGCAGATAGGGACAGAGGAGTTGGACGCCAGGATTCGAGAGATCTTGCATAATGAGATTGCCGCTGCATTTCGAGCACTACTACCAGAGATGTTTGGGTCGGTTAAGACAATTATGGTCGAGTATTTTGATGAGCGTTATGCAACTTTGATAACACGAAGCCCTGAAAATTGATGGTAGAGGAGGAGCCAGTCGGGCTCTTCAGTACCGAGACTTCGATAACACGAATCCCCGACAATTGATGGTACCCAGGATGCGATCAGGGCTATGAGGTGGTTATCTGACGTGGAGGGTTGTTTCATCACGTGCTCATGTCCTACTGACCAGAAGGTCAGGTGCGCCCTGAACCTGCTAAGGCTTGGGGCCAAGGACTGGTGGAGACTAACGTCTGGGTCATACACTGATGATCAGAGAGCTGCTATTACTTGGGAGCGGTTCAGGGATATGTTCCGCACTCCATACGTTCCACGTGTGGAGCGGGAGCGGCTAGCTCAGGAGTTTTTTACTTTAAAGAAGGATGGAGAGTCGAAGATGGAGATCACCCGCATGTTCACGGAGATGGCTATGTTTTGCCCGGAGTGTGCTTCCGATCAGTCTCAGATGTCTCGTTATCTGAGCATGCTCAAGACCGATATCCGTCAGCTTGTTGCCACGCAACGTTGTGATACTCTTCTAGATCTTCAGGAAGCCGCTAAGCATCATGAGTTGGAGTTAGAGCTGTATTTGAAGGAGCAGCATCAGGTTCCGGAACAGTATCAGCCGGCACCGAAGCAGTCTAAGACCGTTGATTCTAGGACCGGGGGTCAGCAGAGTCGCGCTTGTGGAAAGTGCGGCAGGGGTCATTCTGGGGTTTGTCGAGCAGGTGGTGGGTGCCACAAATGTGGCAAGGAGGGGCACTATGCCAGGGACTGTCTCCAGTCCGCCCCTCCAGCAGATATGAGGATATGTTATCACTTTCATCAGGTTGGTCATGTGAAGACCAACTGTCCGCAGCTCGCCGCCAAATCGGCGTAGGTTTGCACGCCGGCTACTTTGAGGATTGCAGAGGGGGTGTCGGTCAGGGCGGAGCCTCCAAAGGCTCAGGGGCGTGCCTTCCAGCTCACAGCCGAGGAGGCCAAGGCAGCACCGGATGTGGCTGTTGGTATGTTTCTATCTCTTATTTCAGTTATTATATATGTGTTATGCTTATCTATTATACCTATGTTTAGGTACCTTTTTAGTAAACTCCTTGCCTGCATTCGTTATATTCGACTCGGAGGCGAGTCAGTCGTTCGTATCTCAGACTTTCAGTAGGGGGGTCAGTGTGCCAGTAGGTAATCTTGAGTGTCCGTTGCGAGTTTCTATCGCCAACGAACGCAGGGTTTCTGCTTCTTCAGTCTACCGGGGATGTGAGTTGGAGATTTTCGGGATATCCTTCCTGATAGATTTGATTCCTATTCCCATGGGGGAAGTATGTGTGATAGTGGGGATGGATTGGGTCAGTTGTTTTGGTTCCATGATCCATTATGAAGGGCAATGGGTTGTAGTTCGAACCCTAAGTGGGGGAGAACTGGTGGTATATGGTGAGGGCACCAAAGTAGGATCAGGGTTTTGTGTAACACTCGCAGATTCGGGCTAGCTAATTTAGAGACAATGAGCATCAAAAATGAGTTTTTACTGGAAGATTATATAGAAGGATTAATCTTAAACAAGTTGTAGAATATATCTTAAGGGTTCCGTACATATAAAGAATGCCGAAATCCGACTTATAACGAAGAAGTTATGGCCCGTCGAAGTTATTCGGCAAAACCGGCATGACACCGTGAGACGTAAATAGTGAATTTACGATAGAGGACTTTTTAGCCTTAGTGATCTAAACCAAAGTTGTAGTATACGTTAAATCGAGAACATCCATAAAAAGAACGCCCAAATCTGACTTTGTATGAGGAAGTTATGATTTTTCTAACATTTAGCATAACAGTGCACAACCCGAAAATTCGAATTTTAGATCGGTCTATTTTCAGCCAAAATAATCTAAATGAGAAATGAAAATATCGTTAATAGGAGTTAAACGATAAAAATATAGTCGAAAACGGAGCTCGTATGCGAAAGATATAGACGAAGCTTAGTCTCTACTCTTCGAGCACGGCGAATTCGATACAGTTTTGTAAATCCGAGATAGAATGAGAATTAGCCAAAAGTGTCTAAATGAAAGTTGTAGTACTCATAAATACCACCACATGGATATAAATAACGTGAGCTAAGCCTACGCTATTTTTTTAAATAGCTTTTATTTAATTATAGTGACGTTATTAGGAACTTATAATAAATACTTTGGCTATTATTATGGGTTATATAAGTATTGATTAATACTTATATAATAGTAATGATAGCTAGACTATTAATTAGTCTCGGCGAATAATAGACTAAACTCTAGTGGTAATAATACTAGATTTTGTCGAAGGAAATTATTTTTTTAAGAAGCGAAGCGCTGTCTGAGTTCAGAATCACCACTGTATCAGGTGAGTGCAATATCCCTTTCATTAACATGATTTTAATACAAGTATTAATTAAAGTATTAAATATATGTTAAAGAGTTAAATATTTGTTGAAGAGTTTATGTGTGAGTGCATATTCCCTTTCATGAACATGATTTTAATAAAAGTATTGATTAAAGTATTAATTATATATTTATGTGCGAGTTAATTGATGTTGCCTGAAATATGTGTTAAAGAACATACCTGATTATATATGATGATTTAGGATAAACGGTAGACCTAAATTAATTATGAGGAATATTGGGTAATATTTTCTTACGAGTACAAGTGAGTTATACTCAGAGAATAAAACTTTAGTATATGTCATTTATCCGGGCATGGATTAGACAAAGCCATTGTCCCAAGTCCAAGAGTATGGACTGGACATAGTCAACTGTCATTAATTCGGAGGTATGGATTAAGACATAGCCAGTTGTCCTTAGTCCAGGACTATGGATTAAGACATAGTCATTCGTCCCTAGTCCGAGAGTATGGATTACGCATAACCATTCGTCATTAATCTGAGAGTATGGATTAGGTAAAGTCGTTCATTTCTGATCCGGAAGTATGGATTAGGTAAAACAGTTAATCTTGGGTTTGAGAGTATGGATAGTTTCGTTGTGAGGATCGACGGGGTGGGATAAGAGTTGCTTATACATATATGGTGAGATTGTATAATTTATGAGTTCTAAATTATATATATGATATAACATTGTGGGATTGAAATCCCTATGTGCTCACCAGGTTTCCCAACCTGACCCACTCAGTTTATTTATATCACAGGTGTTGATATGAAGTCACATTACACTGAGAGATTATGGAGATATAAATCACTAGTGATAATGAATGTATGTTCTGTTTATGCTTATGTTTCTGTATTGAAGATGACATCCCAAATGTTTTAAAATGAATAAAAATACTTTTATTCGGAAATACTATGATAAGGTATTTATCATGTTTTACTGGGAACAAATTCCGCAAACATTTTTATTACAAGAGGTACTCTGATTTTTATAAAGCATAAACAAAATCGATCTTTTCTGGCCGAGAAAATGGGGATGTCACAGTTGGTATCAGAGCATTAGTTTAAGCGAACTAGGAATATGGATTTATTTCTAGACTTAAACTTAGAATTCTAAGCAATGATCGTGAAGAGTGTGTCCAATATATTTTAGGTAGTACACCTGAATAGACACAAGCACTAGCTAATTTAGGGAAAATGCCTAACATGCTTTTATGTGCTAAATGATTTATGATATGCATTGTATGATCGGATCTATGGTTTGTTGCCGACTAGATCTAGAAATTTTATGTGCTCAGGTTTCTAAACGTTTAATTACGATATTAGAACCGGCATGTAAGTTTTTGGAATAATAAGGAGGAGTGCGCGTCTAAATCTTCCTCTATCTATATTCTCGTCTTGATACACTTAACGCCTATTTTGGTGTATAGAATGTCATGATAAGGACTCATAGCAGACTAAGCAAATGGAGGAAACGAGAAGGATTACGATAGTGAATGACACCTATCGGAAGATATCGTAAGAGTGATATCTTGCCTTTAGAATGCATCTAATAAATAATACGCCTATTACAGGAGAAGTACACTTTCGATTAGCAGAAAGAAATATTTTTGGTATAATGCATGAAGTTATCCCATCGTCTGACATTTCCATCACCAAACGAGTTGAAGCAGAATTGATGATTGAAGATTCGCATGGAAGAAGTCCAACTAGAGTCTAGGGAAAATTATATGACTGTTTAGACACATTTGTATGTGTTAAAATTGTTTTTGTGATAAAAACTTGGAGAACTGCGAGAGAATACTTGGGAAATGTATGAGTACGTGTGAATGGTAGTAGAGGCCTATACTACCGGAAGCACAGGGTTCACACTTGGATCAGGGAAAGTTACAAGGTTACCATGAAGCTAGTAATTGATTTCATTTTATTCAAATATGTCATTACCATCGTTTCGGTAATGACTAAGTACATGATTGTCATTCCGATCCTAATGGTCATATCGAATTGAGTCCGACTACGATAAGTATGTTACGAGGTTCAGAGAACCAAGTTTGATGTAACATCTGACTTAAGCCGGAAGATTGAAATAAAAGATAATCAAAGCAATCGGTAGGGGTATCGTGATAGTTGCTTGTAGCTAGAAATGCTACCTTTTAAGATGAGATTAGAACATGAAGGAAAGTATAGTCTGTTCTGGAAGACTCTAATAAACCTGAGTCTAAGCATTGCAACATACAATGATAGGTCATTAGAATATGTCACATCGTTCCATTGTAGTAATAAAGGAACTTATTTTAATTTCGTATCCGGTGAGGATCGATATTGTGACTTGAAGGTCATAATTTGGAGTCTAACGTGAGATAAGGAGCAAGTGCAAGATCGAGCACCGCCTGCAGTCAAGAAGTCCAAGAGTTAGATACTCATTCGAAGAAACAAGGAAGTTATGATTATTACCTAGGATGAATAGATAACATATGGAGTCATTATACCACCCTGTTTCGTTGATGATTCCGGGACGTAATCATCCTAAGGGGGAGATAATTGTAACGCCCACAGATTCGGGCTAGCCAATTTAGAGACAATGAGCGTCAAAAATGAGTTTTTAATGGAAGATTATTTAGAAGGATTAATCTTAAACAATTTGTATAATATATCTCAAGGGTTCCGTACATATAAAGAACGCTGAAATCCGACTTATAACGAAGAAGTTATGGCCGTCGAAGTTTTTCGGCAAAACCGACATGACACCGTGAGACGTAAATAGTGAATTTATGATAGATGACTTTTTAGCCTTAGTGATATAAACCAAAGTTGTAGTATACCTTAAACCGAGAACATCCATAAAAAGAACGCCCAAATCTGACTTTGTATGAGGAAGTTATGATTTTTGTAACATTTAGCATAACAGTGCACAACCCGAAAATTCGAATTTTAGATCGGTCAATTTTCAGCCAAAATAATCTAAATGAGAAATGAAGATATCGTTAATAGGAGTTAAACGATAAAAAGACAGTCGAAAACGGAGCTCGTATGCGAAAGATATGGACGGAGCTTAGTCTCTACTCTTCGAGTGCGGCGAATTCGATACAGTTTTGTAAATCCGATATAGAATGAGAATTAGCCAACAGTGTCTAAATGAAAGTTCTATTACTCATAAATACCAACACGTGGATATAAATAATGTCAAAAACGAAGCTCGTATGCGAAGGATATGGACGAAGCTTAGTCTCTACTTTTCGATCGCGACGAATTCGAATACAGTTTTGTAAATCTGAGATACAATAAGAATTAGCCGACGGGGTCTAAATAAAAGTTGTAGTACTCGTAAATACCAACGCATGGATATAAATAACGTAGAAAACGGAGCTCTTACGCGGAAGATACGGACGAAGCTTAGAGACTACTTTACTATAAAACTCCTATAAATAAAGGGTGAACTCCTCATTTTTTCTTCACACCATAAGCCTTTCTTTCTCTCTCTAACTTTTCTCTAGCCTCCCTAAACACCTACCATGTCTAGGGAACCTCCCTAGCACGAGAAGGAAACCCCGGAGCGCCCGACGGCTCCGAGAAGAAAAGCTTTCGGCTCAGAAACGTTGCTTCAGCGAAGCCCGGTTTTCCATAAAACCCACTGTAAGTGAGCTACGCCTACATTATTTTTTTAAATAGCTTTTATTTAATTATAGTAACGTTATTTTTTTTTTGGAAAGGGAACTTCCCTAACGAGGGTTTCAAGGCCAGCTTTCGCGCACCGACTAATCCCCCGCTGCAAACATAAAGCTTTGCCTCATGCCCTGGAGTCACTATAGGCGAACCTCCATGGCCACAAGGGCTAAGTGGTGCCAGGATTTGAACATGGGTCAATAGGTTATCCACCATATCTTCCACATGTCTTACCAAGTCACCACAACGTTATTAGGAACTTATAATAAGTACTTTCGCTATTATTATGGGTTATATAAGTATTGATTTACACTTATATAATAGTAATAATAGCTAGACTATTAATTAGTCTCGACGAATAATAGACTAAACTCTAGTAGTAATAATAGTAGGTTTTGTCGACAGAATTTTTTTTTAAGAAGCGAAGCGCTGTCTGAGTTCGGAATCACCACCGTATCAGGTGAGTGCATAGTCCCTTTCATAAACATGATTTTAATACAAGTATTAATTAAAGTATTAAATATATGTTAAAGAGTTAAATATTTGTTGAAGAGTTTATGTGTGAGTGCATAGTCCCTTTCATGAACATGATTTTAATACAATTATGAATTAAAGTATTAAATATACGTTAAAAAGTTTATGTGTGAGTGCACAGTCCCTTTCAAGAACATGATTTTAATACAAGTATTAATTAAAGTATTTAATATATGTTAAAGAGTTAAATATTTGTTGAAGAGTTTCTGTGTGAGTGCATAGTCCCTTTCATGAACATGATTTTAATACAAGTATTGATTGAAGTATTAATTATATATTTATGTGCGAGTTAATTGATGTTGCCTGAAATACGTGTTAAAGAACATACCTGATTATATATGATGATTTAGGATAAAGAGTAGACCAAAATTAATTATGAGGAATATTGGGTAGTATTTTGTTACGAGTACAAGTGAGTTATACTCAGAGAATAGAACTTTAGTATATGTCATTTATCCGGGCATGGATTAGACACAGTCATTGTCCCAAGTCCAAAAGTATGGATTGGACATAGTCAACTGTCATTAATTCGGAGGTATGGATTAAGAGATAGCCAGTTGTCCTTAGTCCGGGAGTATGGATTAAGACATAGTCATTCGTCCCTAGTCTGAGAGTATGGATTAGGCATAACCATTTGTCATTAATCTGAGAGTACAGATTAGGTAAAGTCGTTCATTTCTGATCCGGGAGTATGGATTAGGTAAAACGGTTAATCTTGGGTTTGAGAGTATGGATAGTCTCGTTGTGAGGATCGATGGGGTAGGATAAGAGTTACTTATACATATATGGTGAAATTGTATAATTTGTGAGTTCTAAATTATATATATGATATAACATTGTGGGATTGAAATCCCTATGTACTCACCAGGTTTCCCAACCTGACCCACTCAGTTTATTTATATCACAGGTGTTGATACGAAGTCACATTACACTGAGAGATTAAGGAGATATAAATCACCAGTGAAAATGAATATAAGTTATGTTGATGCTTATGTTTATGTATTGACGATGACATCCCAAATGTTTTAAAATGAATAAATATACTTTTATTTGGAAATGTTTTGATAACGTATTTATCATGTTTTAATGTAAATAAATTCCGCAAACATTTTTATTACAAGAGGTACTCTGTTGTTTATAAAGCATAAACAAAATCGATCTTTTCTGGCCGAGAAAATGGGGATGTCACATTTTGTTTAGCAGCCAGGGCTCGGTAGTATATTCAACACGAGTGTGCCGGTTACTTAGCGTATGCGGTGGATATGCGGGTGAGGGACCAGACTTCAGTTTCAGAGGTCCTGGTGGTTAGAGAATTTGATGACGTGTTTCCGGAGGAGTTACCCGGAGTGCCTTCGGAGAGGCTGGTTGAGTTCAGGATTGATCTTGTGTTGGGTGTGGCCCTTATCGCTAAGGATTCGTACCGATTGGCACTGCCAGAGATGCAGGAGTTGTCATCTCAGTTGCAGGAGCTGCTGGGTAAGCAGTGTTACACCCCGAAACCGATGGCGGAAACGTTCCGGGGCGGAGGACGTCATGTAGTATCGCAACCAATAGCGTAGTAAACACAAACATTACATTACATAGAAATATTTACATTGTCTGAAAACAAAGTGTTACAAGTGTTATACATATATATCATATGAACAAAAGCTAAGACGAGTCTTCTATACGCTCCGTCTTCTCCAAAAGATCGCAGGGTACCTGTCTAATGCGGACCTGAGAATACAAGCAGTTTGAAAATCAGCATAAAGTTGGTGAGTTCATAAGTGGTTTGTTTTCGTAAGAGAACAAGTTTCCTTTGGTGTTCTGAAAAAGTTTATATCCAAGAAAATATCATATTTTCTTATAAGGAAAGTTTAGTTATCCATTTGTTACACAATTTGGTTAAGAGCAGTTATGTTATTCCAGGAAAAACTCTTATTTTCCTAAAAGTCGTGGTTAGTTCTTGGTTCGAAATGCAATGTCCTAGTATCTACCATACTTGTAGTATTAGATAAGTATTCTAAAAGCCTGGTTATCCTATACACGAATGTCGAATATCTACTATACTTATCCAAAATTTCGAAACTTTGGTGACACTCAGAGACGTACACTAGCTGTATTTTCGAAATTCTGGTGACATCCAAAGGCGTGTTTTATACATATTTCCGAAGCTCTGTCGATATCCAAAGGCGTATATTAAACGTATTTTCGAAACTCTGTCGATATCTAAAGGCGTACTTTAGACTTATTTCCGAAACTTTGGTGACACTCAAAGACGTACACTAGCTGTATTTTTGAAGTTCTGGTACTATCCAAAGGCGTGTTTTATTAGTAATTATCCTAATTTATGATTAGCATGAATCCTTCATAAATTATAAAATATAACGTAGATTATAACATTTTATAATGAGATCTACAATTAATCTGAAAGCTAACTCTGCAAGTTAAACGGATGGTCAATACGGTTTTAGTATTAAAAGCATACGGAATATGAAAACATTTCAAAAGAAATAATAAGTTTGAGTACAAGATTTCCTTCTACTTTTGCTTGTATTCCCCCTGAAAACATTGAAAAACACGGAAAAAGGTGTAGGGGTATGAACTCACTGGTCGATAAATGTGTCAGCTAGAATGCTAAGTGTCAGTTTGGGGCTTCAAAACACGCAAGGTTCCTATGTAATATGAAGAGATACACAAAATGTATCTAATTAGACCTTGAACTACTAATTAAGTAAGATAATACACTCTGAGACACGAAAACACTTCAAATCAAGTGTTAGGAGGGATCCGGGTGGCATCTAATGGGGTGTATGGCCTAGGTATGGAGTTTACTCTTCAAGAGTAAACTCTTAGAGGAGATCATGGCCCTAATGATCATATCCCCATGAGTTTACAACCGTAAACTCATGGGTGGTGCTCTTGGGTGCTTAATGACCTTATAACACTTGAGGGATGATGTTAGGTTTAGTTCTAGGGCATTGGAAGGGGTTTTAATGATCAATGGGACCACTTTAAGGAGTTTACGGCAGTAAACTAGAAGTTTTATGGCCGTAAACTCACACATGCACCTTCCTTGTGTGTTTTGATGGTCCTAGGTTAATCACATGTGATTCTAGTTCAATATACAAGCCATGGAAGGAAGTTAGGGCACCATTTGACCAATTTTGAGGACTTTACGACCCAGGAACCATTCCTTGGGGGGGGGGGTTACGGACATGAACTCCTAAGGGGGTGGTTTCTTTCAAGTTTAAGACCCTTAACACATTGGTGGATGGTTCTAGACATTATTCTAAGGCTTAGGAGGTGTTTAAGGGGCATCTTAACACCTTAAAAGGTGTTTACGACCTATGAAAGGGTGTTTACGGTCCAAGCATGTTCTTGGGCCATAAACTCATGTTTACCCCTCAAATGTTAAGGTTTTGGTGTTCTAAGTCCAATCTTGTAAGCCCCTAAGTCATATCTAGGCTTCAGAAGTGTTTTGGAAGGGTTTGGGGGCTCCAAAACCCCATTTATGTGTGTTTACGGTTTTGGAGTGTTCCAGGGCCGTAAACACATGTTTTTGGTCCTTTTGGATGATTTTGCCACGAATTTGAAAGCTAAACATGTTAATCTATGAGCTAGGATGGATGTCTTACCGATTTGGAGCTTGAATTGGGTGGTTTTTGGATCAAAAACTTGGATTTGTAGAGAGATAGTAGAGAGAGGGTGAAAAAGCTTCAAATGAAGTTCTTTCAACTTTATATACGGTTTAAGTTTGAGGCCCGGTGGAATTCTACCCGATACTGACGTTAAACGGGGCTTTTGGTCGTACCCGATTTAGTTGTTGTAACCTGACGTGGTCGAAACTAATTTTTTTTTCAAATAATAATTTGGGGCATTTTCATGTGTTTCTAATGGGTTTGGACACTTACGAGGTCAAATAAAAGTCTTAAATTAAATGACCTAATCCAAAATGTTAACGGAGAAAGTGAAAGACAAACGGCTTTTACTGACGGGAACGGGTTACAGTGACGGAATAATTTTCGGATTGTCACAAGCAGTTTATTCGTCCGAGTAGTTCTCCAGGGGGAGCACCGATCCTTTTCGTCAGGAAGAAGGACGGTTCACACCGGATGTGCATCAATTACAGGGAGTTGAAAAAGTTAACGGTGAAAAACCGTTATCCACTCCTGAGGATAGATGATCTCTTCGACTAGTTGTAGGGTGCATCTTGGGTTTCCAAGATCGACTTAAGATCCGGATATCACCAGGCCAGGGTGAGAGAGGAAGACGTGGAGAAGACCGCATTTCAGACTCGTTATGGTCATTACGAGTTCGTGGTGATGCCATTTGGGCTCACCAACGCGCTAGCAGGGTTTATGGATCTGATGAACTGATTCTGCAGGACAATGCTCGATCTCTCGGTTATTGTATTCATAGATGATATCTTGGTGTACTCCAAGACCAGGGAACAACATGAAGAGCATCTGCAGGAGTTAGTGGGAGTTTTGAGGCGAGAACGACTTTATGCCAAGTTCTCGAAGTGTGAATTTTGGTTGCGAGAGGTCCAGTTCCTTGGACAGCTCATTAATCAGGAGGGGATTTTGGTCGATCCGTCCAAAATCGAGGTGGTTATGCAGTGGGAGATTCCGAAATCTCCCTCATATATCAGAAGCTTCTTGGGATTGGCAGGGTACTACCGGAGGTTTATACAAGATTTTTCCAAGATTGCGGTACCTCTCACTCGTCTGACGAGGAAGGGGGTGGATTTCCGGTGGGGCCCCAAGCAGCAGAGGGCGTTTGAGACCCTCAGGCAGCGTTTGTGTGAAGCTCCAATGTTGACCCTCCCTGAAGGAGTTGAAAACTTCGTGGTATTCTGTGATGGATCCATCACAGGGTTGGGAACGGTCCTCATGCAGAGGGGACGGGTGATTACATATGCATCACGGCAGTTGAAGCCGCATGAGACTAGGTATCCTACTCATGATTTGGAGTTGGGGGCGGTGGCTTTTTCCCTCGAGATATGGAGACATTATCTATATGGGGTCCATTGTACCATATATATGGATCACAAGAGTTTGAGGCACATCATGGATCAGCCCAACCTAAACATGAGGCAGCGCAGGTGGCTGCATGTAGTCAAGGACTATGATTGTGAGATCATTTACCACCCTGGTAAAGCGAATGTAGTGGCGGATGCTTTGAGCCGCAAGGTAGTGGGGTCTTCCACCCCAGCGAGATGTATGAGGATAGCCATGGATCCTCCGATTGTGACTTTGATCAGGGACGCGTAGGTTGAGGGTATGAGACCAAAGAATTAGAAGAAGGAAAGGATTAAGGGTGAAAGCACCCAGTTTGTGCATGATGGATAGGGATTGATGACCCTTTATGGTCGTGAATGGGTTCCGATGTGTAGTGGTGTGATTATGATGGCATGTGCGGAATTAGAAAAAATCTAGTAAATCATCATGTAAACTCAAGAACACAAGGAGTAAATAAATCTGTGTAAGCTCATATTAGATGTAGAAAGGATATACAAATGGGTTTGTACAAATTTCTCTCTCTAGTCTAACACTCCAAAATGATCATCCTTAATATGAGTGTCACTCACTTCCTATTTATAGGAAAGACAACTCATTTACACATCAATAAGGGTAAAGCACAAATACATTCAAGCGTGACTTTGCACCCTAACATTCTCCACATCAAAGTTAGGATTGGATGTCTCGGCTTCAATCTCCAACGAGCTAGCACGATCAAGACCAAACTAGCCATTTTATAATAAAAAAAATGATTATAAAACCCATTAAGGGTAAGAAGCGCCCGAGGAATAAACTTCACAATACTTGCTGTTGATGTGTACCAAAAATCTTGTAGGGAAAAACAATCACGAAAAAAGCCTCAAAAAAATTTCCATTTTGTGAAAATTTTCGACTTTTTTGGTGAAAGTTGCAAGATTTTCCAAAATCCGGGTAGAAATTGTCAATAAAAGAATTATGTAGGGACCCGTTGCGCCAAAAACAACCAAAAATGCGAAATTCTCCGCCATTTGCGATTCTGGGTCGAAAATGTTAATTCGCACAAACTACAGGGACCAGAAATGAACATTTTTCAATTTCTCAGGAAATCAGCCCAATTTCTATGTTGGGTATTTGTTGCCAACTTTTAGAAACTTCAGGGACTCATTTCGAAACTTCTGCATTCTTCACTTCCAAACTTTCGAAAGTCAGTCCAACTTTCGAATATGGGTATAAATTGTCAAACTTTCGAAGGTTACAGGGACCAATTCGAAAATTCTGCCTTATTTTTTGCAAACTGTCGAAAATTACCCCAAATTTCGAAGATGGGTAAAAGGTGTCAAACTTTCGAAACTTTAAGGACCAATTTAGAAATCCATGTTTCTTCCCCCAATTTGTTCCAGTCGCGAGCGTAACACCAAAACCTTCGCACTTTCGCGACTATGACACCAAAATCTTCGTTATCAAGCATATAGCTTTAACCCAAAATCTTCGTTAGTCACCCGATTCTCATAAATTTCGAAACTTATCAACCCAAATCCAAACTTTCGAAATTAACTCAAATACTTCCATTCGCTACTTTGCATCAAAATCCAATTTGAATCCCAAATTATCAATCATCGACATCAACTACTCCAAAACTGAATCCATAGCCATTTGCTTTTTCCATCACAGCCTTCAAAATCAAAGTACAAATCAAACTATCGATTCAAACTCGACAGTCATTAATCGCGAACCAAACTCGACCATCGACAATGCATCATCGAGCCTTCCCATTCACAGCGTTCAACTTTCATAACCAACCTCGACTATCAACAACTCAAAATCGACAGCCTTCAACTTCGAATCTTCATAAGGACCCTTGACATCGATGTGTTTGATTTCACTAATGCCATCGAGTGATGTCGAGGATCGAGTGTAACCCAAACCATCAAAATCTGTTCAACCGTTTGTTTTCAAACCGATCAATAGTCAATCACATTTGAAGCCAAAAATCAATTCCAACTTAAAATTGACTTCCGAGATCAAAATTTTTTCCTTTCAACTCCAAGTTTTCTTCATTCGAAATCACAATAGAGCAGAAAGTGACTTCGATTTCCAAATCAAAATTCAAGTATCGAACAAAACTCATCTACTGTGTTTGACATCAAGAACATAGTCCCAAACAATTTTTGAAATTGAACCCCAAATTATACCTGATTTCGACATCCAAGCCTCAAATCAACTCTTATTAACCAATTTTAGCCTCCAATTCATAGAACTACCACATAAAAATAGTGTTTGACTTTTTCTGGGTTTGACTTTTTGAAGTCAAAGATCACTAAACACGAAATTCCTGATTCTAATGTCCGATTTCAGATCAAAAACATGATAAACCAACTATTGTTCACATGTTCTTCACAAATATTTCAAAGTTTTTGATCAATTTTATCAAAATCAAAAACATTGATCGACAATCACTTGATCATCATCGGCTTGTTAATAGACGAAACCATACACAGCCGATTCACAAGTAGCGATTAACACAAACTTCTAATCGATTTTTCAGTAATATTACAGCGAAATCGAACTTCAAGAACAATGGATTAAGAACGAGATGTATGGAATTGAGAGTACAACTGGGATATGCGTGACGAAAAAATGAGACCAGCGACAAAGTGAACGAATCAAACACTTCAATTGACTTTGGGCTCACACAATTGTATTGGATTAAAAGCATTTTGGGCTTAAAAATCGGACATGAACAGTAATCAAGTTTTGGACTACATCAAATCATGCGCAGTAACATTTCGAAATTGATCAACAAAAAATGAATTTCAAAGAAGAAAAAAAATTGGAAGTATTATTTTGATTTTTGGAATTTTGATCTAAACAAAAATAATTGGATAAAAAATGGGGTTGAAACGGATTAGATCCAATGAGACAAATCGATCAAAAATGAAAAACACAAAGCACGAATCGTAATCAAGAATGTTTTGGAATCCATTTGAGAATTTGAGATACCTTTATGACGAATCGAGATCCATTTGCATCAAACGAATCAAATTTAGAAGATCTTGGTTCTTTTATTGGAACGAGAAAATCTTCAATTTGAACATTGTACCACCCACGATGCGTGTTGTACAACTTGTTCTTCATGTTCTTCATCGATCCAAGAACATCTTCAAAAGAACCACAACACTTTTGGGTTTTGACTTCAAATTCAATGCAACATTTGGAGATTGTTGCTTTGGAACCCAAATTTGTTTTACAGATTTCGGATTCACAACAACATTTGACGATTTTTGTGAATAAACCCACTTGTTCTTCCGTTTAATCTTCTTCTTCTTTTTCTTTCTCATCTTTTTGCATCTTGAAGACTTGATTTCATGAACAAACCCACTTTCCACAACTTCAATTTTGTGAGTTAAATCAAATCTTTTAGAGTTTGATACTTGTGATTTTCTTGGATCACTGGCTTCTGATAAGGAATCATTCCTTCAAACGAATTACAAGAACACAAAATATCATCGATTTGAACTCCAATCGAGCAAAAAACTTTTTCACCATAAGAATCAACTTGAACTCCTTTTTCTTGAACATCAAGAACATCACATTGAACTCCATTGTCAAGAACTTCAACAAACTTAACAGAACGAAGCTCATTCGGGTTTTCAATTAGAGAAATGTATTTGTTATTAAACAAATCTCTTTCTTTTCCTTCCTTTTGATTTCTACTACGGACTAATATGGACAAGGCAATTTTATTCAACCATACAATCTAACAAAGTGGTTGAAAAATCAAACTTCCATTATCATCTTTCAAATCTCCATAAGAAACCATATTACCCCATGAAATCAAATTGCTTAACATCAACCCATAAAATTGATCTTCATTGACTTTGTATTTGATAAATTCAACAGTCACAATCCAAGAATCATACGAAAAATCCACCATGATCATAAGAACATGAATATGTACAAAGAGAGAAAGTGATTTTGAATGGGTTTTCTAGAAAGATAAAGAAAAAATCACTTGAATTATAATGAAGAAAATCGAATTTTGATAGAAACAATGATGAATTCGATTTCTAGAATCCAAAAACTCTCTAAATCACGAAGATCAAAACACAATGAAGAATCACCATAATCAAGATTGCCATCATGGATCAATTCTTGATGAAAATCAAGAACACCGGCTCTGATACCAATTGTAGTGGTGTTGATTATGATGGCATGTGCGGAATTAGAAAAGATCTAGTGATTCATCATGTAAACTCAAGAACACAAGGAGTAAATAAATCTGTGTAAGCTCATATTAGATCCAGAAAGGATATACAAATGGGTTTGTACAAATTTCCTTCTCTAGTCTAACACTCCAAAATGATCATCCTTAATATGAGTGTCACTAACTTCCTATTTATAGGAAAGACAACTCATTTACACATCAGTAAGGGTAAAGCACAAATACATCCAAGCGTGACTTTGCACCCTAACATTCCGATGTATGGGGGAGTCAGACAGACCGTTTTGGAGGAGGCTCATAAGTCTCATTTCTCCATTCACCCAAGGCCACCAAGATGTTCAGAGACCTGAGTTTGAGTTACTGGTGGCCGTGTATGAAGCGAGAAATCGTTGGGTATTGTAACGCCCGTAGATCTGGGCTAGTCAATTTAGAGATAATAGGGGTTGAAAATGACTTTTCAGAAAAATATTATTTAGAATAAATAATCTTAACCAAGTTGTAGTATATGTCACAAGGTTTCGGTACATATAAGAACGCCAAAATCTGAGTTATAACGAAGAAGTTATGACCCGTCGAAGTTTCGCGACGGAACCGACACGGCACCAGGAAGCGTAAATAGTGAATTTACGATAAAGCAACTTTTAGCGTCAGCGATCTAAATGAAAGTCGTAGAATACATTAAACCGAGAGTGTCCATAAAAAGAACGCCCAAATCTGCTTAGGTGTACAAAACAAGAGGAAGATGATAACCTGAGCCTAAGAATGTGATGGGTCATGCATCGGTCGTTGCGCCTGCACCCGAACCTATAACAATGGCAGAAGTTTAGGAAGTGATGCGAACCATGATAGACTGAGAAGATAGAGGAAATGAGATGGCTTATGATAGTGAATGATACCTATCGGAAGATATCATAAGAGAGGTATCTTGCCTTTAGAATACGTATGATAAAATAGAAGTACGTATAGAGAGGTACGATACATCTGAATGTACACATTTGATTGGCGGGATGATAGAACGATTGGTGTAATTGATGGGTTTTAGCCAAAAGAACATCCTATGTGTTCATGCAAACCCTAATGCTTGGATCTAGGTTTCTCTATTGTACATGCAATGTATCCAAGACTTACAATCTTAGATCTAACATATTATAAACTGAAATTAGGGTTTAGAGAATTATCTTTGATTGTTATATACAAATAACAATCACAAATCCTCCTTGTAAAGACTTTACAAAGCTTAGAGTCACAATTGTCACTCCTCTAATGGCTCACAAACAAAGCAAGAGGATGAAGAATAAGGAGAGAGGAGGCTGCCCAAAACGTCCAGAAACCCTAGTGGAACTCTTAGCCACGTTTTTGGGGCTTAAGGGTACTATATATACATGTAGGCTATTAGGGGTTTCAACTAGGAAACCTTAATTTGACTGCTTAAGCCCTAAGCAGCCCATGGACACTTTTAGAATATCCCTTGGACGATTTCTAATGGGTTTCCCCATAGAATTCATCCAACCTATTATTCCAAGGTAATCCATAGCCCAAATGCAATTATCTTATAATTACAGTTCCAGTCCCTTAAGTTTAATTAATCTCTTTTAGCCACAAAATTAATTATGAATTAATTCTTGACTAATACTAATTAAACAATATGATTTCTCCTTTAATATATTATTCTCATAATATATTAATAAATCATAATTAATCCTTTCTCTCCATAATTCATCCTATCAAGTTGCTTTGATGAAGGCAACCCAAAAGGACCATGCACCATCGAGTCAAGTACATACCAAAATAGTTATGGACTTAGACACTAATCCAACAGTCTCCCACTTGGATAAGTCTAATAACTATTCTGCGTATGACTTCAAATCCTGATCTGCAGTCATAGCTTTCAAAAAACTGCTGTCAACTCTGATCTTATCAGAAATGCATGTCCTTTAGATAAGGGATCATATATTCCTCTATTCTAGATATCGTATAGATGTGAGACATGGATTGAAGTCATTCTCTCAGTCTATATGTTGTTTCCCGATTTCCGATTTATGATGACTGACAACAGACTACAATTGAACACATCAAATTAGTCTCGGCTTGGCCAAGCGCTTAGGGTGTCATCACTAAATCATCGAGGGGCCCAAAGATATCGCTTTCATCCTACTTTGGATAAAAGGAACGTATAAACTTCGATTCAATACTTGCTTGTACTCACTCACCAAATCACACACAACAATATGTTTTATTACACCAAGTTACTGGTGCGTTTACATATTATCAATGTGTAAACGAGTCGCAAGATACAACTCACACATATCGGTTTCAAGAATATAAGATGTTATCGTCTCACCAATCACTCGTGATAAAATCCATGAAGTGATCCAAGTGAGCGTGGGTTTAATCCAATGCTCAAATCATATTCATAAGCACTCATGAACGTTGTAGCAAACATTTGCTTATGTCTAATACACTTTAGACAATCCACACACCAATTCACGACAGTCTTCATTAATACCTACTTCCAACATATGAACGACCGTGGTCTGTTCGAATAATTTGATTGTTCTGAATCAATTTAATTATTCAGGAAGTCAAAACATGCAAAGTGAAACACAAGAATAATACTAATCCCATATGGCCCCAAACTCTGGGTATAAATAAAACATTTTATTTAATCACCATATTGATTACTCATTATTTGTTGTTTCGGGTAATCAACTTCTTACTTGAATTATAACAACAATTGTCCCATGCTCTTAACATGCACACAATGTTTACCTACGGTCCTTACTTTGTGAAATAGATCAAATGAACACATTTCCAATCATACTCATTTCACAACTCCCAATCCTTATCATAAGTATAAGAATATCAAATTCTTGCCACTTATAGAATATGCTAGATTCTAACATTTTATGCAATGATCCTTTCGTAAATTCATAGCTCAAAATCATCAAGACTTGGCCATTCTCTATTAGAAGCATTTTTATAGATATGATGTCTCTCATTCAAAGTACATTTCTTTGGACATCCTTCTTGCATAAAAGTTTCTAATCAAGACAGATTCTCAATATCCAACTCCCAATATGGAAACATTTCCATATTTGCCATACAACAACTTATTCTTAATAGAATCTTATCTATAATAATGTCGATATGGTCCATCCAATACTATACTTCCAACTACTCACAAGCGACCAATCCTCAGCGAGCTTTGGATCGTCCTTTGATAGTTGTTTAATTATTTTAGTCAAAACCGATTCTAGTCCTTTTTCCCTCTAAATGCGCTAGACATTTGGAAAATTTTAGAATGGTCAAATATAATAGCACTAGCAATCAATCCTATACCCGAAGCGTATGGGATACGATGCATAATGTCTTACATAAAGATATGATACTTTATCAATCTTCTGCCATAATATTTAATGTGCCGCGTTCTCATAATTCGAACAATGCCATAACACTATGTATCCTTGACTAAATTTATTAACATTCCACAACCTAAGCCTTTAGATTTGAAATGAAGCATAATATTCTCTCCCTTAATTATAGCAAAACAACTATTCAACCCTTACGACTTTGCAAAGTATAACTCTTGTTTTTTATAATTAATATTGCTAACTTGCAATACTTGTTTTAATAATCATATAAGCACAACATTTATGCTCCCACTATCATGATGATTATTATCAAATAAGCATAACACTTATGCTCCCACTAGCTTTGACATGATAATCCTTTATCTAAGCTTCTTAAACTTATACACCTTTGCCTTAGATAGCTCATATGTGTGTCTAAAAAATTCAGACTAATTGCCAAATCTCACAATTCGAATTATGGAAAGGGATACCGTAACCATAATCGAATTCGAGAATACAATTTCACAACCACTATCTTCTTAAAATCTCTCTTAGTGAAAGCATTTCCTCACAGTCATTTTCATGGAGGAGGGAATCTTATGACACTTAGATTTTAATGGTGTATGTGTTCCTATCCATGCGAATTTGCACAAAACCAAAGTTTGCGACAAATCCAAACTCATATGGACCGAACTTTCTTAATCTTGATTTCTTGCCTTATGGTAACACGAGTGCCCACCATGTCTTCCAAGTAGTTAAGCATTTCTTATCAATGTACTTTTCATTGATCAAGGTCCTTGCCTTTTATGCATTCAAATGAGAACTCATAGAACTCACATGCATAATTAACTCAATTGGAATGACATAGAAACAAGATAGTGTCAACACGATAGGTTGTAAACCTCAAGTCGTGTGCTAGTGATGATTGATAAGGTTTATTCTTGATTAGTTCTTGAAACCTTTCAAGACCATTAAGACTCCCACTGACTCCTTGACATATAAGATTCTCTTGTCAACAAACATTTCTTGACAAACAAATATTCAAGAGTTAGTGTAGCTTTTATCAAGACAAAACACTTCAAAAAATTGGTTCTAGTTGGTCTTTGTCTTATCACAACTTTCCAATTTTAAAAATAAGAAAACTTTTTCAAATTCCACATTTGATGAATGTTATAAACCTTCTTAAGACTTGTCACTCAATGTCACAATCTTAACTCTAAGACTTGTTTTGAAACGAAGTATGATTGACTTCTTGATTTAACCATTTCTTCAATTCTTGATTCCTCTTCTCAGACATACAATTGCACTGAGACTCACTTAGAGGATCAATTGAGATATGGTTCTTAATCATTAAGACTTATCATAAAACATAATAAAAGCACTCTCCCTTCTTCTTAGAATAGAGAAGCTTTTATCTTTCTGCCTATTTGATTCTTCTTATTCGTTCTGCTATTGATTGAAACTCTTTCAATCAACTGAGAATTACACTTAATGTCATAAGTATAATCATATTTACTTAACCTTAGTAAAATCATGATGAATATCTTTGTTACTCTTGTGGTGGACTTGATCAACACACAACCTTGTGTACTCGATCTCCTAGTCCTTCACTTGACACTTTGTCAATGAATTAGTCTAATTTCCAAATATGAAATTTCTTATTCACCATTCAACCAAGTTGTATGATTCCAAGTTTCTATCCAATTGAAACTTGGGCGATGAGAAACTTTCCCTATTTGGTAAATTATTGACCTTTCCACAAATAACATAATTAAGAATCAAATCCATTATTGCTAATAATAGAAACTTACAAACATCAAATTTTCATACACGCCATTGCAAGGATAAATAAATAATATAAAATCAAAATTTATTTTATTGAGGAAAAAATTTGTCCTTACAATGCAATTTAATTGAAAAACTATGTTAATACATATTTCTTAGCAATCTTATTCTAACTCCAAGTAGTAGCTCAAGATTCTAATCTTCAAGTAATGCGATCGAAATCCATTTCTTCACGATTATACAAGACCTATTTTGTTGATGATCCCGGGACGTAATCATCCTAAGGGGGGAGATAATTGTAACGCTAGCAGCTTTGGGCTAGTCAATTTAGAGACGATAAGCGTCAAAAATTACTTGTTAATAATAGATTATTTAGAATAAATAATCTTAACCAAGTTATATTATATGTCACAAGGGTTCCGTACATATAATAAAACGCCGAAATCCGAGTTATAACGAAGAAGTTATGACATGTCGAAGTTTTACGGCAAAACTGCCACGACACCGGGAATCATAAAAAGTGATTTTTTGATAAACTACTTTTAGCCTTAGATACCTAAATGAACATTGTAGTATATGTTAAACCGAGAACATACATAAAAAGAACGCCAAAATCTGACTTCGTATGAGGAAGTTATGATTTTTCTAAAATCTGACTTCGAACGGTTTTTGGGCAACGTGACCTAAATGAGAATTGAAAATCTCATGAATAGGAGCTCAACGATAAAAAGACAGATGAAAACGGAGTCCGTATGTTGAAGTTATCAATTTTACGCAGTCATTTAACAGTATAATCTTCTCTTACTGTTAAATTCAAAATCGGTCGAGAATTAGCTGATATAGTCAAAAAGAAAGTTGTCGATCTTGTCTTTACCTACGTGTGGATATAAATAAAATCAAAAACGAAGCTTGTATGCGAGATTTATGATTTTTCTAGGTCTGGAATGAGCTGTGCAAAATCGGGTGACATGGCGAAATCCTAGCCGTTGCTTTCTCCCCAAGGCTAGCCACCAGATGGTGACATGTGGCATGGACTCAACGAGTAGGTCCTCCTACTTGATGAGTTCGGCTGTTTCCCAGCCTATAAATAGAAGTTTCGGGTGCAGCTTCAAACTCACACCTTCAACCTTCACTTTCTCTCTCTAAACTCTCTCTCTAACCCCCAACCCCTTTGTAGGCTTTTGAGCATTCTAACACTCCTATGGTGTACATGTAACCCTAGAAACCTTGGATCTATGTTTTACTATGATACATGTAAATTGGCTTTTCAAGGTTCTTAACCTAACTAGCATGGCATGAGGAACTTTGAAACAAAATAAGCTAGTAGAGTTACATACCTTTTAGTAGTGGTTGATTGCTTGGAGTTTGAGAGCCCAACACCAATAATGTGGATGCCTCAAATGGAAGTCACAAATCACCACAAACCTTGGAAACTTGATAGAATAGTAGAACACTTCTTAGAAATTGCTCCCCTTAGTTCTCACACAAAAACTAGTGCCATTTCAAATGCCAATGACTCCTTTATATAGTGTGGTGGATTAGGGTTTCATCCATGTAAACCCTAATACCCATGACCTTTCAATTCCATGAGATCCATGGTTTAAAACTCCATGGACTATCTATGGACTTACCATGCAAGTCTAGCCCATTCTAAATTAGCATTAGCCTACATTATATAAATACAAGAGTCCATATTTAATTAGTCACACTTTTGATCACTAAATTAATTTTAGATCAATAATATTTAAATAATATGATTTCATATTAATATATTTGAACTTATAATATATTAATAAATCATAACTTATACTATTCTCAAAAGATTATCTATATAAATTGTTCAGGTGAAGTGCAACCCAAATGGACTATGCCGGGTCGAGTCAAGTACATCTCAAATATAGTTATGGACTTACACACCTTATCCAATAGTCTCCCACTTGGATAAGTCTAATAAATATAGTTGCAATTATGACTTCAGGAACCGACCAACAATCGTAGCTCTTAAAACTCTATTGAACTATGAAGCGTCATTTTAGATAAGGGATCATATAATCCTCTGTTCTAGATATCAGCAGGACAAAGACATGGAACAATGTCTTACTTATAGTCCAACAGTTTTGTTTCCCGATTTCCGATTTGTTTAACATAGAACTTAATTGAACACATCAATTTAGTTATGAGAAGGCCCGGTAAATAGGTCACAACAAAATCATCGAGGGGCCCAAATATCGCTTCTAATCCAAGAAGGAACAAATAAACTTCGAATCATATGCTTGTTCTACTACTTGTTAAATCATACACAAATGCACGTTTTATAACATCGAGTTACCAATGTGTTTTCGTACAATCAATGTATAACCAACTCATAGGAAACAAATCATATCTCTAGGTTTGAAGACTTAAATGATATTACCGTCTCACGATCACTCGAGATAAATTCCATGAAGTGATATAAGTGAGCGTGGGTTGAATCCAATACTCAGAACATATGAGCACTCATGAGTGTTGTAGCAACACTTTGCTATGTCCAACATCTTAGACATCTACAAGCCAACTCATGACTATCTTGATTCATATCTACTTCCAACATATGACTGACTGTGGAGAATTTGAATAATATGAAATACCATAACATAATTATTTTGCAAGTCAAAACATGTAAAATGAAACGATAGTAAACAATTGACAAAAGATAGCAACACTTTACTCATAAATAAACAACAACTTTTATTCATCATCAAATGTCAATTACACTTTACATATTTCAAAAACTATCTAATTACTAAAAACTAATATCATCCTTCAGCCCTATGCGCCTTGCATGCTGGAGATGCTTAATCCTACCCAGTCCCTTCGTAAGGGGATCTGCTGGGTTCTCATACGATGATACCCTCTTTGCCACGATGATTCCTTCTTCTATTCGATGTCTGATGAAGTGATATTTTCTGTCAACGTGTCTGGATCTGCCATAATCTCTTGGTTCCTTGGCTAAGGCAACCGCACTATTGCTGTCACAGAAAATCTCCATAAGCTCCTTTATAGATGGTACAACTCCAAGGTCTCCAATGAAGTTCTTTAGCCATATATCCTCCTTTGCTGCCTCGCTTGCTACTATATACTCTGATTCGCAAGTTGAATCAGTCACTATCTCCTGCTTGGAACATTTCCAAGTAATTGCTCCTCCGTTTAAGGTAAAGACCCAGCTTGAATGAGAGCGGAAATTATCCCTATCATTCTGGAAGCTAGCATCACTATACCCTACTACTCTCAAGTCGTCCTTAGTCCTCTGCAGGTACTTGAGAATGTTCTTTACCGCAGTGCAGTGATCCTTGCCAGGATTCCCCTGATATCTGCTGACCATGCTCAATGAAAAGGCTACATCAGTATGACTACAAGTCATAGCATACATGATCGAGCCTACAACGAAATCATACGGAACTCGACTCATCTCTACTATCTCAACCTCTGTACTCGGGCTCTGATTCTTACTCAGTCTGACATTACTTTGGATCGGTAACTCACCTTTCTTGGAGTTCTACATGTTGAACCTTTTGAACACTTTATCCACATAGGTGCTCTGACTAAGTCCAATTAGTCTTTTACTCCTGTCTCTCAAAATCCTTATCCCTAGGATATAAGCAGCTTCTCCAAGGTCCTTCATAGCGAAACACTTCCCAAGCCAGGACTTCACTTCCTGCAGAGTTAGGATGTCATTTCCTATGAATAGTATGTCATCCACATACAGTACAAAAAGCTAACTATACTCCCACTAGCCTTGACATATACACAAGATTCATCTTCTCTCCTCCAAAAACCAAACTCTTTGACTTTCTCATCGAAACAAAGATTCCATTTGCGAGGTGCTTGTTTCAATCCATAGATGGATTTCTCAAGCTTACACACTCTATTAGGGTACTTTGTACTGACAAAACCCTCTAGCTGACTCATGTAAACATCCTCAGCCAAATTTCCATTAAGGAAAGCGGTTTTGACATCCATTTGCCATATTTCGTAATCATGAAATGCAGCAATGGCTAACATAGCCCTAATAGACTTAATCTTCGCTACTGGTGAAAAGGTCTGATCATAATCAACTCCCGGAGTTTGAGAAAAGCCCTTTGAAACCAGTTGTGCCTTATAAGTGTGTACATTACCATCCATGTTGGTCTTCTTTTTGAAGATCCATTTACACCCGACTGTCTTACGGCCTCGTACATTGTCAACCAAGTTCCAAACTTGATTTTCATACATGGATTGTATCTCGCTGTCCATAGCCTCTTTCCATTTAGCAGCCTCAGGGCCTGCCATGGCTTCCGTGTAGCTATTAGGTTCATCCAAACTTACCAGTGTGCTATCACTGATAAGTGTATCACCTTCCGCAATAATATGGAAACCATAGTAATGCTCAGGTGCATTCCTAACTCTGGTGGAACGCCTCAGAGGTACAGACTCATCTGTCGGATCAACATGAGTTTCCTCCTCAGGTTGATTGCTAGGGTTTGAGGTTCCTTCACCACTTGACTCTTTAATTTCTTCAAGGTCAATTTGCCTCCTACTGTTTCCTTGGCTCATGAACTCTCTCTTTCTCTCTCGCAAAAGACTCCTCTCCTTGCTACAAAGACCACATTATCAATGGGTCCGTAGAAGAGGTAACCAAAGGATCTATGTGGGTAGCCGATGAAAATACACCTCTCACTTCGAGGTTCGAGCTTATCGTGAGTCTCGCGCCTCACGAAAGCCTCGCAAACCCAAATCTTGATGTGATCTAGATTGGGAACTTTTCCAGTCCATATCTCGTGGGGTGTTTTGGCAACCTTTTTGGTAGGGACTAGATTAAGGATATGGAAGGCAGTCTCTAAGGCATACCCTCAGAATGAGATTGGTAGCGAAGCTCGAATCATCATGGAACGAACCATATCCAACAACAAAGTTCGATTATGCCTCTCAGCCCCACCATTAAGCTGTGGTGTCCTGGGAGGTGTCAATTATGAGATAATCCCACATTCCTTAAGATAGTCAAGGAACTCTATACTAAGATACTCACTACCTCGATCGGATCGAAGCATCTTCATGTTCCTGCCCAACTGATTCTCTACTTCTTGTTTAAACTCCTTGAACTTTTCAAAGGTTTCTAACTAGTGCTTGATTAAGTAGACATATCCATATCTACTAAAATCATCAGTAAAAGTCACATAGAAGCGGTTAGCATCTCTTGTGGAGGTTCTGAAGGTTCCACACACATCAGTATGTATGAGGTCCAGCAAACCCTCACCCCTAGCACAAGTACCAGTGAAGGGTGACTTTGTCATTTTCCCAAGCAAACAAGATTCACAACTATCATCTGACTTTATGTCAAATGACTCGAAGATTCCATCCTTTTGGAGTTGGCCTATGCTTTTCTTGCTTACATGTCCAAGACGACAATGCCATAATGATGCTTTATCCAAACTAGTGGAAGAACCGATACACAATACATTATTTCCTAGGTTATCAACAACCGACACAGTTTCATATCCACCATCACAAGGTAATGCTTGAAAATAAATAACATTATTAAAGAAAGCATTAATACCACCACTTTCCTTATCAAACGAAAAGGCAAAACCTTGTTTGTACAAACCATGAAAGGAAATAACATTTCTTGTCATTTTGGACGAGTAACAATACTTATTCAAATCTAATGTAAACCCACTACTTAGCAACAAAGAATAAACTCCAATCTTGGTGACAGATGAAGCTTTCCTATTCCCCATGATCAAGTTTATCTTCCCATGCTCCACATTCTCACTTCTTAGTCCCTGCAAATCAAAACATATATGAATGCCACAACCTGTATCAAGGACCCAAAAATTAGAATGGGGTGAGTTATTAGACAATATAGTGTAAATACCTACATGGATGGGTTTCACTTTCCCATCCTTAACATCTTACAAGTACTTTGGGCAGTTTCGCTTCCAGTGCAACTTTTCATGGAAATAGAAGCATTTAGCCTCTTTAGGGTTGGTAGAAGGAGTGACGAAACCTTTCTTGGTTCCACTTGAAGAGGAGCCATCAAGGGACTTTCCCTTGGTACCCTTCGAAGGGCTCTTCCTCTTCTTTCCTTTTCCTTGCCCGATTGCCAAGACAGGGGCCGCGATAGGAGTAGGAGTGGTAACAACCTATTTACTCTTAAGACCACTTTTGGCGGTCTTTAAGAGTCCTTGAAGTTTCCTGAGTGTAACTTCCTCCATGTTTTGTGGTATGTCATTCCGAATTGATCATAACACGAAGGTAAGGAGTGAAAAATGATGTCAATTGCCAACTCCTCAGGGAAGTTCTCATTCAGTTTCAGCAAACGGTCCACATACCTTTGCATTTTCTGCATGTGGCCCGTGATGGGCTCACCATCCTTCATCCGGGTTGTTATCATGGAGGAGATGATTTCATACCGCTCTTGACGAGCACTCTGATGGTAGCGGTCCATCAAGTCCTGGTGCATCTCAAAAGGGTAGTAGTCCTCATAGGACTTTTGGAGCCTGACTGTCATTCTGGCCAACATGATACATGTCACTTTGGTTGTATCTCTCTCATGTGCCTGGTATTCAGCGATCTCCTCAGGAGCAGCAGACGAATCAAGTTCCTTAAGCACCTTTTCAAGGACATATTCCTAGTCCTTATACCGAGTGACCATCCTGATATTCCAGCTCCAATCCATAAAGTTGGATCCATCGAAGATGACTCTCCCACAAAGGTTCATGTGAGAGAAGGAGCCGGTAGGGTTTGAGCCAGAAGCAACATTGTTGGAAGACATCTAAAAAGAAGGACAAGTTTACATTAGATATAAGGATAATCCTTAATAAGACACCCAAATGTAATATTAAGGCTAGGACCCAACACCATATTTTATAACTTAGAAGAGAGATGTCGTAATCCAAGCTATAAAATATTTGAAGGTAGGTGAATGACGATTCACCAATTTCCACCATGAAAAACGAAATAAATTATTAAGTTTTAATTGGTTTTAAAAATCCTAGATTCTTTGAGATTCATTGAACTTTTCGATGGCATGTTTCAATCTCAAATGTGCCCTTCAATTTTTGTGACTGGGATGTCGAGGATCACAAAACAAGGTGTGAAGTAACCATGCAAATTACTTGGTACTCTTATTATTTATCACTTAATCGATGTGGCGGTTAACCACACACGCTCCACCAATCTATAATAAACCTTACGCCACCCTTGGCCTACCTTGTTAAGTCCAGGTTAGTGTGTCGGTTAACCACACACGCTCCACTAACGACTTAATCAAAGTGCAAAGTGTAATTTCATGGGTTAGCACCTTATTCACATTTTCCTAATGTAACTAAGAATCTAGGAGTTTCAAAACCAATTAAAACCTAATAATTTATTTCGTTATTCACATTTAGTTACTTTATAATCATCGTGCTTTTAATGAGGATTAAATTCATTGTCCTACCCGTTCGGCTAACAACCTCCACCAGTCAAGGAAGCGGTGGGTGAGAGTGTACACCCATTAAGCTACCATTTTATAGGCAACAACCTTATACCCCCTTATAGACCGACTTCGTGAATGAGTCCTACTAACTGTAAAACGAATTGTTCTTGTACATATATAAATATTATTAAACTTATAATATTATAAAGTATAAGGGTTGAATTTTAACTTTTAAAATTCTAGGGGTTGGAACTAAAGTTTTACCAAAGTGTGTGAGACTTTACATGTTCCAAAACTTGAGGGTAAGTTTTGTAACTTTCAAAACTTTTCATCTTTCATAACTTATGAATTAATGGTTTATTAAAATGAGAGAGTTTTCATTTTATGTAGCCTATGTGTTTCTTTAATGGACTTTAAAAAGTGACTTTTGGTAATCCATAACTTGAGGACAAATTATGGATTCCATTAAAACACATCAAGATCAAGAATTAAACTACCAATCAAGTTATAAATAATTCCTATGATCTTCTAAACTCATAAGTTCATGAGCATTCATATCAAAAATTTCAAGAATCATAAATAAACCATACAAAACTTGAATTTTTTTGATAATAGCCATTGAAAATGGATTAGCATAACCCTTACACCATCTAAAACAAGTTTTATAAGACCAAAACAGTTTAGGGTAATGTTTCTAGTCCATTTCCAACAGCAAAACTCGAATATCTGCATTTTAGGGCTCCTACTCGTCGAGTGCACAAACCTACTCGACGAGTAGGATGAATTATCACATGGACTCGTCGAGTCCCCCCATGGACTCGGCGAGTTCATGCTGTAGAATGCAGAAAACTTGAGTTTTTTCAACAATTTGCATCAAGTATCAAGAAAACAAGCCTAGGCTCTGATACCACTGTAGGGTTTGAGCATTCTAACACTACTATGGTGTACATGCAACCCTAGAAACCTTGGATCTATGTTTTACTATGATACATGCAAATTTGCTTTTCCAAGGTTCTTAACCTAACTAGCATGGCATGAGGAACTTTGAAACAAAATAAGCTAGTAGAGTTACATATCTTTTACTAGTGATTGATTGCCTGGAGTTTGAGAGCCTAGCACCAATAATGTGGATGCCTCAAATGGAAGTCACAAATCACCACAAACCTTGGAAACTTGAGAGAATAGTAGATCACTTCTTAGAAATCGCCCCCTTAGTTCTCACACAAAAACTAGTGACATTTCAAGTGCCAAGGACTCTTTTATATAGTGTGGTGGATTAGGGTTTCTTCCATGTGAACCCTACTACCCATGACCTTTCATTTCCATGAGATCCATGAGTTAAAGCTCCATGGACTATCCATGGACTTACCATGCAAGCCTAGCCCATTCTAAATGAGCATTAGCCCATACTATATAAATACAAGAGTTCATATTTAATTAGTCACACTTTTGATCACTAAATTAATTCTAAATTAATTTTAGATCAATACTAATTAAATAATATGATTTCATATTAATATATTAGAACTTATAATATATTAATAAATCACAATTTATACTATTCTCAAAAGATTATCCATATAAATTGTTCAGGTGAAGTGCAACCCAAATGGACCATGTCGGGTCGGGTCAAATACATCTCAAATATAGTTATGGACTTAGACACCTTATCCAACACCCCCCAAAGCCTAGGGTAACTCCTTAGCACGTGGCGGAAGCCCCGGAGTGTCCGACGGCTATGAAAAGAAGAGCTTTTGGCTCAGAAACTCTACTTCAATGAAGCCCGGTTTTGAGAAAAACTCGTTGTAAGTGAGTTATGCTTACCCTACTTTAAGTATAACTTATGTTTAAGTTCATTATCGTTATTATGAACTTCTAAACATGATTTATCATTGATTCCAAGTTGTTATAATGGTTGATCCACTTACGGGGATAATGTCTAGGCTGTGGTTTAGTGAGGTGTTTAAAGTGGGATTTCCAAACAGTATACTTTGTATACCAAACGTACCCTACCTCTGATATGATCCTACCTGATTGTTCCTTATTTGATAGATCATGAAGTAGACTTTGAGTTAATGATGAATCTAGACGAATAAGTAGTCGCAATAAAGATTAGACTAAAACTTAGCAATAATAATGCTAGGTTTCGTTGAATGAAACTAGAAGCGTTAGAAGCGAAGCGCTGCCCGAGTTTGGAATCATCACTTTAACAAGTGAGTGCATAGTTACTTTCATCTTACACATATATATGAAGTATTTTATATAAATTACGTGCTATGTGTGCATATTATCTTTATACTTCCTATCTATGTTGGATGAACGATTTTATACATGTTTTAAATTATTTAAACTGTATATGTATTTTATATCTACAAAATATGTTGGGTAAAACATGGGTAGACGAAATATGAGTTGTTGATGAGATGAGAGGTGATATAGACCATGAGATAAGGGTGAGAGGCGAACAATGAGAGAAGCCTTTTACCCAAGTGTTGGCCCCGTCATCTAGCAGAGTATATATGACAACCACAGACTATTCTAAACAGTCCAGTGGAACACTAGCAGACTCGCAACCTATAGGTATTGTGAACGATGTGCTCACCGGTGTACTCTAAAAACCCAATGACATGTATTGTGAGTGGACTCTCAAAAATGATACTGTCAATAAACGAGATAAACTCTGGAAACTATGCAGACTTAGTGCCTAAACCTTGGTAGTTGCGCCTAGAGGACAATATCGGTAGCTGCGCCTATGTAGAGAATGTCATAACTCTAGCAGCTGCGCCTAAATGATAATATTAGCAGTTGTGCTTGATAGTTGTTTCATTGACAACGACAGACTTCATACCTCTTTCTTAGGATAATCCTTAGGAATAAATGAACGAGAAAATATTGATTCTTATGGTAGATCCTTAAGAGTAAAAAAGATAATGGGGATAGGTAATTGGACTGATTGTTTGATGTTTAAACATAATAACTATATTATTGTGAGTTGAAAACCCTATGTACTCACCAGGTTTGCCAACCTGACCCACTCAAGCTTATTTGTATCATAGGTGTCGATATGAAGCTACTTTACACTGAGAGATTTAAAAGAGATGTAGATCACTAGTGTAAATGAGTGTAAGTTCTATTTATTCTTATGTTTCTGTATTGATGATGACATCCCAAATTTTTTAAAATGAATAAAAATACATTTCTTTGGAAATGATTTGATAATATATTTATCATGTTTTTTTGGGAACAAATTCCGCAACATTTTTATTAAAAGATATACTCTGATTTTTATTAAGCATAAACAAAACTGGACTTTTATGGCCGTGAAAATGGGGATGTCATAGGTTCTAAGGCACCAAGGCCGACCCTTTTGGATTGCTATCCTGATATGTTATATGCTCGAGTATTGTAGGATCTGTTAGATTAGTATCCTGGTAGATAGGATGTTATATGCTGTTATGATCCGTTAGATCAGTATCCTGGTAGATAAGATGTTATTTGTTGCTATGATCTGTTAGATCAGTATTCTGATAGATAGGATGTTACTATGATGTTATGATCTGTTAGATCAGTTTGTCTGTGTATAGTCTGTTATGTGATTAGCTGATATATGTGCACATGTTTGACTAGTGGTTGAGGCTTATCTACTTTGTGCGAGAGCCAACAGACCTGGGCATTCCAACCCGATGGTTGTGGGCTAAATCCCTTTGATTACTTGATTCAGACGTACAATTTCTTTCTGGTCTAAATCCCTTTGCTTTAAAACAATATGTAACTGAGTTTCATTCAACATTCTAGCATCCTTTTCAAACAATAGATCCTTTTCTAGCATAGCAACCTTAAGTCTCTTATCCTCAAGTCTTCCTCTCACATGATATAGCTCTTGGGACGCTATATTCTTTTCATCAAGTGCTTTGTTGTAGTCTGAAAGGACGGAAACACACATGCCATTAAGTTTTTCTAAGTATTGTTCACAATCATGCATACTGAAATTATTAGAATGGATCATGATTTTTACCTGTTCGACGATGTTGAGGCCATGTAGCAGTAGTTTCTCTCCAACTTCGTCGATCCGTCATCTTTAGCTGCTGCAACCATGCATATCTTTCCTTTTCCTTTGATGTTATCAAAATCTTCATCTTCATCTCCGGATGACCATACTTGATGATCTCTGTTCACATGAAAAACATATGGTCTAGACTTTTCTTTTTCTTCCATTTGTTGGGCCATTATAAGATAGAATGCCTTGTCCTTAACCACATTTGCTTTGCAATCTTTGGCAAAGTGATTCTCTTTATGACATTTGTGGTAGATGATGACTTCATTTTTCTCTTTAGTTGAGGTACTAGAGTCTAATGATTTGTTGGACTACGGTGCCTCTTTGGAATAATGTGCATTATGTGGTTGTGGTGGATGGTGAGGGTTTCGAGGATATCATGAGTGGTTGTTCTGCGGATTGAAGTTGCGGTTGAATGGTGGTTTGGTAAACTACTGATTTTTACGAAATGAGGTTGGTAGGAGTCGGTTGAATTGCTAGGTAACAAAGGCAATGACATTTTAAAATTCTTCTTCGTCATCCATTTTAGCACCAGCTTCATATGACTGCGGTGGGTTGTTATATGAAAGTGGGTAGGATGATTTAGTAGGATATGAGTACTGTGAGGTTTTGACTTGTGGGGTTTGAGCTATCATGGCAAGTGGTCCACCGAGGTCAGCACAATCTTTCATCACAGTTGATTCTTGTGCCTGAAGTTCTCCATATAGCTTGAACAAGGACAATGTATGGATCTTTCTATGTCCTTGTACAATCATCTTTGCAGTAGACCAATGTCTTCCCAAACCATTGAGAAACTGTAGGTTTGTTTCGTGATTGCTTCAGACTGTACTAGCATTTGATAACTTCGTAATGATAAGATTGAAACGTTTGAACGAGTCGTAAAGACTTTCTCCAGGAAGAGATTTAAAGTTGTTAAACTCATTGAGAGCAGTGGTGAGTTTCTTATATTAAGCTTGTTCATACCCTTGATAGAGATTTTTTGAGAACATCCCAAATCTCCTTAGCAGATTTGCAGTTGATGATGATTTCAAAGTTGTGTGGAGATACACTGCAAGAGATTCCATAGAAGGCTATAGCATCATTTTCCATTTCATCAAGATCATCTTTGGTTGGTCGATTCATTGCAGCCGAACCTCCACCTAGTCTATTTTGGGTTCCATATGATTGAATAGGAGTAAGATTAGGGACATGGGTTCCTTCTTCCACAGATCTCCACACATCTCTTCCAAGCCTCTTAAGATACCACTCCATTCTTTAGGACCAATGGTCGTATTGACTTGCAACAAGTGTTGCTGCTCTATTCGAGCCTCCAACACTGTTGGAAACATTCAATGATAAAGCTTGTGCCATATTTCCTTTGTTTTTGTTTTTTTTGCTTTTTTTTATTTTTAAGAATGAGCTTTTAGTGGTATACAAGGCTTTCCAAAATCAGAGTTTTGTTTAAAAAGCAGCCACTTTGGCTCTGATGCCAATTGTTGAGAGAAAAACTTTTGAGAAACACTTGAACAAACGTTAGTACAAGATAATAGTTGCGGAATAATTTAATCTCAAAGGATCAAGTAAGCTCAACAATAATAAGTTAGAGTTGTTAGATACTTACTTGCGGAAATATAAAGTGCTGAAATGTAAAGGAAATGTAAATGAGAACAAGTTATATCAAGTAAACATCAAATTGATTCTTAACAAGGTTTGCAATCAAACACGAGTAAGTAAGTGTGATCAATTTAAGATGAAAAGGATCTCAGATATTAGATAAGATAGAGAAATGAGAGAATGATCTTTGTATTTCAGTGAAAGTTCAATAGATCGTGAAAGAGATGTGTAAATTACATGAAGTAAGGAGACTATATTTATAGAGTTCCATAAAGTTACAATTGAAATAAAAAAACTAATATTCTATTGACTTAAGTGACAGTGCAAGGTTCACTGTACAAATTAATGCTAATACGCTAAGTCAGACAATAAAAGTCTTCAATAATCTTCACTGTGGTAGTGACTGCGGATCACAACGGGTTCAGAATAACTTCTTCAGTATTGGCTGCGGTAAACACATCTTGATTGCGGTAGCAACTCCAACTGTGGTAGAAACAAAATATGATTGCAGATCCTTAAAGTTAAGAGAGTCACTTTATGTAAAAACACTTTACAAATTTCTTGGGTTTTTACCACATTTTACCCTTTCTACCTAAAATATTTTTTTTTATTTTTTCTTGGTCTAATTCTTTCCAAACCTTTCTAATAATTGTTCCTTATTCTTTTTATCTAAACCTCAAAAACTCGAAAATCGAAAAATAATTTATTTCGTTATTTGTTCAAATATTATGGGTTTTGAAAATTCATTTTCGCAAATTTTTTCTTTGTGACATAGTAGGTTATAAGCGGACTTGCTCTTTGTGATAGAGTTGGTTGTTGGTGATTCTTCTTAACTTTCCTGATTCTCTCCATGACATATATTGAAGACTCAAGGGGGAGTTCGCATTTGGAAGATGATATTTGATTCTCTATCTTTGAAGAACCCATGTTTTGATGAGTCTCACAATTTAGGGGTGTTGAGAGAAAAACTTGAACAAACGTTAGTCACAAGATAATATGATGCAGAATAATAAGTTAATCTCAAAGGATCTTGTTAGCTCAACAATAATTAGTTACAAGAGTTAGATTGCAGAAATATAAAGGAAATAAATAGCAACAAGTTATATCAAGTAGACACCAAGTTGATTCATAACGAGGTTTGCATGCAAACACAAGTTAGTAAGTGTGATCAACTAAAGTGAAGAGGGATTCGGTTTATCAGTTAAGATAATAGAGATAGAGATGAACGATCTTGTATTTCAATAAGAGTTCTGGAAGTGGTTCATTAAGTACATGAAGAGGGATGCTCTATTTATAGAGTCCAAAAATTTACAAAGAAATAGTAAAATAATCTAAAGTAACTGACTACGGCGACCATGAATGGTTCACTGGATAATACATGGAATACAAGTTGTCACACCCCAAAATCGAGAACGGCGGAAACGTTCTGGGGCGGAGGACGTCATGTGTACTATCACAACACAGTAATAGTAAAAAAATAAACAAACATCATCCATTGCATTAAATATATAATTTTAATACATGTGTGTTCTTTCTAATGTAATAGACACCAAAATATGAATGATCAAAATAAAAGACGAGTCTTGTCTGTGATCCGTCTTCTCAAAAACCTGTCACCGGTACCTATCTACTGATGACCTGAGAATACAAGTTATTTTGAAAGAATATATCAGCATTTAAGCTGGTGAATTCATAAGTATTTTAGTGTCTTTGATTTGTAAAACTGTAAGGAAAAGACTTGTAAATGTTTGATGAAAAAGTTCGTATAAGTGTGAAAACCCTAGAAAACCCCATATTTCCTACTAGTATAGAATGTAGTCTTCTACCAAGACTCGACAGTTTTGAAGGTTTAAACCTCTACATAAGTGGAGGTTTTTCCCTTGTACAACTATTATTATTCAAATCTAGTCTACCTCATCGATTATGTGAATGTGACACAAAATAAAGGTAATAAGGAAGATAATATAATTATTGTAATAGTATCCATTTGTACTAGGATATTCATGGCGTGGTAACTCGCCGCAAAGTACAACCGTAGACATCCGTCAATGTGCAGTTTCCCACTGTAGCTAACAGCCGCGTGTAGAATGGTCTGTCCCACATAGTAAGTATAAGTATCTATTCATATGGTATGTAATAGTATCTCATCATATAGTATGTAATAATATCTCTTCATATAATATGTAATAGTATCTCTTCATATAGTATGTAGTACATTTGTATAGACTCATGAATGAACTGACTCTTGTATGTTCCAATTGTACTAGGAATAGTAAGTAGTATCTCCTAAACTATACCTATTATAGTTTACTAGTAATGTAAACTGAAGTGTCCATGTATGTTTATACACCTTTGCTAAACAAGGTGTTAGAGCTGAAGTCACAACCATCTTATCTAATATATATATATATATATATATATATATATATATATATATATATATATATATACTTACTACATAAGTGTATAGATATGGTTTTTAACAATACATAAGTTGAAAAGAGGTTTTGTAATACATTTAAAGGGTTTGAAACAATAAACAATAATGACTTGAATGCTAGTTTATAAAACGATTTAAAAGTAGTTTGTTTGATAAAACGGTTTGAAAGTATAGTAAATCCATATGTTTGATAGTTTATTAATTACATGTGATTGATATAATAACTATGATATTCAACTTGTATCCCCCCATATAAAAGCATTTAAAAGAATGCAAAAGCATTTAAAAGGTTGTTTAAGGGGTATGAAATCACCTAAAATGAGTGATACGATAGTAGGATCGGTAAAGGATGCTAAGTGTCAAGTGAGGACTTGAACACACACAATGATCCTAGTTAACATATATTAAAACATATATGTATCTAATTAGTCATTTAACAACTAATTAACCAAGTTAAAACACCCTAGTACATGGAAACACTTTGATTCAAGTGTTATAGGTACCAAAGGGTTGCATCTAAAGGTTGTATGTAATGGCATTGGAGTTTATGGCCCAAGGACCACTCCTTATGGAGTTTACGGCCCACGATCATTTCCCCATGAGTTTATGGCCGTAAACTCATGGTACTAAGTGCCATTTTGTGTTTTGGGGTCTTATAAGTCAAGATTGAGCATCCATTGATCAAGTCCAAGCTTTAGGAAGCATTAGGGGCACAATATCACCACTTTGTAGAGTTTACGGCCTAAGGACCATTTCCTTATGTGTTTACAGCCGTAAAATCTTATGGGGACATGGTTTCTTTATTGTTTAAGGTCCTAAACACTTCAAGGAAGGATCAAGACTAGCATCCAAGTCTTAAGAAGGGACTAGGGTTCATTTAACCCCATTTAGAAGAGTTGACGACCCAAGAACATCCCTTGGCCGTAAACTCCATTGATCATGTGTTTCTTGATGTTTTCTAAGTGTAAAAAAGTTCATCCTAAGCACACAAGAAGTTAGGGCAAGTGTACTTACAAGATAGAGGCTTGTTTTGGTGTTTAAGGTCCAAGAACACTAGTGTGTGTTCTTGTTGTTTTGAAGAACACTTGAAGATCTAAGTGAAAATCAAGAATGAATGGATGAAACGATGTATAACAACTAGATGTTAGGTTATAACAACAAATCAAGTTAAGAAACACTTACGTTTTCGGAAGATCGAGTGAAGAACGGGATGCTACTTGAGAGAGAATGGTAAATGTTCTTGAGTTTGGAAATGAGGAAGTGAAAGAATGGAGAGTAAACTCACGCCAAAGGCATGAGTTTGCGGCCCTAAGAGAGTTCATGGCCCAAACCCTCCTTGTTTGACCGTGAACACCAACCCTAGATGTTGATTGTTCCATTGCTATCACGATATTCTAGAAATCACTTCCTTTTATCCGATCGTTTCATGAATAATTAATAAGAATACTCAAACGGACTTTAAATCGGCTAAATTTTAGCAGAAAAGTATTTAACTTTTAATTGAAGTTTTGGACTGTAGGGTTTGTAAGAATGAAAATTTCGGGTTGTCACACAAGCAATGTCAATTAAAGTAAACAAAACTATCTTCATGCAAATCTTCACTCTATGGTTCATCATTTCAACTCTGCGGTACTTCAACGTTCATAGAAAGGTGTCTGGTAGTAGCTTCCCTACAGTATCACCAAGTGCAAAGGTCTATGGTTCCTTATAGTAGAAGAGGGTCACTTTTTGTTTCAACAATTTCCCCCAAAGTAACCTCTCAGCTTATTTCCTTTATGTGTTCATTTTCAGGAACTTGACGATAATCCACCAAAATTTTGTAACTTGAAACAATCACTGGATTCTTCTTGAAATCTCGAACTTGACTTCATCAGTTGTGTGCTTTGATCTTTGTACTGAAGTTAGAGTGATATCCAGTTGCCTTTTTGTTAGTCGATGGATTGCTGTTACAGGAATGTAGTATTTGGGACCATCTTAAGCTTTCTTGTACACAACCCCTAGCTCAGGGTAGCTTGTTGCTCCAAGGGAAATATCTTGGAATCCTTCAGTGAATTTTGGCACAAGTTCGAATGGAGGAAAATCGAACTTGTTGGCAAGGACTGGATGTATTTCAACATCAATCATTCTAAAGTCACATACAAATGCCTTTAAGAATTCACAAGCCCTTTCAAAGGCAACCTTCATCTTGGGATATTTTTCACCCTTGAGCCGAAACACCCTAGCTATCAAAAATATCTCTTCGGAGTTCATGCACACGAAATCAACTTGGGTTATGATATATTCACATCTTCTTCTAGTCAGGGTTTGTTGGAAATATTCAGTTTTCATGAATTTTATAACTTTGTAATTCTTCACCCCATCTGGTCTATCAGTGGACCAGATATTATCAAACATGGAACCATGCTTGGCATGAAAGAGGTTCAATTGTTCGAACTCCATGGGGAGTCTTCTATCATTAGGGAGGCTGAGATCAAGCGATTGAAAGACTGGGAAAATTTTGTAGTTAGGAGAAATTGGAATGTCCCAATAACTGTCTGATGGAGGTTCTACGTATGTAAGATGAGGAGTGTAATAAGCATCAACAAGTATGCAGGTTGGGTTTACCCATGAATTGATCAGGGTTTCATCGAACGTGGTGTCAAACCCCTTTTCCTTCCAAATTTCATCTGCAAACTTGGCATCTCTCCAGTCTCATTTTTGTTGGGCTGTGGTCGGAGAGTCATCAGTATGATCAAATGACATTTCTTCTTGTTGAGGTGAACACCATGAAGTTGGTTCTTTGTTGACTTTTTTCTTGACCTCTGCAGTTGGAGGTTGGTTTTGAGGAGGCGTTTGTTCTCTGCGGTGCACTGGAGAGGATGGATCCTGAGAAGGAGTGATAGAGTGATTGTTTGATCGATTTTGATTGCGTTGTTCACTCCCCCCTTTTGAGGAAGTAGGATCCATTTCTCCTCCAACCATAGTTTCAATTCACCAATCTTTTGTAAGGTGGAATCAAAATGGTTTTTCATTTGAGCACGCACTTATTAATTGTTGGGAGTCGCAGGACTGAAAAGATGTTGATGAATCTCCTTTGTGAGGCGGAGAATTTCATCAACAGTTTGTTTTGCAGTGAGGGATCTTCTCAATCCCTTGATGGTGTCTTGGGGTATCGCAAACCTTGTTTCCTATGCGGTATGAGTTTCATCCACAAGCTGCTTGGAGTTGTTGGCTTTGGTTTGCAGGGCTTGTTGGAGATCATTCTTCAACTCCTTTACTTCATTGACGACGTCTTCAGCCTTGGACAAGAATTCTTTGTGATCTACGATCCATCGATTGTCAAGATCCCTAATACACATTTCAATCCGCAAAAGAGTTATTTGTGCATTCATTCTTTCTCTAGTCTCTAAGATTTCAACACAACCAATGAGTGACTGTGGTGTTGGAGTCTCAATGCTCTGCGAGGTAGAGGAAGAGACTGTAGCTAAAATTTGGTCTACTTTGGCTTGAAGGCTGAGAAATTCTTTCCTTGAAACTGCTATGTTCTTCTTCTTCTTCTTCTTCTTTTGTTTAGGCTTTGAAGTGGAATGTTGAGATCCACTTGATTATTCATAATAAATAACCATAATGAAATCATCTGAAGGAGGAGGCTGTTGAATGTCGTCTAGATTATCATCATGAAGACGAAACATTGATGATAATCTGATCTCAATTGTGGTTCCATCATCGTTTGATCCATGGGATTCATCATTTGGAGGAGGCTTTGAAGGACCAGCAACATCTTCCATGTCCTGAACTTATTGAAAAGTATTTTCCATTGTGGACATATTATTTAGCCACAAGTTGGAGAGATTCTTCATTTTGTTGTTGTTGTTGTACCTGTTGAGCCTTTTTTTGCTTGCAACACCCTTTTAAAGGCTTCAAACTTTCTTAACCTAGACTCTGTGATTGGACAATATTGCATCCAAGAGTCATCAGATGTATATCCATCAAGTCCTTTACGCATCGAGGTGTCCTGCGGGTTCATGGATCCTTACACGTTGGTGCTCACTATGCCTAAACCGCTTGTAAGTAATGGAGGTGGTACCAGATTTCTAGAGCTTCCATGGTCTCCTTGATCTAAAATCAAGTTTGGCCTCAACCCTGCCCTGGAAAGGGCTAAGAAATAAGTGTCATGCGGTGCAACAGGTGTATCAAGTGTATGTGTGACTAGAAGAATAATAGAATGCAACTCCTCGGGTTCAAATATCTGTAATCGTGAAGCCCTGGAGACCTTAGGGCGACTATTCACATCTGGATCCACTTAGGCTCCAGATCGGGGTCTGTCTCCATCATGAGATGAAATATATACACTGTTTGTATCTGAGTGATGAGTTGGGGTTCTTGCGGGTGAGTTTGTAGTGACTCGAATGGTTGGGAGAGTATTTTGAGAGACTCCAACATTGCATGTGGTTTGCATATGGTTGTGACTTGGAGTGAGCTTCAACTTCTTCCTTCTAAAGATGTCTGCGGATTCTAAAGGCTCATCTTGAGTGTCATCGATAACATTAACAAGGGAATCATGAGCCTTAGAAATGGAAGGTTAAGCTTTAGGACCAGACTCTACGGTCTTAGCCTTTCTTTTCTTTGAGGGAACAACTCCCTTCTTAACAACGTTCATAGGAGTTCTCTTAGAAAGGGATTTAACCCTTTTGGGTTTTAGCTGCAGTAGGCTGACTAGGTTTTGTAGATTTTGGTTGTGGGCCCTGGGTTGCGGTAGGCTGACTGGGTCTTGGCGGGGAAGAGTGATATGGGGCAATATCATTCATAGCCATTATATTGTCAGCCGCCTCTACAGTAGTAAGTCCAATGGACTCCAAAATATACATTGGCAATCTACGAATGGGACCAAAATTTGACTAATCCTTGGAAGGATTGTACATCTTTAGATCGCAAGCTGAGAATAAGTTGGTGTCGCTGCCCATGCTAAGTTTAGCATCCTTGTGTAGATCAACAAGACACAATGACCAGAACCTTGCAAACGTGAGTTCTATCATGCCTTCTTTTGGTGCATCCTTGGAGATGTATTGCAAAAAATCATCCCAGATGATTTGTCCATAATTGACTGCATTTCCTGTGTAGACACTCCACACTATGTCCAAAAGTTGTTTGCCCATGTTATCCGTCCCTCCTGTTCTGCCCGAGAGACACCTGATCACGAAATGACAAACAAATTGCCAAACAGCAGGCAACTTGCTTTTCTTGAATTCCTCTACTCCTTTGAGTTTAGATTGATAATCCATTTGGTAGAGTGCGGTAAAAACATCAGTTGTGTTTAGAGAATAAAACTTTTTCAATGGAATAATTGTCAAGTTGATTGCAAAAAGGAATTTTTTTTTCTTTGGTCAGAACCACGAAAGAGTCATCGATGAGATTCAAATGAACTTCTTGAAGATTGTTGTTGGGTCTGAAAGTAGAGAAAGCACATTTGAAAAGAACCTTTTGTGGTACGACTTCTGTGAATGAATCGAAAGCGCCATAAAGAGGATGAGATGGAAGAAATTTGATCATCAGTTTGATTGCTTCATTTTAGGATGGATGATCTTCAAAAATTCATCTGTAATTGCTGGCTGCAATTGAAGGAGTTAGGTCCTTGATTGTCGATTCTGACCCAGTTGGTCCTGCTGATCCTAAGGCTTTGGATTGCTTCTTTGAAATTCCTGACTTCACCATTGTTGTAGAAAAAGAGTTTGAAGAACTTGCTCAAATATGGTTTTTGCAAGAGGTGAAAGAGATGAAGATCGCCTGTGAGTTCAGAAAGCGTAAAAGCTCTCTTTAAAAGAAAAGGGGGGGTTTTTATACCTCCAAATTTCAAAAAATATTGGTATTAATTTAATCACAGCTGTTAAAGTTAAAAACCCTTGGGTTTTTACCATTATCAGATCTAATTAAAATAAATCAAAAATAAATAGTTTTCGGGAGAAAGGAGCATTTAATGTTTGAAAGGCCCATGATGACACGCCGTTAAATGTGGGGTGTAAAATGGTTTATCTGTTGTGAAAAATAGGGAAGTGAAACGGATTAGACCCCAACGGTTGTGTGATGTGATTGGAATGGATTTATAAAAAAAAATTGTAGAAGGAAAATCGGTTTTCTTTATTTTTATCCAAAATAGGCCTGATGAGAAAAGTCATTTGATAAGAGACTGAAGTATCATGTGCGACAACATGAATGTTTGAAGAATGTTTTATTTTAATTTCATTAAGTAGAACACAGTATCATTTAATACATTTATGAAGTGATGATTGTGGGTTCATTTAATGCATCTACAGTAGCATTTAATGTGTTTGTGGTAGCTTAAAGACAAACTAGTTCATGAAGGTTAGAAATAAAAGAAATAAGGTGACCCACAGAGTATATAGATCATAAGTGACTTCGGTATACAAAGTATACCGAGGAGCAATTATGAAGTGTATACTAGATCAATTATTCTAGAAATAGACTACAATGGATAAAGAACTTCAACAATTTTGTTTTGAAAAGAAAAGAAGCAATTTATTCACACCTAGAGACCTAGTGAGGTTTGAGGTACCTATCCTTTCAAAGAGAGTTGTGGGTTAGGGTTCATCATACCTAACATTTACAAAATCCATTCATTTTTGTGGAGTTGAGTGCTTTAGTGAAAACATCAGCTATTTCTTCATAAGTTGGCACAAAAATAAGTTCGATGTTACCTTTGAGAATGTGGTCTTTGATGAAGTGGTATTGTAGCTCTATGTGTTTCGTCTTCGAGTGATGAATAGGATTATGAGAAATCGCTATTGCACTCTGTGAATCACAATAAATGGGCACCCGCATCATCTTGTACTCATAGTCCAAAAGTTGTGTTTTCATCCAAATGACTTGGGAGCAACAACTGGTTGCGGCTACATATTCTGCCTCTGCGGTAGACAATGAAACACAGTTTTGTTTCCTTGAAGATTAGTTGACTAATCTTTCACCCAAAAACTGCCATCCACTCGAAGTGCTCTTTTGATTGAGTCTGCATCCAGCATGATCAGCGTCAGTAAAAGCTTGAAGGCTGAAGTCGTTACCTGCAGGGTACCAAATACCCAAGGCTTTACTCCCTTTCAGATATCTGAAGATCTGCTTGACTGTGGTCAAGTGGGATATTTTGGGATCTTATTGATATCTAGCACATAAACCCGTAGCAAACACAATGTTTGGTCGACTAGCAGTGAGGTACATCAATGAGCCAATCATTCTTCAATAAATCTTGTGATCTACTGACTCTCTGGTAGGGTCAGCTGAGAATTTGTACGCAAAGGCCAAAGGACCTTTGTCGAGGAGCAATTATCCATTGAAAATTTCTTCAACAGTTCAGTGGTGTATATCTCTTGATAAATGAAAATCCCATGAGGGACTTGTTTAACTTGAAGACCTAGAAAGAAGTTAATCACTCTATTCATGCTCATTTGAAACTTTCTTGTCATCAACTTTGCAAATTCATTCACCATTCCCTGATCCGTTGAACCAAAGATGATATCATCCACATATATTTGAACAGACATCAAGTGATTGTCGTTTCCTCTTCTAAATAAAGTGGGATCAATCACACCTCTTTTGTACCCTCAAAAAGACAAGAAACTCTGAAAGAGTCTCATACCATGCTCTAGGTGTGTGCTTTAAACCATAGACTGCTTTCTCCAGCTTATAACAATGATTTGGAAATTCTAAGATTTCAAAGCCTGGAGGTTTTTGCAGATAGACTTCCTCTTTCAGTTTTCCATTTAGGAAAGCACTTTTTCACATCCATATGATGGACCTTGATGTTTTTATGAGTTGTATACGCTAAGAAAATACGTATGGCTTCCATCTTGGCAACTGGTGCATATGTTTCATCGTAATCAAAACCTTCAAGTTGACTATACCCATTTGCAACTAAGTGTGCTTTGTTTTATATTACCATACCTGATTCATCTAACTTGTATTTGTAAACCCATCTTGTACCGAAAATAGTGTGGCTTTTTGGATTTGGTACCAATTTCCAAACTTTATTACGTTCAAGCTCAGCAAGTTCATCTTGTATTGTAATGATCCAATCGGGCTCCATAAGTGCTTCTTTTGTGGTTCTAGGGTCGACGGATGAAATGCATGCTTCAAAATGACAATGGTTATTTAAATCAGTAGAAGAAAGAGTTTGGATACCTAAAGAAGGGTTGCCGATGATTTGACTTGGTGGGTGATCTTTCGTCCAAATGTGTAGACAAGATCGTTGATAGTCTGCGGGTGCGGTGGAGGGAATATCCTCTACATTTGAGGACCCTTCGGGTCTTCTTGTTGAAGGTAGTTCCCCCTCAATGTGTGAACAGCCCGCATATAAATATTGGATTGTTGGAATAAGCTCAACGGTAGGTGGTGGAAGTTCCCCCTGGATTGTAGATGGGAGTTCCCCTGAACCGATGATGGTTCCCCTGAGCCAGTTACATCGGTTGCGTTTAGACCGATGAGTGATTAACAATCCTTGGATCTATTCTTGTATCAATGTTTTCAACTTCTTCATCCTCAGAGTCTTCAGATACATTTGGTTGAATGGTTGGTCTGCGGGTAGGTGTTGGAGCAGCATCTTCAAATATTGGAACCTCGATGGTTGTAACTTCCAAAAGAACTGAACTTTCCCCGTCAACCAGCGAGGTGGAAGTATTGAATGACACTCCTTCAGACTGGATTGGTACAGATACTTATGCATGTTGTTGTTGTTGGATTAGGTGTCTAAGCCCATAAATATAATTGGTATGTACGTGACCCGAGAGTAGCATGGTCCATTTGGGTTGCCTTCACCAGCGCAATTTGATAGGAGGACTTTTGGAGAAGAGGTTATTTATGATTTATTAATATATTACAAGTATAATATATTAATATGAAATCATGTTATTTAATTAGTATTTAGCAAGAATTAAGTTGGAATTAATTTAGTGATCAAAAGAGACAAATTAAATTAATCGGGACTAATTGTGATCAAAAGAGGTTATTTATGATTTATCAATTGTATGCTAGTTATAGGCTTAATGCTTTGGATAAACAATATTGCATGTATATGGTTTGGGGTTATGGACTAAGTTTATGTAAGGATTCATAAAGAGTTAGTCCATATGGATCATGGATAATAAGCCTAAGGGTGTGGATTAAGGTTTAACCATGACTCTTAGAATCCTACAATATATATATATATATATATATATATATATATATATATATATATATATATATATATATATATATATATATATATGTCACCCTATAGCTAAAATTGGTTGCTACATATGTTCTAAGAGTTCATTTTGAGTCGATTTATGCAAGGATATTCTCTCTCAAAAAGTCCTCCTTTGTTCATGGTGTTTGTGAACCATTTGAGGCATCATATTTGAGGTGCTAAGTTCTTAATGACCAAAACTACAAGCTACAACAAAGAGGTAATTCCACAACTCAATTCTCTATTGTTTATGTCAATTGTATGCTAGTTATAGGCTTAATGCTTTGGATAAACAATATTGCATGTATAATTTGAGAAAACATAGATCCAAAGCATTTAGGGTTGTATGTGCACCATAGGATGTTGTAGTATACTAAAACCCAACAGCGGTATCAGAGACAATGATTGTTTTCTGTTATATTTGATGCATGATTATTTTTTCAAAGCTGAAAAATTGTTCTAGCAGCACTTACTCGACGAGTACATGATTGGACTCGACGCGTAGGTTTTTTTGCCTTGAACTCGACGAGTCCATAGTTGGGCTCGACAAGTTGGATGATCAAACAACAGTTTTTCGGGATTTTTGGCCTATTTTGGATTAGGATCATTACCACAAAATGTTTGAGTTCATAAATTTTGATTTTGTTGGTATGGTAATGATTATCCTTGTCCAATTAAAAGATAATTGTCAAAATTTCAAGATTTATATTAGTTTAAATGATAGGCTAATTTCTTGTAAATTGTTGATATGAGCTGTCTTGACTTATGAGTTCAACTAGATCATAGATAAATTATATATAATTTTTATTCGTTAAAATATTGATCTAAATGTTCTTTAAAGTCCTCCATAACTTGTCCTCAAGTTATGGAACATGAAAAGTTTTTCTATAAAAACCACATTAAACTCATAGGTAATGGAAAACCAAAAGTTTTCAAGAGTTACAAAACTTGCCCTCAAGTTTTGGTATTTGAAAAGTCTCAAATTAAGAAACTCTTGTAATTAAAAGGTGTAACTCTTGGGTTCATAAATTAAAAAAAATTAATATAATAGTTTTTACTTTGTTTTTTTTTTATTTAGAACCTTGATGTCTTAAATAGTTCAATTACACCTTATGGACTTTATTAAATTAATTAAAGTGTTTAATTAAAAAAGATTAATAATTCCATAATGACATGGTTTAAGTTTAATTAAATTAAGAGTATAATTTATTAATAGATTAAACCATATAGTATTTTAAAAGTTTAAAATACACCCTTACACTCTATAAAATTAAAAGTTTAATAATTATATATGTATAAGTTAAAGAGTCAGTCTTACCGTTAATAGGCCTCATTCATGAAGTCGGTCTATAAGGGTGTATAAGGTTACTACCTATAAAATGGTGGTTTAATGGGTGTCCACTCTCACCCACCGCTTCCTTGACTGGTGGAGGGTCGTTAGCCGAACGAGTAGGATATGACATTCTCATTAAAAGTATAATGAAAATACCAAGTGACTAAATACTTATAAATTGCCAATCTTAATTACTTAGGAAAAATGTGAATTTGGTGCTAACCCATGAAATTGCACTTTGCACCTTTCCAAGTCATTAGGGGAGCGTATGTGGTTAACAGGCACCTTAACTTGGACTGACAAGGGTGGCAAAGGTAGCTCGATGTTTGTCATAGATCAATGGTCCGCGTGTGGTTAACCGGCACATTGATTAGGTGATAAATGACATTGAGAGTACCAAGCTAATTTGCATGGTTATTCACACCTTGTTTGTGATCCTCGGCATCCCAGCCACAAACTTGAAAGGCACAATCAAGATTTAAACATGCCATTAAAAAAGTTCAATGAATCTTAAAGGATCTAGGAATTTCAATTCATTTAAAACTTAATAATAAATTTTGTTTTTTATAGTGGAAATTGATAAATCGTCATTTACCTACCTTTAAATATTTTGCAATTGGATTACGGCATCCCTCTTCTGAATTGTAAAATATTGTGTTGGGTCTTAGCCTTAATATTTCATTTTGGGTGTTATATTAAGGACTTAAATCAACTGAAATTGAATTTCTCCCCTATAGATGTCTAGTTCTGACAACTATGGTCTACCTTATCGTTTTGGAAAAAGCTTTCCTCATAAAGATGATATTCCACAAGACGATCAAGGTGAAAGATTAATCCCTTCTTCGTGCAGTAGTGGAAATTCACTTCCTCCACCTCCTCCAATAATTCTCCCTAACCCACAAGTTCAAAGACTTGAAAAGTTCAAGGTTACTCAAGCCCTATTGGCTAGCAAACACCAAGATGGAAGGTTTGTGTGTGCACATGTCTTGGAGATGAAATCACACATTGACAGGCTGGGAATGTTAGGAGTCGATGTCTCAAGGAAGCTGGATGTTGACTAGGTTCTTCAGTCACTCCCTGATTCGTATAGTGAGTTCTTTAAGGACTACTATATGACAGATCTCGACATGAACCTTATCGATCTTACCTATTTGCTTTTTGTTGTTGAATCAACAATGATTTGGCGCACTGGTAGAGCAAATTTGATTGGAAGATCTATTACCCAAACTTCCATGGACATTGACAATGGAAACATTGGAAGTCCATACAAGCTTTCTCTTCCCAAAGGAAAGGGATCGGCCATGGTCAAGTCATTTGACCAAATGGTAAAGAGAAAGGCTCAGTCTAAGATAGTCCTGTGTATCATTCCCAAAGAGTCCTTATGTTTCTATTTCCAAGAGAAGGGGCATTGGTTGCGAAGCTATCATATTTACCTGAAAGATCACAAGGATGGTAAAGTCAAAATGTTTGACTCTGCTTCAGTTAAAATTCATTATCTAACTCTATTAAGTTCCTATTTGGAGATTCTTAATACATGATGTAATGTAATTACATTTTGATGTTTTGTAGAATCGAAGAAAAGAAAAGAAGCTTATAGGAAGAGTAAGTTGATTCTGATCGTGAAGAGATGGATTTCGATCGCATGGTTTAATGATCAGAATTTTGAGCTGTTGCTTAAGAGTTATGATAGATTGGTTAGGAATAGATAACAACATATTTTTCATATGTATTTTCATTGTAAGGATAAGTTTTCCGCAATTTTTATAAATAAAGAAAATTTTGAAATTTATCTTATTTTAAGTTTCCTTACAATGGCATTTGTGAAAATTGTTGTTTATATGTTTCCATTGATAGCAATATTGGAAAATGCATTTGATTCTTTCATTTGTGGTAGTGTCATGATTTACCAAATAAGGATAGATTCTCAACACCAAGTTTCAGTTGGATAGAAACTTGGAATCATGCAAGTTGTATTGTGTGATGAATGGGAACCTTCATCTTTGGGAAATTAAGACTAATTCCTTGTTCACATGTATATGTGAGTGAAGTAAAGGACTAGGGGTTCGGGTACACTCGGTTGTGCACTAGTCAGGTCCACCACAAAGAACGATAAGACTATTCGTTATGATTTACTAAATTTTAGTAAATATGGTTATGCTTACAAGATTAAGTGTAATTTTGAACCCTTGGAAAAGTTTCAATGTATGGCAGAACAAATAAGAAGAATCAAATTAGGCAGAAAGATAAAAGTTTCTCCAATTTTAGTAGAAGGGAGAGTACTTGAGTATCGTGTTTTATGATTATCATAATGATTATGAAACCATATCACAATTGATTATCTAAGGACATCTTAGTGCATTTGTATGGCTAAGAAGAATAATCGTGAATTGTTGAAATGGTTAATCAAGAAGATAAATTATACTTTGTTCCAAAATCGAGTCTTAGAGTCATACTCCAAGATTACAACTTGAGTGATATAATCTTAAGAAAGGTTTATAACACTTATCAAGTGTAGAGTAAAATGTTTTCTACTCTTGTACATTTGAAATTGGTAAGTTGTGATGTTTTGGATAAGATAAAGACCAACTAATACCAATTGTGTGAAGTATTTGTCTTGATAAGAAATCACACTAACTCTTGAATATTTTTTGTCAAGTAATGTTCCTAGAAAAAGTGAATCTTATATGCCAAGAGGTCAGTGGGAGTCTTAAAGATCTTGAATAGTTTCAAAAACTAATCAAGAGTAAACCTATTGTTAATCACTAGCACAAGACTTGAGGTTGGTAACCTATCGTGTTGACATATTCTTGTTTCTGTGACCAATCCAATTAAGGTTGACTATGCATGTGAGTTTTATGAGTTCTCAATTGCTTGCATAACAACCTAGAAGCAATGGCAGGCCCTGTGTTGCCAAGTGGCAAGAAATTAAGATTGAACAAGTTCATTCCATATGAGTTTGGATTTGTCACTAACCTTGTCTTTTGATTATGGTTATGACAAATTCACATGGATAGGAACACATATACCATGAAAATCTAAGTGTCATAAGGTTTCTCTCCAATTCAAGAAAATGATTGTGAGGAAACGCTTTCACTAAATAGATTTTAAGGATATAGCAATTGTGTTAATTTGCATTCTCAAATTCGATTATGATTACGACATCCCTCTTCATAGTTCGAATTGTGAGAAATGGAAGAAGGTCTAAACATTTCAGATTTATGGTTGTAAGTTCTAAAATTGTTTAGACACACATGTGAGATATCTAAGGAAAGGTGTATGAGTTTGAGAAGCCTAGATAAAGTCTTATTGAAGCATCTCGTATCAGAAATCTGAACTTTGGTAAGAAAGTCAATTGGTATTGATTTCTAGAAGTCCAACTGATTTCTGAGTACATGTCAAAGCTAATGGGAGCATAAGTGTTATGCTAATAAGAATGTAATTGTTATGCTAGTGGGAGCACAATTATTACGTTAAGAGTTGCGAGTTAGCAATGTTAATTATAGAAAACAAAAGTTTCAATTTGCAAAGATGCAGGGTTTGAAAAGTGGTTTTGCTATAATTAAGGTAGAGGAATTCATACTTCATTTCGAATCTAAAAGCTTAGATTAAGATTTTAATCGAATTTAGTCATGGACATATGTGAATGTTATGTTGAAATAATTCAACATAAGGAAATTCTATATGTGGAAATATTATAGCGAAAGACTGGTAAAGTATCATGTCTTTATGTGAGACATTATGAATCGTATTCCATATGCTTCGGATATAGGATCGATTACATATGCTATAATATTAATTTGTTCTAATTTTCCAAATGCCTAGGGCCGTAAGAGGGAATAAGGGACTAGAACGAGATACGACTAAAATGGTTAAGCAGTTGTTAAGGACAATCTGAGGTTTACCAAAGATTAGTTGCTTATGGACAATTAGAAGTATATTGTAAATTTTGGAAAGGACCATATTGACATACTCTTAGAAGAGGTAACTCTTGTTCAGGAGTGATAGTCAAAATGGGAATATGGAAATGTTTCCATAAGTGGAAGTTATTCTTTAAATCTGTGTAAGACTAGGAAACTTAATGCAAGAAGAATGTTCAAAGGAATGTACTTTGAATGTGAGACTTCGTTTCCATGGAATTTCTCTCCATTGGAATACTTTGTAATGTCTGTTGCCAAGTCTCTATGACTTTTGTGCGTAGTCATTACAAGAGGATCATTGCATATAAGTTTAAAATCTAACACATTATAGTGAATGGAAAGAATTTGATATTCTTACATTTACGATAAGGATTTGGAATTGTGAAATGAGTGTCATTGAAATACTTTCAGTTGATCTATTTCACAAAGAAAGGACCAAATGCAAACATAGTGTGCATGCTTGGAGCATGGCATAACTGTTGTTTTAATTCAAGTATTAAGTTGATTAATCGACACATTATACAATGAATAATGTGTAATCAATATGGTGATTAAATAAAAGGTGTTTTATTTATATTCATAAGTTCTGAGACCATATTGGATTCAATTATTCTTGTGTTTCACTTTGCATGTTTTGAATTCCCGAATAACTAGGTTATTCAAACTATCCACAGTCGATCATACTTTGGAAGTAGGTATTGAGGCAAGACTGTCATGAATCTGACTGAAGATTGTCTAGGTGTTTTAGACATAGCACAAGTTTGTTGCAGTGTTCATGAGTACTCCCGGAATAAGATTCGAGTATTGGATTAAACCTTTCATGGATTTTATCACGAGTGATTATGAGACGATAATATCTTATATTCTTAAAACAGAGACGTGTGAGTTGTAGCTTACAAATCGGTTGCACATTGATGATGCGTAAACGCACCAGTAACTTGGTGTTATAAAACGCATTCTTGTGTGTGATTTGATGAGTGAATATAACAAGCTTATGAGTCGAAGTTTATACATTCCTTTTACCCTTAGAGGGATAAAAGCGATATTTGTGGGCCCCTCGATGATTTAGTGATGACACCTGAAGCACTTGGCCAAGCCTGGACTGATTTTATTTGTTCAATTAGTCAGTTATCATAAATCGGAAATTGGGAAACAACGGATGGACGGAGAGAATGATTATAATCCATTTCTCAGTCCGTATTATATCTTGTAGAATGGAGGAATATATGATCCCTTATCTAATGGACGTTTCATTGACTAGGTCAGAGTTCGACAACGACTTTTAAGAGTTATGATTTCTATTCGGGTTGTGGAGTCGTACTTGCAATAATAGTTATTAGACTTATCCAAATGGGAGACTGTTGGATTAGGTGTCTAAGCCCATAACTGTAATTGGTATGTACTTGACCCGAGAGTATCATGGTCCATTTGGGTTGCCTTCACTAGAGCAATTTGATAGGATGGACTTTTTAAGAAGAGGTTATTTATGATTTATTAATATATTACAAGTATAATATATTAATATGAAATCATGTTATTTAATTAGTATTGATCAAGAATTAATTTGGAATTAATTTAGTGATCAAAAGAGACTAATTAAATTAATGGGTACTAATTGTGTAAATTAGTTATATATATGGTTTGGGCTTATGGAGTAAGTGTATGTAAGGATCCATAATGAGTTAGTCCATATGGATCATGGATCATGGATAATAAGCCCAAGGGTATGGATTAGGGTTTAACCATGACTCCTGGAATCCTACAATATATATATATATATATATATATATATATATATATATATATATATATATATATATATATGTCACCCTATAGCTAAAATCGTTTGCTACATAGGTTCTAAGAGTTCATTTTGAGCCGATTTATGCAAGGATATTCTCTCTCAAAAAGTCCTCCTTTGTTCATGGTGGTTGTGAACCATTTGAGGCATCACATTTGAGGTGCTAAATTCTTAAATGCCAAAACTACAAGCTACAACAAAGAGGTAATTCCACAACTCAATTCTATGTTGTTTATGTCAACTATATGCTAGTTGTAGGCTTAATGATTTGGAAACAATATTGCATGTATAGTTAGAGAAAACATAGATCCAAAACATTTAGGGTTGTATGTGCACCATAGGATGTTGTAGTATACTAAAACCCAATAGTTGTTGGGCTACCAGAGACACTAATATTTCTGAAATATGAGTTGTCTCTGTAGGATCGAAGAGGTCATCATAGTTTACTTCAACTATGTTTAACGGACCTGATGAGGTTGGGATATCAGTTTCCAAGATGAAATTTGTTTCTTTTGAAGGATCAGTGTTGCGGACGTAATAGTCATCAAATTTTACATCAAAGGTTTCGACTATAAGTCTTGTACGCCTTATGAGAACCTGTATGCAACTTTGTTGGTTGAGTAACCCAGAAAAATGCCTTCATCTGACTTCGGTGCAAACTGATGGGTTTTAGACATAAGAACTTTCCTATGTGCACATACAACCCTATAGCTTGGATTTAGGTTTCTCTAATTGAACATGCAATATATCAAAGACTTTCATGGCTAGATCTAATGTAAACTAACAGTCAAAACATATGAAAACAGATCTAGAATAATACCTTGAGTTACTTGCTTGAAAACCTTCTTCTTCTTGGAGCTTAGAGTCACAAATGTCACTCCTCTAATGGCTTACAAACACCAACTAGCAACAAGATGATTTAAGAAAAGGAGAGAGGTGAGAAATCGGCTCTAGGGTTTCCTCAAACATGGAGTGGCTGATTTCTTGAACCATAAGGGTCTATTTATACTGTGAGCTCCTAGGGTTTCACCTTAAACCCTAATTGGATAACTTAGCCTAAAAGCAATCCAATAATCCTTCTAGATAAGCCTTGGACGATTTCTAGGAGATCCATATCCCTAAAATCGTCGACCCCCTTATCCATAAAGATCCTTAGCCCAAAATACAACTATCACACATTTGACAGTTTATGCCCCTTTCTTTAATTAATCTCTTTGAGTCACCAAATTAATTCCTAATTAATTTATGACTTATATTAATCAAATAATATTATTATTCCTTTAACATATTATTCTTATAATATATTAATAATAATATCTCTTCTCTCTATAAATCACCCTGTCAAGTTGCTATGGTGAAGGCAACCCAAAAGGACCATGCACAACCGGGTCAAGTACTTACCAAATATAGTTACAGCCTTAGACACTAATCCAACAGTCTCCCACTTGGATAAGTCTAGTAACTATAAACACAAACACAATCCGATTAGCAATCGTAGCTCTCAAAGACGCTGTCAACTCTGATCTTATCAGTAACCTGTCCTTTAGATAACGGATCGTACAGTCCTCTTTTTTGATATCGTGCAGACGATTTCATGAAACATTGTCATACTTATTGTCTAGCAACTGTTTTCTCGATCTCAGATTTATTTGACATAGAACTTAATTAAACTCATCAATTCAGTCCTGATCGAGCCCGACACATAAGTCAAATCAAATCATCGAGCGGTCGTGATATCGCTTTTACCCTCTTAGAATAAAAGTAACAGATAAACTTCGACTTATATGCATTTACTTATTGACTAATCAACTATACACAACAATGCGTTTTATGACATCAATTTACTGATGCGGTTTCACATTATCAATGTACAACCAATTAGTAAATAATAAACCATATATCTAGGTTTTAAGACCATATGATATTATCGTCTTGCGATCACCCCAAAGTGATTCCAGCAAGCGCTGGTTTATTCCAATGCTCAAAACTTGTTCATAAGCACTCATGAACGTTGCAGCAAACCTTTGCTATGTCTAATACCATTTAGACAATCTACACACCAATTCATGACAATCTTCATTCATACCTACTTCCAACATATGAACGATTGTGGACTGTTTGAATAATTCGATTATTCTTAATAAACTCAATTATTCTGGAAGTCAAAACATGCAAAGTGAAACAATAGCTAAACAATTAACATAAGACAGTAACTTTATGTATAAACAATACTCTTTTATTTAATCATCAAATGTCAATTACATTTATCTATTTCATGTTTCTAAAACTATCTAATCTAAACAATATCATCCTTCAGCCCAATACTCCTAGCATGCTGCAAGTGCTTAACCCTGCTCAGTCCCTTCGTAAGCGGATCTGCTGGATTATCTTCTGATGATATCCTCTTAACCATGAGGTGTCCTTCTTCTACTCGATGTCTAATAAAGTGATATTTTCTGTCAACATGCTGAGATCTACCATGATCCCTCGGTTCTTTGGTCAAGGCAACTGCTCCTTTATTATCACAGAAAATTTCCATGGGCTCCTTTATAGAAGGCACAACTCCAAGATCACCAATGAAGTTCTTCAACCATATTGCCTCCTTTGACGCTTCGCTCGCTGCAATGTACTCTGATTCGCACGTTGAATCAGCTACAGTTTCCTGTTTGGAACTTTTCCAAGTTACTGCTCCTCCATTATGGGTAAAGACCCATCTCGACTGCGAACGGTAGTTGTCCCTGTCGATCTGGAAACTGGTGTCACTATACCCTCGCACCTTTAAGTCATCACTCCCTCCGAGACCTAGAAACCATTCCTTGGTACCCCGAACGTACTTAAGGATGTTCTTGACCACAATCCAATGCGCTCTACTAGGATTCCCTTGATATCTACTGACCATGCTCAAAGCAAAGGCCACATCAGGACGAGTACAAGTCATAGCATACGTGATTGAGCCAACTGCAGAAGCATAAGGTACTCGGCTCATCTCAGCTATCTCGGCTTCGGTACTCGGACTTTGAGTCTTACTCAACTTGGTGTTACTTTGTATCGGTAGTTCTCCCTTCTTCGAGTTCTCCATACTAAAACGTTTTAGTACCTTATCTAAGTAAGTGTTCTGACTAAGTCCTATTAGTCTCTTACTTCTTTCTCTCACTATCCTTATTCCCAAAATATAGGAAGCCTCTCCGAGGTCCTTCATAGCAAAGCACTTCCCGAACCTGGACTTGACCTCCTGCAGAGTTGAGATGTCGTTTCCTATGAGCAGTATGTCATTGACATACAAAACGAGAAAGCTAACTATGCTCCCACTGGCTTTGACATATACACATGATTCATCTTCTCTTCGTACAAATCCAAACTCTTTGACTTTCTCATCAAAGCAAAGATTCCATCTGCGCGATGCTTGCTTAAGTCCATAAATGGACTTCTCAAGCTTTCACACTCTATTTGGATGCTTCGGATCGACAAAACCCTCTGGATGAGCCATGTAAACATCCTCAGCCAATTTCCCATTAAGGAAAGCGGTCTTGACATCCATTTGCCATATCTCATAATCAAGAAATGCAGCAATGGATAGCATCACCCTAATAGATTTTATTTTCGCAACTGGTGAGAAGTTCTCATTATAGTCAACTCCGGGAGTTTGAGTAAAGCCCTTCACTACCAATCGTGCCTTGTACGTGTGCACATTCCCATCCATGTCATTCTTCTTCTTAAAGATCCATTTGCACCCAACCATCTTACGTTTGGGCATATTTTCAACCAAATTCCAAATTTGGTTGTCATACATGGACTGAATCTCGTTGTCCATTGCCTCTTTCCATTTTGCAGACTCCGTGCCTGCCATGGCTTCCTTATAGCAATTAGGTTCATCTAGATTTATTAGTGTACTATCACTAATATACGTGTCCCCTTCGGTAGTAATATGAAAACCATATAACTGGGGTTGAACTCTAACTCTTTCGGAACGTCTAAGAGGTAAGGACTCGTCAATTGGTTCAACCAGAGTTTCCACCTCAGGTTGAGCGCCAGTGATAGAGGTTCCTTCATCACTCGACTCTTGAATCTCTTCAAGATCGATTTGCCTCCCACTGTATCCTTGGCTTATGAGTTCTCTCTCTCGGAAAACCCCTCTCCTCGCAACGAAGACAACATTGTCACTCGGTCTATAGAAGAGATATTCAAAGGATTTCTACGGGTAGCCGATGAAAATACATCGCTCACTACGAGGTTCAAGCTTGTCATGAGTTTCTCATCTTACGAAAACTTCACAACCCCAAACCTTGATATGTGCTAACGAGGGAGCTTTCCCTGTCCACATCTCGTGAGGTGTTTTGGCAACTTTCTTTGTACGGACTCGGTTAAGGATATGGGCGGCGGTCTCTAAGGCATACCCCCAAAAAGAGATAGGTAGTGAAGCACGACTCATCATAGAATGAACCATGTCTAACAAGGTTCGATTGCGCCTTTCTGCCACACCATTTAACTGCGGTGTCCTAGGTGGTGTCAATTGCGAAACTATTCCGCATTCCTTGAGATAGTCGTGGAATTCAAGACTTAGGTATTCTCCTCCTTGATCGGATCGAAGAATCTTGATTTTCCTGCCCAATTGATTCTCCACTTCATTCTTGAACTCTTTGAACTTTTCAAACGTTTCAGACTTGTCCTTGATTAAGTAAATATACCCATATCTACTATAATCATCGGTGAAAGTAACATAGAAGCGGTTTCCATCCTTTGTGGTGGATCTAAAGGGCCCACATACATCGGTATGTATGAGATCCAATAAACCCTCACCCCTCTTACAAGTACCAGTGAAGGGTGACTTGGTCATCTTCCTAAGTAAACAAGATTCACACGTGTCATCTTCCCTAAGGTCGAATGACTCCAACACTCCATCCTTTTGGAGTTGGGCTATGTGTTTCTTGTTGACATGTCCAAGACGACAATTCCACAAAGATGCTTTATCCATATTATTGGAAGAATCCATACACAACACATCATTTCCTAGGTTATCTACAACCATAACAGTTTCATAAATTCCATTACAAGGCATTGCTTCAAAGTATAAAACACCATTTAGATAAGCATAAATAGAACCATTCATATTATTAAACGAATATCTAAATCTTTGTCTAAACAAACCATGAAATGAAATGATGTTTCTTGCCATATCTGGCGAGTAGCAACAATTATTTAAATCTGGACCTAATCCATTACTAAGCACTAAAGAATACACTCCAATCTTGGTCACAGGCGATGATCTTCTGTTTCCCATGATTAGATTTATTCTTCCTTGCTCCACATCTCTATCTCTTCTTAGTCCCTGCAAATCAGAACAAATGTGGTAACCACATCCTGTATCAAGAACCCAAGAAATAGTATGAGATGAATTACTAGATTTAATTGTGTATATACCTGCAAAAGATGGCTTGATCTTTCCATCCTTGATGGCTTGCAGATATTCCGGGAAGCTTCTCTTCCAATGCCCTATTTTGTGGCAATGATGGCACTCTGCCTCCTTCGGGTTAGGGTTGGGCTTAGCGGGATCGACCTTGGTCCCACTAGAAGAGGAACCATCTTAGGACTTTCCTTTGCGGTGGCTCTTTGACGGAGCCTTCCTCTTCTTGCCCCTTCCCCGCCCTATAGCCAAAACAGGAGCAGCGGTTGGTGCGGGAGTTGGTGCAACAGACTTGTCCTTTAGGTTGCTCTCATCAGTCCTTAGGAGTCCTTGGACTTTTCTTAAGGTGACCTCTTCCATGTTCATGTGGTAGGTCATCCTAAATTGGTTGTAGCATGAAGGCAAGGAGTGAAGAACAATGTCGATGGCCAAATCCTCCCCAAAGTTAACATTTAACTTGCGAAGACGATCAACATATCGTTGCATATTTTGCAAGTGCACAGTCAACAATTCTCCATTTCCCATCTTAGCGGTGATCATGTTGGTGATGATCTCGTAGCGCTCTTGCCTCGCGATTTGGTGGTACCTCTCCATCAAGTCTTGATGCATTTCATACGGATACATGTCCTCATAGGAATTTTGGAATTCTTGGTTCATTGTGGCTATCATGATGCAATGGACTTTCGTCGCATCACGTTCGTGTGTCTCAAAGACAGCCATCTCTTCGGGAGTAGCGATTTCCGGGTTGACCTTCTCGAGCTTTTCGTCGAGGACATACTCTTTGTCCTCGTAGCGTCCAATGGTTCGAATGTATCTTATCCATTTGCTAAATTCCGTACCATCGAAGGTCACCTTTTGTAAAAGACTCATTAACGTGAATGAGTTAGCAGCAACATTGTTTGCGTTCGACATCTACAAATAGAAAGGACCCAACAACATTATTTACATATTAGAAAAGGGATGTCGTAATCCAATCATGCAAATAATTTGGAGGTAAGTGAATGACGATTCACTAATTCTTCACCACGAAAACATAACCTTAAGTTTTATTGAGAATTCCTAGATTTTAGAGATTCATTGAACTCTTCAATGGCATGTTTAAATCTTGATATGACCCTCTAGTTTGTGACTGGGATACCGAGGATCACAAAGCGGGTATGAATAACCATGCAAATCTACACGGTGCCTTCATTGTTACAATCACCCATTCGATGTGCCGGTAAACCACACACGCTCCATCGAACTATGATAAACAATGAATCACCCTTTGCCACCTTTTCTTAGAACCAATTAGTATGCCGGTAAACCACACACGCTCCACTAACTTCTTAGCAAGGGTGCAAAGTGCAATTTCATGGGATTGCATCAATTCACTTTTCCTAAAGTAACTAAGATTGAGAATTTTATAAAATAGTTTAGTTACTTTATAGATTCATTATACTTATTAATGAGGAGAGAGAGTTGCCCTATCCTACCCGTTCGGCTAACGACCCTCCACCAGTCAAGCAAGCGGTGGGTGTGAGTATACACCCATTAAGCGTCGTTTTATAGGCAGCATCCTTATACCCACCTTATAGACCGGCTTCATGAATGAGGCCTACTAACGGTAAGACTAGCATTTTAATTTTACTTATATATTTATTAAGCTTTTAATAATATAATAGTAAAGGGTTTAATTTTAAACTTGTAAAACTCTAGGGGTTGAAATTTAAATTCTTCTAAATTAAACTATTAACCACAAAATTCAAATTTCAAAACTTTGGGATAAAAATTGAACTTTTCAAAACAATAGGGATCAAATAACAAATAATTCCAATTAAACAATTAATTTCATAATTATCTATATTTGACCTAATTAAATTTTAGTCATTAGATAATTACCAAATAATCTTAAATAGTCCAATATTTATCATATAAATAATCAATATTCAAAAGATTTGATATTATCTATTGTTATGTCAAGGATAATCATTAAATTAGGTTAAAATTCAGATTTTTACATAATAAAATGATTTAGGTATCAATCCAAGACAAAACAACAATAAAATCCCGAATTATCCTCTGTCTGACGCTGGGACTCGTTGAGTCAAGCTTTGGACTCGCCGAGTCCAAACACTGACTCGCCGAGTTGGGTCGGACAGAGGGAAAGAAAAACGATTTTCAGCAAGCAAAACAGTTAAGCATCATATTCAATTGAAACCAATCATGGCTCTGATACCACTGATGGGTTTTAGACATAAGAACTTTCCTATGTGCACATACAACCCTATAGCTTGGATCTAGGTTTCTCTAATTGAACATGCAATATATCAAAGACTTTCATGGCTAGATCTAATGTAAACTAACAATCAAAACATATGAAAACAGATCTAGAATAATACCTTGAGTTACTTGCTTGAAAACCTTCTTCTTCTTGGAGCTTAGAGTCACAAATGTCACTCCTCTAATGGCTTACAAACACCAACTAGCAAGAAGATGATTTGAGTGAAGGAGAGAGGTGAGAAATCAACTCTAGGGTTTCCTCAAACATGGAGTGGCTGATTTCTTGAACCCTAAGGGTCTATTTATACTGTGAGCTCCTAGGGTTTCACCTTAAACCCTAATTGGATAACTTAGCCTCAAAGCAATCCAATAATCCTTCTAGATAAGCCTTGGACGATTTCTAGGAGATCCATATCCCTAAAATCGTCCACCCCCTTATCCATAAAGATCCTTAGCTCAAAATACAACTATCACACATTTGACAGTTTATGCCCCTTTCTTCAATTAATCTCGTTGAGTCACCAAATTAATTCCTAATTAATTTATGACTTATATTAATCAAATAATATTATTATTCCTTTAACATATTATTCTTATAATATATTAATAATAATATCTCTTCTCTCTATAAATCACCCTGTCAAGTTGCTATGGCGAAGGCAACCCAAAAGGATCATGCACAACCGGGTCAAGTACTTACCAAATATAGTTACAGCCTTAGACACTAATCCAACACAAACTTGTTTAGATGATCCTTGTTGTTGATCACAAAACACCTGCAACCAAAAATGTGGAAGAATCAGACATTGGGTTTAGGACTGTTGAGACCTTCATAGGGAGTCTTGTTAAGGCGTTTGCAAATGATGCTTTGATTTTGAACAAAGCATGTAGTTGCCACTACTTCTTCCCAGAAGTAGAGAGGTAAATTGGCAAAATTCAACATCGATCTAGTTGCTTCAACCAATATTTTATTCCTTCTCTCAACTACTCCATTTTGTTGTGGTGTGTAAGGTGCCGAGAAGATATGGTTGATGCCCTTGGAAACTAAGAAGCCATTCAAGAACTGATTAGTAAATTCAGTGCCATTATCACTCCTATCTGCCTGACTGTTAGTTTGATCTGGAGCTTTATTTCCTTAATGATGTTGACCATGATCTGCAGTGTATCTGATTGGAGTCATTAAGAAGAAGACCCAAGTGAAGCGAGTAAAGTCATTAACTATGAACATAATATATTTCTTGTCTACTATCATAGGATGGCTACACTTAGTCTGTCTACCACATTCATAGGCTGGGCATAAAGTATCATTGTTGTACTTCAGGATTGGTAGTCCACAAACTAACTCTTCAGTTACCAGGTTGTTGATGTATATGAAGTTGAGGTGAGTAAGTTTGTGGTGCCATAACCAACTCACTTCAGATACCGCCTTGGATAGAAAACACAATTGTGGTTTGCCAATGATCAAAGAGACATCCAATGGATACATTTTCCCTTCAACTTTAGATTTGATTAAGCAAGTGTTCCTGTCATTCGTCATGATGTAGCAATACTCACTATCAAACTCAACCCGATGACCAGCTTTGCATAATTACTAATCAAGTTATGTTTTAGACCCTCTACGTAAGCAACTCGTTGAATCGAGAAGCTTCCCATAGTCAATACTCCATAACCACTAATGATCCCGTTTTCATTGTTTCCAAAAGTGACGAGTCCACTACTGTTGATTTGCCTGAAATCTAGAAGGTATTCCAACCTTCCAGTCATGTGCAAGGAGCAGGCACTATCGATTAACCATTCTTCTTCTTCTTCCTCTTTGCAAATTGCTTGCAGAATCATTTGGTTAGTTTAGGCACCAAAACAAGTTTGGAGCCCTTGTTAACGTGTGAAGTTTTCTTAACATATGCATTCATGTGGGTCTTGGACACAAATTTCTTTTTCAATATTTGTTTGGAATGACAATGTGTCACATCTTTTGGAGTTTTCTAAGTTGGATTGGACAGGTCTTCGATGGCAGTGGATAAAAGAAAAAATATAAGTTCTTTTCATTGATCCACAACACATACCTAGTTAACGGGCTGGAAAGTGTGGTCTTTTGTTTGTGACTGGTCCGAGGTTGGTGTCTCTTACTATTGTCCACTGGATTTTGAGAAGGTATTTTGAAAGATGTTGTCGAAGGTTTAGACCTTTTGACTGATAGAAAGGTTTTTGGATTTTGTGAAGTGTGTAAAGTACCCCTCATTTTTGTGTCTTTTAAGGAATTTGATGATGTTGACTTGAACTCTTTTTGAAAATTTCATATTTGTTTGAGTCAAGAGGTTTAGTCACTAGACATGACTTTTTGCATGATCCATCAATTAAAGTGGATTTTGGAAAGAATTTTGCAGTCGTGGACTTTTTAAAACTCCTTTTGTTTGAAAACTTGCTCTGTTTTTTGAAATTTTGTTTTTGGAATCAGTTTCCTGCTTTTCACGTCGAGGTCTGATCTCCTTTTCAAGAGCCAATTTTGCTTCCTTCTTTGGTGTGACAGCATCAAAAACATTTAGTTGAACATTTTTTGGAATTCTTTATTTGAGGTAAAAATCAAGTAATTGAGTCATCAGAACTAGAGAGTTCATGACTTTGAGAACATTGTCTAATTTTGAAATTATCAATGGGAAGTTCATGCAAAATGGGTTGAAGAGTAGTTGTGCTTTTGACTGGGGCCTACAGTGGAGAAGACCAGACTATCGTAGAGTAAGTATTTGATGATTCTTGGTTGGTACATGTCTTGGAAAGCAAGGATAGACAATCTACAACTAACACAGGTCTATCCAAAACACTTTCTTCATCCACATCTAAACTGTACTGAGAACCGGGACAAATTGTGCCAATGATGGGTAAGAGATCATCTAGATTACCTGAGGATTCAGGAAGAATTTCCTTAATGACACAATTGTTACTAAGCTCATGAACTCTACCGAAGTGACATCTTATGTCTTCGGGAAATGTTTTGTCGTTGACTGGATAATGAAAAGTCCAGTCTAGTGGGACATAGGGATGATCAACATCAAACCGGGGAGGAGAGTTCTCATCGGTAGAGTACCCATTGGACCATCCCTAATTATAAGTGTTGTCTACGGTCCCATTGTTAAATAAATTTTCAATTGCTTCAGTTTCATTAAACAGTTTTTCTATTAATCGATTCAAACGTATAATCTCTTTTCGGGCAAGATCCTGTTGATTTAAAGCAATATCTAATTGCATTTCACGTAACATTCTAGCATCTTTTTCTAACAACAACTTTTTTTCGAACATAGGGATTTTAAGCTTTTTGTCTTCTAGTCTTCCTCTCACATGGTACAGCTCTTGGGTCGCTATGTTCTTTTCATCTAGGGCTTTGTTGGAGTCTGTAAGGACGATAGCACAAGTTTTATTAAGTCTTTCTAAGTATGGTTCAAAATCATGCATGCTATAATCATTAGACTAAATCATAATTTTTACCTGCTCGATGATACTTAGAGTTCCATCTTTTTCCATGTAGCAGTAGTTCCTCTGCAGGTTTGTTGATCCGTCTTCCTCACTAGTTGCCACCATGCATTTTTTCCCTTTCTTCTTGTTGTTGTCAACTTCTTCATCTTCATCACCCGAGGACCACACTTGATGATCCCTTCTCACTTGAGAAACATAAGCTCTAGCCTTTTCTCTTTCCTCCGTTTCTTGAGTTATTCTGAGATAGAAAGCCTTTTCCTTTACCATGTTTGCTTTGCAGTCATTGGCAAAATGGTTTTCCTTGTGACACTTATGGCAAACAATGACTCCGTCTTTGTCTTCGGTAGTGGTACCAGAGTCTGAAGATTTGTTGTTCTGTGGTATCTCTTTTGAAGGAACATTCTTCGATTGTGAAGGATGATAAGGATTTCTACGATATCTTGGATGCTTACTCTGCGAGTTGAAAATGCGATTGAAAGGTGGTTTGCTAAACTGTTGGTTTTTACGAAAGGATGGTGGTGGGAGTCTGTTGAACTGTTGACTGACTAGAGTAATGGCATTCTGAAACTCTTCTTCATCATCAAGTTCTCATCAGCTTCATACAACTACAGTGAGTTGTCATTGAGTGTTGGTATGATGATTATGTACGATATGGGTACTGAGGAGTTTTGAATTGTGGAGTTTGAGCCATCAAAGCAAGTGGTCCACTCAGGACTGCACAATCCTTTAACACTGTTGATTCTTGGGGTTGAAGTTCACCGTATAGCTTGAACAGTGAGAGAGTATGAATCTTTCTATCTCTTTGGACTACCATCTTTGTAGTAGTCCAATATCTACCCAAACCATTTAGGAACTGCAAGTTTGTTTCATGATTACTGTGGACTGTACCAGCATTTGACAGCTTCGTGATGATGAGGTTGAACCGTTGGAATGAATCGTCAAGACTTTCACTAGGAAGAGCTTTAAAGTTGTTGAACTTATTGAGAGCAGTGGTGAGCTTTTTGTGCTGAGCATGTTCTGACTGCTTGTAAAGATTCTTGAACACATCCCAGATCTCATTGGCAGACACGCAATTGATGATGATGTTGAAGTTATCTGGAGCAACATCACATGAGATTTCATAAAAGGCTATGGCGCCTTTCTCCATTTTGTCAAGATCATCATTTGTTAGTCAGTTCATGGCAGCCTGAGCTCCACCTAGTCGTACCTGAGCACCATCTTCTTGAACGGGAGCGAGAACATGGACATGGGATCCTTCTTTCACAGACCTCCATACATCTCTATCGATCCTCTTAAGATACCTTTCCATTCTCTGAGACTAATGGTTGTATTCACTTGCAACAAGTATTGGAGCTCGGTTTGAGCCTCCAACACTATTGGAAATATTCAATGAATAAGCTTGTGTCATACTTCCTTGTTTTTTTTTAATTTTTTAAAAGTGAGCTTCAGTGGTATAGAAGGTTTTCTAAAATCATAGTTTCGTTTAAAAAGCAACCACTTTGGCTCTGATCCCAATTGTTGAGAGAAAAACTTGAACAAACGTTAGTCACAAGATAATATGATGCGGAATAATAAGTTAATCTCGAAGGATCTTGTTAGCTTAACAATAATAAGTTATAAGAGTTAGATTGCGGAAATATACAAGAAATAAATAGCAACAAGTTATATCAAGTAGACAACAAGTTGATTCATAACGAGGTTTGCATGCAAACACAAGTTAGTAAGTGTGATCAACTAAAGTGAAGAGGGACTCAGTTTATCAGTTAAGATAATAGAGATAGAGATGAACGATCTTGTATTTCAATAAGAGTTCTGGAAGTGGTTCATTAAGTACATGAAGAGGGATGCTCTATTTACAAAGTCCCAAAAGTTACAAAGAAATAGTAAAATAATCTAAAGTAACTGACTACAGTGCCCATGAATGGTTCACTGGATAATACATGGAATACAAGTAATGTCAATTAGAGTAAACTAAACTATCTTCATGCAAATCTTCACTCTGAGCTTCATCTTTTTAACTCTCCGGTACTTCAACATTCACAGAAAGGTCTCTGGTGGTAGCTTCCATGTAGTATCACCAAGTGCAATGGTCTACGGTTCCTTATAGCTGAAGAGGGTCACTTTTTGTTTCAACAAGGGGAAGAAATGCCAAGAAGATTAGAAATCATGATCTTCATCAGTTTCAACATCTAGGGGAACATTGTTGAGTATTTGAGATATTGAAACTGATTTGGCATTTTTGTTAATTATGGAAGACTTTTTAGGGTTTTGTATTTTTGGTAAATGTTTTTTCCCTATATATAGTCTTTAGCTTAGCTTGTTAGGTAAGATTTTTCCTAAAAAGGTTTCTTTGTATGTTCAATTTGAAATCAATAATATCCAAAACATTTGACAAATTACTTGCAACATTATGGTGATTGATTCATGATTGCTCTTCAGATTCCGCATTCGTCATCTTGTTTTTCATCCTAACAATACTGTTTTGGTTTTACGTAGATATGAGAGCTTATGTCTCAACTTCATGAATTACTTGATAAAGGCTTTATACACCTGAGTTCATCATCGTGGGTTGTTCCGGTGTTATTTATGAAAAAGAAAGATTGGTTGATGAGAATATGCATCTGAATCCCACTAACTTACTAAGGTAACAGTCAATAATCGGTATCCTATACCGCGGATTAATGATTTTTTAGATCAATTTCAAGGATTTGATTATTTTAAAAGATCGATGATCTCCATTCTAATTATCATCAAGTGCGACTCAAAGATAGTGATATCAAGAAGACAACATTTCGGACCCGTTCCGGTCATTATGAATTCTTGGAAATGCCTTTTGGCCTTACAAATGGTCATGTAGTATATGTGGATATCATGAATTGAGTGTGTAAACCGTTTATTGACAAATCGGTTATAGTGTTTATGGATGATATTCTTGTTTACTCAAAAATGGAGGAAGAGCATAAAAAAATTTGTAGGATGTATTGCAAATTTTAAAAACAAAGAAGTTATATGCTAAATTTTCTGAATGTAAATTTTGGTTATGAGAATTGTGATTCCTGAGACACATTATTTCTCATGTCGGAGATCAAGCAGATTGTAGAAAATTGAAGAAATTATAAAGTTGGAGCCCCAAAAACCACAACGGAAGTTCGAAGCTTCCTTGGATTAGCAAGATATTATCATTGTTTTATTCAATATTTTTCTCGTATTGTGGTACCACTTACCAAACTGACGAGAAAAGAGATGAAGTTTAATTGGGTTAAAGAACAAAATGAAGCATTTTTAATTCTATATAAGAAGTTGTGTGAAGCACCAATCTTACATTACCGGAGGGTACATAAGACTTTGTGGTTTCTAGTGATGCTCCAGAAGCCTTGGATGTATTTTGATGAAACATTAAAAGGTAATTGACCATGCTTCAAGGCAATTAAAAGAAGTCGAGAAAAGATATACGACGCATGATTTAAAGTTAGCGACTATTGTTTTTATATTGAAGATCTGGAGACACTACTTGTACGGTTTGTAGTGTAAGTTGTACATTGATAATAAAAATTTTCAATATGTGTTTACTCAAAAGGATTTCAATATGCAGAAAAGATGGTGGATCGAACTAATCAATGATTATGATTGTGAAATAATCTACAATGCAAAAAAAGCAAATGTAGTAGCTGGCGTGTTGAACCGAAAAACAGCGAAAACTCAGATAAAAGGAAGATCTATGAGAATAAAGCTAATATCTACTCTATTAGAGCAAATAAAGATGGCCCAAATGGAGGATATAAAAGAAGAAAATATAGAGTAAGAGAAGTTAAGGAAGAAAATTTGTTTTGAAGAAAATGATTGAGGTTTAAAAACCTTTAAAAAACAAATTTAGGTTCCTGAGTTAGGAGGCCATCGAAATTTGGTGTTATAAGAAGCTCATAAATCCAAGTACTCAATTCATCCTAGGACAACGAAGAATTATCGGGATATAAAGTGTATATATTGGTGGCATCTGATGAAACTGTTTGTGACACCATACGGGTAGTCAAAATCATTGTATGTACCAACAAAAAATTGGATGAGATCACTATTTTCAACATGGGATTACCAAGAACCATTAAGGGTCACAATGTCATTTGCGTTATCATGGACTGATTAACTAAGAGTGCATTATTCTTAGCAATCCAAGAAATGACATCATTGGAAAAGTTAGCCAGGTTGTATGTGGATGAGGTTGTGAGATTGCATGGGGTACTATTGGCTATTGTGTCTGATCGAGAAGCAAGATTCACACAGAAATTTTGGCAAGCATTACAAGAGGAATTAGAAACAAAAATCATTTTAGTACCACATACCATCCCCAAGTTGATAGACAAAGTGAATGGACCATTCAAACCAGTTATGACATGCTACGGGCATATGTAATTGATTTCAGAGACAAATAGGATGAGTTTTTATAGCTTGTGGAAATATTCCTTAGGACCTAACCAAACATGGAAAAAATGTTGAAATGATTAAACGTTACCCTCATCTTAATTTTGATAAGATTTTGAGGACATGATCTCTTTAAGGGAGGGAGATTGTAACGACTTGTAAAATTTAGAAAACGATGATGTAAATGTGTGTTATGTGTATAAAGGGTAAAATTATCATTTTTGACTATTTTAGCTATATGTTAATGTGTTAGAATATAAAATGACATCATGTGTATTAGAAATGCGTATAAGAGGTGTTGGAAACATATAAGAATGAATCTTTATATCTAAGAGTATATGTGTATAAAATTTGGTACAAAAGAGTATTTTCGTCTTTTTAAAGTTATGAATTTATACTATAATGTGATTACTACATCTTATTTACTTTTAATAGGTGTTATTATTATGTGTAAATGTGATTGTGAGTGAATGGAAAGATTTGAAATTTTTTGCTGCAAATATGGAAGTAAGAGTAGCAATAACTAAATAAGGATGTTGTGAAACAGAGGGTCGCGATGTGGCCATATAGAGTCGCGACACGTAGTTGAAGTGGAGAAATTGACGTAAAGAAGCGTGGATTTTTGACGTAAGTGTTTGACAATTGGAAACTACACTAGTAATATAAAAGTTGAAGATCACGACATAAAGCAAAAGAGTCACTACGCGAAGGGATTGTTGTATGACCCTATTAACACCACAACATGAGGACGTTGTTCTCGAAATAGAGATTTAATATGTTAAATTGCATTTCGACAAACAAGAACTCATTCAAAATATTCCAGAGCTAGGTCAAGACGATTTTGTGGGCAAGAAGAAGGCTTGGTGCGACTGGAATAATGAATAGGATGTATTAACCTCTAAAAGCATAAAAATGTACAATCTTCTTCTTCATTTGAGATTATGAGTTCCCATGGTGGATATGTAATTCTAATAAGAAGTTTAAAATAGTTGATAAATAACTTGGGTGTGATGTATAGTAGTTGTATAATGATTAGTTAAGTGCTTAATATAGTGATTTCATGATCTATATCTTAGAGTGAATCATTAGGGTTTTAAACCCTAAATGATGAAAAGTATGGGGTTGAAAAATTAGGTAAAAATCTTAATGAATTAAGTTGTAGAGAAGCTTTGTTTACGAAGTTTAACTTTGTTGGAGATTAGAAATTATCAAATATCTTTGATGGTTATAAATTGGATTATAATATAGTGAAATTGTAATCAAACTCTTAATGAATTAGGATTCATTCTAAAGAGCTTAATATGATCATTTGATAGGTGTCGACAAGGAAAGAAAACAAAAGAATCGAAGGGGCAACGAGAAGTTGAATTAGAGTTAGTTATCAATAACTAGAAAGGTGAGTTTCATATGTGTATTTATATTAATATATAGCTTAGTACTTAATGAATTAAGTACTCAATTGGTCTTATGATATGTTCAATGCAATGTTATGTGAATATGACATCGCTCACTCACTCTGATTATGTGAATGAAATGTTATTATATATATTAACATATTGAATGTGTGCTACATATTGAATATGTGGTACATAGAGTAAGCGATGGAAAAGTGATAACATAGTAAAAGTGTTTGTCGGGTATATAGATGTATGTATGAGGGCCAACTATGGGGCCTCGATTGGATGGTTTGTTCATCGAGAAAAGGTTTTGTATTGTATGTGAGACTTTAGTTAAGAGAATTTCCTTTAGTAATGGTCAAAAGATATGAGTAGTAACATGTGATTAAGTCCAAATGGGACATGATGAGTGAATTGCAAACAAAAGGATTATTCTTATATTCATGTATTTATTGTTCAACTCATAGACAAATTGTCTTATATGTGTTTTGTTATTTTGATGTGTTCCAAATTCATGAAGTAGTAGGGTAAGCGATAATAGCAATAAGATGGACAAGGACTAAAAAGAGTTTTTTTTAGATTACGGTTCTAATAGTTTGTACACTCAGTTGTATCGTTTGAGAACAAAACTTGAGGTTTTTGTTAAACTAATTTTTTGTAATATTGTATAACTAGTAGTTGAACCCATGCTACGCATGGGACAAAGGTACCGGATGACGACGTTTGTTTTGTTTTCATATAGAGTTTTTTTTTAATTTAATTTAATTTAATTTTTGTTATCTATAAGTTTAAGGTCAATTTTTTTTAGAAGACGTATTTCGTTTTAGTCCGAAGCGGTTTTGGTCCGAAAAACTTTTGTGCTGCCACTTTAATTCTTTTGAAGTTTCCTAACACTTTTGGTCCTAATGACTACATAACCCACACCGCCAAACACATTTGTTTTATTTGTAACAGGGTTCAAAATTTTTAATATACTTTAAAACAATGAGTAAAATTGCAACGCTAACTCTTTTTGAAACCAAAACCACAAAATTCAATTGAATTGAAAGACCAACCTATCAAAAATAGATGAGATTCCCCAACCTGTGCTTCCTATAAAATTAAATCCATGTTAATTTTTTTATGCTAATAAAAGGTTCTATAAATTACATATTGCTTTGGTTGAAGCAAAAGCTTATTAGATGTTGGCTTCTCAACATCGCCAACTGCCCGAGAGTCAACTTGATTATCCGGTAAACATGAAATTGTAAAGGTATGTTAATATAAAAAAAATTGTTTCTTTAAAAAATCTCCAACAACGCTAAAATTGGTTTAAATGTTAAATGCAAAAAAGAGAATTTGTTATATTGATTTGTTTATCGTAGCAACCTACTTTCGTAGATTTTTGAAGTAAAGTGAGCTAATAAGAAAAAGCTGGAAGTACAATGTTATAGATAATTTTTTTCAAAGAAAAATGACTTAACTTGTAAAAAATGGAAGTACGTTGCTATGGTTGAATAGATTTTTCAAAGCAGAATGTTTTTTATAATATAAAAATAATATTACAATGTTGTCATTGGGTAACTTTTCCAAAGCCCAATGACCCAATAATAAGGGGGAATAAAAACGGAAAGCATAATACGATAATCGGGTTTCCAAAGTCCAATGTGCTATAATTTTGGAGATTTTCTAAAGCAAAGTTCAGCATTAATGGAAAAAAGTAAAAGTACAATGTTATAACTTGGTAGATTTTAAAAGCAATTAATCGTGTATAACTTGGTAGAAGTAAGAACATGTTCTGTAGCAATTCCTTTAACAGGTCGGGCAAGAATTGCATATGACCTAATACCCCTTTCAGATTGTGGAGTTTACTCAGGCTCAACACGATCCTACAAAATACAAATAAAATTAAATAAAATATAAGTAAACATGCACAAACAAAACTTACAATAGAACATAAAAGTAGAACTATTAGCCATGCCTTTTACCTCAACACTATTGTTGTTTCAATTGGCAGCTTTAACTTTTTTTTTTCTTTTTTAAACGTTTCCATAAAACAACAAAATTGAAAGAATAAAAATATTCACACAACCTACACATTTCCAACAACAAAAAGTAATAAAAGGGTACAAACGACATTTACACCTAAAAATCAACATAATTTGAAACTTTACATGCTCGTGTGTGTAAGCCCTATCAAGTGTTGAGAAAACCATTGAAGATAGGTAATAGGGTAGCAATAAGTTGCTAATCTGGAAAATAAATAGATAATAGTGTCCAACAAAAAATTACGATCATGGATATGTGAATTACATTAGTTGTTTCATAATTGGTTTTGTTGTAATAGAAATGACTTTGTAGGAGGGTATTGATGTAATTTACATTCAATTTTACATTCAGCCTAGTGTTATTATTTTAAGGTAGGGAGTTGAGGTTACAAAATACTAAGTTACCATCTTTTTAGCTTGTATGTAGTCTCGTTTACCCCTACAAAAACATATGGGTACCAACTAAATTAGCATCTTTTTGGCACCACCAACCTACACATTGTAACCAACAATAATCAGGCCATTTATAACTCAAAACAAACAAAAATTTAACACATGTTCGTTTGTTGAAGCCTTCAATCTCATTCCTTCATTTACGGTTTCATCCATTCGTTTGAGTTTCGTTCCTACTTTTGTTCATATATTCAAACGAAATTTAAAAATTCCTTTATAAAATCATCTACAAAATAGGGATTCCAAATCCTAAATGTTTGCTAATCAAAAGCATAGATTACATACACTTAAAACACCATTTTTTTTAACTTCATACAAAAACAAAAGGCATAAGTTGTCTTTCTCATGGTACGACTGAATACATAATAAAGCAAATTCAATGAAAAAAAGATTTAAAATAGTTTAAAGACTCAATTTCAAATTTAATTTATTATTGTTTGAGGTAATATATTACCATTAAATGGAGATTGTTTTATGATAAACATATAAAAACAGGAAACGGATGTGATTTCTGGGAAAATCAACTCCAAACCATTATATAACTTCGAATTTTAAATCCATTATAAATAGATACATAAATTGGTTTAATAGTATAAAAACACAACTGAAGAGAGAAAACTAAGAATGTATGTAGAGATGAGAAATTTACTTGATTACATGATAGGATGAACACATAATTGAGTGAATCCCAATTATTTGACTAATAGAATTGATCTGCCAATACATATTGAATAAATCATGATGCATTCAAATTTCATTAGAAACTAAATAAACATGAGCGTCAATACTACCTTCTAATCCTTTGTATTTGTGAACAAATGAATCAAACACATGTGGATAAAATTAGGGTAAATTAATCGACATAAACCTGAAGGGGCTAAAAAATAGAGAGGAATTTCAAAATCAAACCGAAAGTCACATACGACGCAAGACAGATGAACGGAAAATGAGATACCAGAAAGTCTTCAGAAACTCTTCATCAATTGTGCTTCTCCGATATGGTTGAATATGTGGGAAACAAAAAATCTAGGGTTATATAAAATAAAATAAAATAAAACCTTCATTTGTCAGCACTGCGCATTAGGAAATTAGAAGTCGACAAGGGTTTTCAATTGACACGTTGGAGATGGGATCGGCGGCGACGATGGTATGAGTGACGATAGATGATGGCGATGGTGAGAAGGTGTCTGGTTGCAACATCTTGGTAATGCGAAGAAAAGGAGTTCGAAGATTTTGATGAAATATATGAAAACCGTTGGCGATGGGAATATACGACTGGGGAAGACGAATGTTGGAAATATAGAAGGACGAAAGAGTCAATGGATACAAATTAATGTGGTTAAAATCTGAAACGTATAAAGTGTACTGTTCTTAGGCACGATGAGTTTTAATATATGTATATAATGTTATTAAAAATATTTAATAAGGGAACGATAGGAGTGGCCGAAAGTAATGGTGGTGGTGGTAGTTAAAAAAAGGACGAACATGCCAATTTTTGAAAAGTATGAAAGCCAATTAGATGGAATATTAGTTATTTCATAAAAAAAGTAACGAAAACAATTAGATGGAATATTAAAAAGGTAACACAACAATTAGATGGATATTAAAAAGGGACCATCTGTGCCATCTTTTAAAACCATATGGGTTATTATAAAGCATTTCTGAAAGTCATCGTCTCATTGCCACTTTTTGAAACGTGCGATTATTTTTAAAATTCTATCTAAAATTCTATCTCGAAATGTAATTATAATTAGGAAAGAGTCCATGCTACGCATGGGTTGGAAATAATTTAAAGTTTCCTATAAAGAAAAAAATTTGATTGGAAATAATTTAGAGTTTTGTAAATAAAAAAAAAAAATTGGCCCAAAAGTGACAGTTTCCAAAAACATATAAAACGAAATGCAAGAGTGTATAGTAAGGCTGACTACCCATTGACCAAGGAAAGACAAGTATCGAAATAGAATAATATTGGAAAAAGTATCGAAATAGAACAATTTTGAAAAAGAAAGGGGCCAAATTGACAATGAACATATTTGTATGAGAGGAGATTGTAGTGGTAAAAATTGAAAGGATGAAAACTTTAAAACCCTTAAAGATTGGTGGCAGAATTCTAAAGTCCTAAACTTTAACAATGTTGGAAAAAGAAGGAACCAAATTGACAATTAAACATATTTGTGTGGGTGGAGATTATAGTAGTAAAAATTGAAGGGATGAAAACTATAAAACCCCTAAAGAGTGGTGACAGATTTGTAAAGTCATAAACTTTACTGTTCAAACATGCATGAGCTTTAATATATATATATATATATATATATATATATATATATATATATATATATATATATATATATATATATATATCATACATACTTATAAAACTAGCATTTTTTCTTGAATCTCATGCATTTGAAACCCCCATAAAAATTTGTCAACACCTCATGCATTTGAAACCCCCACACCCTTTCACCTTCAAAGTAATTAATCACACATAATTTCATTCCAAGAAAATCACACACTCTATAAATTCAACACCTCATGCATTTTAAACCCCCACACCCTTTCACCTTCATTATATATGTAGTTATATTAGTACAATTTTCTTACAAAAAGTCAAATTGGTTGAAGATATTATGATTCAAAAGTTTTCATATAGTTGAAGCATTCACGATTTAAATATGATGATTTGAAGAAATAGGTTATGTCGCATTGGATGGAAATTGTAATATGATTTTTTCTTTCAACCAAAACAAATGAAACTTTTCTATTTTTTCTTTATATTCAATCTCTCATTTGACCTTTTATATGTGATTTGTATGTATTACTCAATCTTGAATGTGACTCTCCAAACATCAATGTTTTGCTTGGAATATCTTTCTCATTCTTCTTTTAAAAAAACATTTTGATTGCAGGTTAGTGAAAAATTGTCATCAAGTTTCTATAGTTGAATGGTGTTTAATAAAGAAAGAAGATTCAAAAAACGGATATAGGTTTTTTTTGTTTGAGCAAAGTAGACGAATGTTAGTTTTTTCTTTCGGTTTAAACGTATATTTATGTAACATTTTTATTTATATGTTCAACCACCCAATGTTCTTATTTATTTGATTGTAGTTTTTCTATTCTGATTATGTTTATTTTCTATTCTTTTTTTTATTGGGTTATCCTACATAATATATTTACAAGACAATATTTAAAAGATAACATAATTTTTAACGTTTGATATGTAATTATTTGACTTATCATGATATGTTCTTCATATGAAAGTAATTTATCCATATTACTACGACGACAATTACATATGACATTTACGAAAATATATGTTATATGTGATTTGTTTAACATATATATGTACTTATGTATGTTATAAATTTATAATTAAATATCTTTATGTTTAATAATTGAAGGGATTAAAATGATGCATCAAAACCAATTATTTAGATGAATATAATAATAATAATAATAATAATAATAATAATAATAATAATAATAATAATAATAATAATAATAATAAATACACATTTCCAAGTAATGTATTCATTTGAAACTCACACTACAACTCAAGAGTTTTCTAATTTAAGTATATTTATTAGTTACAACTCAAGAGCTTTTAACTTATGATTATTAGTTAGTAATCACTAATAACTTTTTGTTTTCTTTTCTTTTATAAGGTTGTAAAGTTTTGTTCATTAAAAACATTAATGTATTTGAAGAGATTTGTGATTTAAATATGAAAATTTAATGAGAAATTAAATATCCTCCCACTTTTCTTCCTAATTATCTTCCTACCCATTTGAAATGATGACAAGTGTCCTAAAATATCATTAATTTTATCTAAATATGACATTTGTCATAATTTCATGTGGGTAGGAATATAAGTAGGAAGAAAATGTAGGAGGATATTTAATTTCTAAATTTTTAGTGTTTTCATGTTATTAAAAGTTGTAGTGTTTATTTTTCATATTTTTTATTATTCGTTATATATATATATATATATATATATATATATATATATATATATATATATATATATATTTAATACAAATGTTATAATAGATGTTTTATATTTTTAAGTTACTAAAAGTTGTAGTTCATATTTTTGTTCATTACATTCTGTTACCCGTTATATATAGATTAGCATACGTTTGATATATAATTTACACAATTTTAAACGGTTTATAAAATTATCAAATAATTGTACATATCACAATGACTTAACAATTAAAACTATAATCATCATATCATCATATCATACTATATTATAAAAGGAAACATTTTTTCTTTCACCACATTCATTTGAATCTCCCAACTTTTCATATTTCCATACAATATACTTAATTTATTAACTTAGATATGCTTTTAGTTGTAAACATTATCATAAATGGAAGAATTTGTGACTTATCAATATGATATACTTAATTTGTTAACTTCAATATATAGTTAAATAAATAACCTACATTAATATATCAAATAAGCTTAAAAATTTAGTGTAAAATTTAAAACCTAAAGTAAAATATAAAATAATGTTTTAAAAAAATCAATAAATATTTTTTAACATAGTTAAAAGGAAAACATTAAATGTAATAATAATAAAAGAACCTAAATTGATGAATCGAATTAACTAAAAGGTGTGTGAAAACTATATTCTAACAATATATTTTTAACCTGCGTCGCGCAACGCTCGGAAATTTGTCTAGTATATATATATATATATATATATATATATATATATATATATATATATATATATATATATATATATATATATATATATATATATATTAGGTTTTAAAGTCTCAGTCATTTGATACAATTAGCTGCAATAAAAATAAACATCAAATGATAGTAAAATCACATACTTAATAATCAATGAAATTTAAAAACTTAAAACAACTAATTATAACCAAACAAAGCCTAAAAAGTCGAGATACCAAAGATATTGAAATTACTTAAATTAGTTAATCAAGGGTGAACTTGCTTTTTTTCTTAACTCTTTAGGGTCAACGGAATCGTCCCGTCCTTCCCACTACCCGCCAAACCTTTGTGGAGGGAGCCGAACCCATCTAAACCGCATCCCTCCCAATCCATCTTCCCCATATTCCTTCTCTTTCAGCGATTCGAGAAACCCCCAGTACTCTCTCTTTCTCTCTTGCTCTCCTCCCGCTCATCCCTCTCCTCCTGCTTGGTCAAACCCGCTCACTCCAACCCTCTACGATTCCCTCCTCCCTTAGAGCATCTCCAATGCAAGCTTATTTATAACTTTTTAAACACCATTGGAGATGATAGCTTTTTTGTTTTTTTTTTCTTATTGACCACTCAAAATATATTGAGTGGTCAATATAGAATAAAAGTTTGTCCAATCTAACCCTTTATCTTTAAGAATATTTTATTTTATCTACATAATTTTATTTTAGTTGAAATAAAAGTTTGTCCAATCTAACCCTTTTTAAACACATGGAATCCAAATCTTTTGCATAATAAACTTTGGTAGTTTTTTCACATTTATTAAAAAATTTATGAATAAAAGCACATGATAAATGTTATGAAGTTTTTTGATGCATGGATTGATATAAAACTTATGGTTATAAATTATTTTAATGTATTTAGAATGATCTTCAACTTGTTTTCATGTGTATTTTAATGTTTGAACCTGTGGACATCAGATTCTTGATTTGTGTATCTAGGTATGTGTATGAAAATACAAAAAAAGATGAAAATTATAGAAACCGGTTTGCTCAGCAGTTGAACCGGTTAAACCGGAAACCGATCACCATTCCGGTTCAACTAAAAAACCGGTTTTTAAAACATTGCCACTAACAATATTCCTTTTTTTTTTTTATTTTTATTTTTGTAACATTATATTAAATAAAAAACATCATTTATATCATAAATAAATATTTTTATTTTTTTATTTTAACATTATATTAAATAAAAAACATAATTTATAACGTAAATAAATATTTTTATTTTTTTATTTTTTGTTACATTATATTAAATAAAAAACATAATTTATAACATAAATAAATTTTTTGAGAACACAAAAAAATAAAAAATAAAACCAAATTTCATTAATTAAAAACATAGAAATTTAAAACCTAAATTACTAAAATAAACATAAAACATAGCAAATAAAACATTACACTACTTAATTAAAAAAAATAAAAACGTAAAAACGTAAAAACCATAGACAAATACTACTCGTCGTCGTTACCATCCTCATCGCCTTCATCTGCCTCGTCGTCACCGTCTGCATTCGCATCGCTATAATCACCTTCATCCTCTTCGTCTTCATCGTCATTTCCCCCTTGATTTGTCTTCCCCATATGTGCTCAGTCAAATCATGACATAGATTGTGATGTATTTCACGATTTTGTATTTCCAAAACTCTAGAGAAGTATGTCGGACTGCCAACTTGTATTACTGCAGGTGGATTAAGTATATCGTTCCCGGTATATGAACAAATAGCCATGCTCTCTTCTTCTATTATCATATTATGTAAAATAACACAAGCATTCAACATTGTCGTCAACTTTGCCCTATCCTATGTTCGTGCTGAATGTTTGATTATATGTCACTTTTGTTTAGGGCTCCATAAGCTTGTTCCATATCCTTCCGTGCAGACTCTTGTGCTAACTTGAACAATTTTCTTTTTTCATCGGTTGAAAATGAATATGATTTGACAAATGTAGCATGCTCTAGATATATCCCATCAGCTAGGTAATACTCATACTTATATTCATTTCCATTCAAAACGTATGACATGTCTGGTGCTTTACCCTGCAAAATATTGTTAAATAACGGAGATGCTTGAAGCACATTCAGGTCATTGCTGGACCCCACCATACCAAAGAATGCATGCCAAAACCATAAGTATTGTGAAACAACCGCCTCTAATATAACAGTAGGGACCCCATGATCACCTTGCATGAATTGACCACGCCACACATTGGGACAATTTGCCCACTCCCAATGTGTATAATCAATACTACCAAGCATCCCTGAAAAACCATGTTTAACTTGATGCGCGACATACAACTGTTCGACATCACTTTTAGTCGGATGTCGCAAGTATGTGTCACGGTAAAGCTCTATAACATACTCATAAAAAAAATATGTACATTATCGACCCGTCCTCTCAGACATTTGTAAATACTCATCTGAAACGTCAGCGGTTATGCCATATGCCAATTGTCTAAGAGCGGTCGTACATTTTTGTATTGTAGTAAAACCACGTTAACCTCTAGCATCACATCGTAATTGGAAAAACTCATAATTACATTCCAAATCTCTAACTATACGTAAGAATAATTTCTACTAATACGAAAACTTTCTTCAAACTTCGATAGGTTATATAAGCTATCAGAAGCAAAATAATCATGTACCAAAAGTTCATGTGCCGCCTCTCGATCCCGGTTGATCCATTTTCTATGCTTCTTCTCACGGTGTGAACTTTCGCCTCTCGCATGAATCATGTCTTGTGCCGGAAACAATAGTGTGTGCAAAACCAACTCATCATCAGAATCGCTATCCATTTTTTGTTGAATGTGTGTGTTTGATTTGAAAATTTTGTGTAAAAATGGATGTATATATAGAGAGAAATTAAATTAAAGAAAAAAAGTTTTTTTTATTTAATGCCCCAACGGTCAAAAAGTAATCCACCAATAACTTACGCGTCTTCTTCCATCCTGGTAGTGGTAGCCACGCCACCACCAACCCACCGAAGCCGGGGGTGGTGTTCACGCGTGGAGCTCCCTCCACTCCGGACAGTCTTATATACGACTAAAATATATTAATCTATCTCAACAACTTTTGCGTTTGCACCACCGATTCAAGACAACACGTGATGAAATACCGAATATAATATGCTATATTAGTGTATTTTTGTCATTTGATAAAAGTTTAGTAGTGTTTTTTTCTTATAGTTTAATGTATATTTTTAAATGTGAAATTTTATCCGGTTTAACCGATAATCAAACAAAATAAACTAAAATCGATTAAACTAAATCTTATTTGATTTAGTTATGGTTAGATTTAAGATATAAAAAACGGAATAACACCCTTATAAACAATCAAATCAAATATATGTTATCATTGCATGTACGTTGTTATTCGAAGAATTCTTAAAGAACTTGTTTATCGCATTAGGACCACATTTCATATGTCATCAATATTGGTATAAATAGTATGTATTGACATGACATAAGAAATAAAAAGAATTATTATAAAAATAATATCAAACCTTTTTTTTGTAATAACATGTTTTAGTATACAAATTAGAGTTTGAGAAGTATAAAATTGAAGTATGATATCTTTCTGGTTAATTTAGGCACTTTTTTTGCTTGAGCTATCAAATTCATCATTTGCATGTTTTTGTTCTCTCTCCAATCTAGAATTGCCACTTGAAACTCTCTCATCAATCCAACCAATAATATCTGCAAATACTGTATCTGTGTTTTCAGAAAACTCTCCATATGTGAGAGCATGCCACATTCCTGGATACAACTTAAAGGTCTTTTCGTAGCTAGAAGCCGTTTCGTATAAAAGCTTGCTTACTGATGGATCAGTCACCGTGTCTGCTTCTCCATGACCAACAAAAAATGGAAATGTTACCTGATTCAGTAAAAATATGTTATTAATAGGATTTGTATATGGTGGTCTTAGTAAAATAAAATATCTCGTAAAATGATATTCTACAAAGGATTTTTTTCTTGTAAATCTTTTAGATCTTGTTCTTTTTTACTTAGTACACACGCCACTTAATGTGATAGCAGCATATAAATTGTTTAATTTAATACAGTAAGCATGTTTTAATAGAAAAACTTATGAAATGAATCGTGCGCTATTAAATTCTATTATTTTACAAGTTTGCATTCATTTTTATTTTTCATTTCGTTAATAATGTTGTCATTTTCTCAAACATTTTTAAAGATCATTTTATTCAACCAACACTTAAATAAATAAAAAAAAGACACTTTCATACATGATAATTTTGTATAAAAAGTAGAAATAGAACAACTAACATACCTCTTGGAGCCTATTTTCAAGGTCTAAACTAACATTTAGTAGCTCATTGGCGGTCTTTAGACGAAATCGTCCTTTGTAGCATAAGGGGTTATTACGAACCTATATGTCACACAAACATACATATAAGTAAATCATAAACGTATAAAACCTTTATAATAAAGCAAATGTACAAAGAAAAAAATTCATACCTCTTCCCGGATTTTAGGATCTCTAAAAGCAACGTCAATAATATCTTTACCGGGTACAATCTTCCATGTTGGAATTATTTTTGTAAGTTTTGTCAACACGTTAATTACGAATTGAGGAGGCTTGATGTCGTCTGCAATCTGAGAAATTAAACAAATAAAAAAAATTAGGTATAAAAATTGAAAATTAGGTACTTCTTGTGGTATTATTTTCAATGTTAAAAATATATCATTGTCGTTCTTGTTGACATGATCATTTCACCCTTAATATATGTTAAATCTTCAAAAAAAAATTTCCTTATATTTTTGCATCATAATCAAAATCTCTCTCTCTCTCTCTCTCTCTCTCTCTCTCTCTATATATATATATATATATATATATATATATATATATATATATATATATATATATATATATATATATATATATATATATTGCTTGCATTTTTTTTACCCTTTTACGGGTTAAATCGGTCACTATCAAAATATAAGAACATTTTGCAGATATAATCAATATAAGGATTTTTTAATATATATATATATATATATATATATATATATATATATATATATATATATATATATATATATATATATATATATATATTATTTTTAATTTTTATAAGAGTATCTTATTATCGTAGTATATTCTTAATGTATCTTATTTTATTTCTCTACTATTATCTTACAATATATTAAAGTAAGATAATACAATTCGTTACATATTAAGATAATAAGATAATATAAAAAATTAAAATTATATATATATATATATATATATATATATATATATATATATATATATATATATATATATATATATATATATATATCAAAATTCTTATATTCTATTGGCGACCAATTTATCAAATAAAATAGTCAAAATTTAAATAATTATTAGTTTTAAAAAATTAAACGACTAAATTAATTATAAGACTGAATCATATATCTACTTTTAAAAAATTATAGTTGTTAGATTTCAAATCAATAATGAAATTGTTCACAAGTTATGGTTGTTAGATTTCAAATCAATCATGAAATTTTTTCAAAAGTTATAGTCGTACTTTTTAACATATACTAAAAAAATACATAAAGCCGTATTTTTTTTAGAAAAAAGTGGTACACATAGATGAGGTGTAAGCTTTTTTTTTACACTTTTTTTATTGTTATTATAAAAGTGGTACTTTTTAAGATATATGTTTAAGGACTTTTATCTTGGATGCCACTCAGTTTACGGAATAAATACAGGAGATAATTAAGAGGATTAAACATGAAATTGACAACTTTAGAACCTTCAAGATGATATTTGACTTTTCACATTTAATACATTCTATTTGACCATGAACTCTTTTCATCATTCATAGTAACGCGCATGTGACATTCTAGTTGACCACAAACATTGAAAAATCGTGCATAAATTATACTATTTTATAAGTAATATCTTAAAAAAATATGTAAAATAAAGTTACATTAAAACGAAATAATGAACTAATTGCAAACTACTAAGAATCATAAACAGTATTATAAATAGTATCTCTTGCGTGAACCAAATATAACGTGAGAACATTATATTTAATCCAGAGCATCATCAGTTCTAACTGGATATTCAATAAAATCTTATCAAAAAATAGAAGGTTTTATTTTTAGAAAGTATAACTGTCGTTAATATTAATCCTGAATCAATAACAGTGGAAGATTGTTCATATAAGATGCTTAATATTAGTTCTAATGTACTCTTATTATATTTAGTTTACAGAATAAATATGATTTTGCTACATGTCATCTTCTTTTTTATTTTGACACTTGTCATTTTCTAGATTTTTTTTGAATTATTTAATAATTACTTGTTATTTTTATAGTTTTTTTCTTTTTTATTCAAATCTCACCTATTAAATGTCACATCATATTAATTAATTTTATAAATATATTAATTAACATATATAATAATTTTTTATTTTTGAATTCCTCTTTTTATTAATATAGGAATTAACGTATATGTATATTAATGTAGATAGTATATTTCATTTGTGAATTCATATTAATTAATTATATTAGTATAGATTAATTATGACCAAATTATATAAATAGTCAATACGGTTTACCAAAAGGTCATAAACTCAATCGTTACTACTTTTTTTATGAATATGATCTTTGTGGTTAACAAATTTTTTTTTTAATAAACTCATGTAATAGACGGGTTTCATACCTAGTATATATATATATATATATATATATATATATATATATATATATATATATATATATATATATATATATATATATATATATATATATATATATATATATATATATATATATATATATGTCATTTTTGAATCAAAAAGATAGAAAAAGGTAGCACATACCTTACACATGGGTGCGATCAAGACTCCACCATCCCAATACTCTGGGTTCTTCCTATGTAATCGGAGAACCATTCCCCCTCCCATCGATTCTCCAAGCAATATTCTCATCTTTCTTTTATTTTCTTTCTTTTCTGAAAGAAATAAAAATTATCCATTAATTAACATATTTATTTAAAATATAAATATAAATTCAAAATAAAATAATCAGTGAAGTCGGTCAAGACGCACTATTTCTACTTTCGTAATCTTATATGTTCATAGGTATCCTATAAAACAAGAAAGCAATTCAAAACCCTTTTTCAACTCAATTTGATTGACTAGGTCAATATTGAACATTCAATATTTTGAGTTTAATTAAATAAACTAGAAGTGTAGAATTGTTTTAAAAAAAAGATAACAAAAGAACTTACCACAAACGCTTGTGAAAAAATCTGAACAATCGTTAACAAGATCATCAAAAGATGGGATATAACCCTGAAGCCCAGAAGATTTCCCATGTCCTTGATTATCAATCCCATAAACTGCAAATCCCGCCTTCACAAGCCTTAATGCAGCTCCTGTTTAGATTTGATTTGAATCCAATTAATATATAGAGGAGAGTAAGTCAAACGTGGTGAATTTCGAATTCAAAATCGATCAACACATCATTGATTTTGGAACTCGTAATGATTGTATTTTGATAGATTCTCTCCAAGTTTATTATGGCTATTGATTTTGAAGCATGAAGTAAGAAATCTCTACCGTAATATTGAGTTTAAGAAAAAAGTCAACTGACCTTTCATGGAGACACTGCATTCCATGGCGTAGCCATGGTTGAGAAAGATCAAAGCTTTTGGTTCAGTGTCAACAGGAAGCCATCGACACGTAAATATTTGCAATCCTTTCGAATTCACGATGTATTCCTGAAAATTATCACATCAAGATGACTTTAAATTAAACGTGTTCTTCAGTTCATGCATGTTCATAAACAATACCAGTAAACAGAGCACGTTAAAGAATCAAAATTATTGAATATTACCTCTTCGTATTTGAAATCTGAAGCTTCAGTCGCCTAATAATGATCAAACATCAAAATCCCATAACAGAAAAACTCAATATCATAAAAGACAAGAATTTATTGAAACAAAAAAATAGGAAATCTATGAACTGAGACGTACCATGGAACAGAGTGTTCTTGAAATCTTTATGAAGATCACAAGCTTTTGATTTTGATTGTTCCTGAGATTATGGAGATAGATAGATAGAAGAAGAAGTTTGTTGCAGTGGAATTGGAAAAAGGTTTATAAAGAATAAGGTAGAGATATTTTAGAATTTGAAAGGATGATGTGTTTGTGGAGTAAGAGACGTGATCTCTGCTTATAACGAGGAGTTGTTCGTGTACAGTTTATTCTCTTGTATTTTAGCAAGTGGGATTATTATTATTTAATTATTTACAATTTATTTACTTTTTATTATTTTATTATGGGTGTGTAAAAGGAAAATTCCATGAAGATTAGGTTGTTTTGCTGTTATTTGAATAAAATCGTTATAGCTAGGTATACATATAGTCATAAGATAATCTAATATTTAATTAATAATCGCTTTTTCATATCGATATTCTACTTATTTATTATATACTGATTATTTTTATTATAAATAACTAATAGTTAAAAATGTCAGGTATATCCTCATACCTTTGGAACTTCAAAATTCATATAAATCTAATTACAAAACCATATTCGTTCAAAACCTCACTCAAAAATGAGTGGACTCAAAATTATTAGGCAATATTAGGCTGCTAATATTAAGTATAGGTGTTCTAATTGGTTCATTTTTTGTCGGTTATAATAATTAAAGTTTGTGTAGTATATTAATTAAATTTGGTAGTATTCAATTTTGTAATTAAGTTTTCAATGCTTTAGGAGAAAAAAAGATGAGAGCAAAATAGTGAATCAAATGTACCTAATGATTAGACTATTGAGTTAGATGGTTAAAGAACGTGTTTTACCAAAAACAATACCTCTATTAAATACTGTTAATATCTAAAAGTGCATAGTTCAGTATAGTAATAGCAATAGCGGCGTATTGTTGGAATATTGGAGTATTTGTATACATATAACAAGAAGTTGTTATTGCTACCGTCATCATGCGAGCATATTAGATCATACAACTAAAACAAATAATAAACAGTTTAATGATGGTCATTTAATGTCACCATGTCATTTTAAGTAACTAGAACTAACATGTGAGCCAAAGAGTTTTATAATTTGTACTCTAATATATATGTACGAGGGTTGTGCGGAGTGCACGCATGTATAAGATCGAATTAGAAGCCGGTTCGACGACTAGTCGGGGGTCCGAGGGCAGTGCCCCCAGGTCCGGGGTTTCCAAAGGGGCAGCGCCCCTTTGGCGGGGTCTAGGGGCAACGCCCCTAGCGGGGTCCAAGGGGCAGAGCCCCTGGTTGGGGTCCCAAAACCTCACCGAATTTTACATATGGGAACATAGTGGAAAATTCAATTTCTTGAGGGTGATTATGGTAAAACTAACAAAACTCGTTAGTTTTGATAATCCTAAATCCTCATCAAACCCAGATTATCCTGACTTGCTTCCAAAGCAACTAATGACGACCCAACCCTACTAAAACCCTAATCTCATTTAATATATAAACGGCTCTTCCTTCTCAGAAGAGATACACGAATTTTAGCTCTCGTTTTCGTCATAACACTCTCATAGAATCTCTCTAGCCAATTGGCTTACGATTTCTGCGCCTAGAATCGTAAGTGTCCACTTGGATTATCATATGCTGAATTTATTGCAACCCAGACATAGGATAGAAATATCAGTTCGGAAAGTGTACTCAGAATCCAAGTTGACATCTAGATCTCCACCACAAACCCTAGTTTATCTAACACTTAATTGATCCCAAGCTGCTCGTAGCAAGGTCTCTACCTTCTATATAGGAAACAGGCACGGTCTGTGATAGGCCTTTGGCCCAATACCGACGGTAAAACCTAAAGCTCAATCTTTATAAGGCTAAGGGGAGTGGTACCACTCTTAGCACCTTGCCACATCATTTTTCTTTCTTAGCAACTAACTCTTAGCATCTGGTAGGGAGTGATGGTGTGTTAAATTAATAGGGTTTATTTTGAAGGAAAAAAAGAGAGAAAAAAATAGCTATGAACCAATCATAATCAACCAATACATCTTCTATATTTTCTTTCCTCTCGCTACTTGCTTGGTGACCAATTCTTAACACCTTCCTTGGCAAATCCAAAGGGTGGTGTTTGATATGTTAGCACTTTGTTTGGAGAAGGGGTGGCGAGTCCACTCCCTCAAGCCTGAGAGATATGTTACACCTATCTTGCCCCATTCCACTTCATGAAGTGGAGAGCTTCTGTAAGGTTTGGAGAAGGGAAAATGTCATTGTAGCCACCGATCTTACACATTTTGGTTTAAAACAATCCTATTGTTTTTTTTTTTAATTCTATGGGTATAAATTCACATTTTACATGCTTTTAAGGTCATTTTCTAGAAAGTGAAGGGGTCACCCGATGACCCCCTTCATAATCAGCCGGTTTTATTGTACATGTCATTAAAAAATGACAGCTCATATGTCAAATCAGATGTCACTTAATGTATCATTAAATGAGGTACGTAACCCTTCTTCTAGAAGCTACATCCTTCTGTAGTCGCTTTCTTCTGCCCCTTTCTTCTATTTTTTTTCTACTGTTCCTCGCAAAAACTCTTCATTCGGATTCTTGGTATGGCCGTTAAATGAAGATAGATCTTCATTTTACTGGTATGTTTATGAGGTACCCAGTGATCAATTACTCAGATGGAGCGGGGCAGAGGTTTGAGGATGTCGATTTTGCTAGAATGGACAATACCAAATGTATTGTTCCTTTAAAGATTCTCAAATAATACATGCGTTAATGTGTACTTTTTCATGCCCGATATTGAGTTCCCTGATGGATTAAGGATAATAGCAATTGAAAAAGACTACCAGGAGTTGATCGAAGTGGGGCATGCTTGTAGTTGTGTAATTTCTATGTACATGGATCATCTTGGTGTCAATGTCCATCAATGGATTCTTGATGAGAAAGCTGAAGTATGTACCCCCGAGGACAAGTTTTCTGGTATAGGTGAAGTAATAGAAGATTTGCATGCTGAGACAGAAATTGGCATTGAACTAGATGAAGTGCAAGTGCAAGGTAATATGGACAATAACATTGCAAATGTTGATTGCATTCCAATAAATAAGACCTTGAATGGTGCGTTTTTGAACTAGCCCTGCCCCAAGGAGCAGCCAACTCCAGACAGTCCACCTTATGAGGATCTATATGTTCAGATGGATAACAACAAACCAATACTTGAGGAGGTAACAACTTTTAATGAAATATTCATTGGAAAAAGCAAAAGCCTGTGTTAGGAATGAGATTTGAAAGTCCTAAACAGTTAAAACATATGTTATGTAATTATGTTATTGCTAAAGGTTATCAATTGTGCTACAAAAAATGACAGTAAGAGACTTTTAGTTAAATGTTGTTCAAGGCAGTGTCGGTTTCGACTGAAGTTTTCATGGATGAGTGAAGAAAACTCTTTCCATATTAAGTCTCTTATATATGAGCATAATTGTGCAAGAAAATTCAAAATGGGGTCAATTCATAACTATGCATGGATTGTTAGTTAAACAGAGGCATATTTATTGTAATTCTTCCAAACATGAGTATGCTAAATTGACTGAGTTGCATCATTCATCTGACATATGCAAAGAAAAAAATCCAAAGTTGCTTCCTTTCTTAGCTTATAAGAGAGAAAAGGTAGATGAAACTTCTTATGATTGTGAAAAGAAAATATCTAAGTATGATAAAGTACCTAATGATTCGTATGCATATGGAATAGTTAAGATTGATGAATGCTTAAATGCTGATGATCTTGTGCATATTGTTAATGAAACTCTAACTAAAAACGAACAAGTTAAAATTTTGAACATGACTAAGAAGTCGACATTTGATTCTCAACAAAATTTTGTTGATATCAATGATGATTCTGATAATATCAGTGAAATTGAGGCTGAGAAAAGTGTCGATTGCTCTCAATTTTGTGTTATTAATGTCACTTCGATGGCTAAAGTCAAAGAAATATGTCATGATTCAATAGTGAAGGTTAACAATGATCAACCTTCTACATCCAAAGTATGTGATCCTCTAGATCATGTTGTGGTAGAATACTGTGTGAGCGATGAGGATGATGCTTCGAATGGAACACCTATTCCTAGAGTTGTAGTCGAACATGCCTATGAAGAGTCAAAGGAATACAAAAAAGTGTTGAAAGACAAAGGAAAACATTATCTGGAATCAAGCTTAGTAGTCTATCCAAGACTCAAGGGTACAAATGATGTTATATTTCCAAATCAAGTATTTTATCACCTCAGTAAATGGTGATAAGGTGAATCCATAATTGAACAAACTGGTTGAAGAAGACAATGAAAAAGTGACAAAAGAAGGTTTTTATTTGAATCAAAACACATTCGAAAATGGTTTGAACAAAAACTCAACTACTTTTCAACAACAAAAACCAAAACGTGTTTGGAAGGTGAAAACTGAAAAATCATGTTGATCATAAAAACAAAGAAAAAAGGTGGTAATTATTTACCCAATGTTTGAAAATCTCAAAAGACTAAAACACAAGTTTTTAAGGAAAATGTAGAAAATTGGTTTGTGAAGAAGGTGTTTTGAATACAAAAGCACACAACAAAGCTTTTTGGAAAAATGTTAAAGCTTTTCAAAAAGAAAAGGCTTTAAGCAAAAATCGACTAAACAAACTCAGACATTTTCTCAAAATAAGACGTAATTTGAAAACAAACCATCTAAAACGAAAATTTGTTTTCAAAGAGGTCGAACTAATGTTCAAAATCAATTTCGACCTCATAATGTTCAAAATCATGGAAATGGAAACTTTGTTCAAAATCAACGACACATAAATTATGATCCAAATCATGAAAATGGAAGTATTCTTCGAAACAAGAATCAAAGGAATTTTGTTCAAAATAATGGAGGAAGGAATTTTAGTCCAATTCATGATCAAAGAAGTTTTCAAAAAAATCAACAAGTTTTTCATCGAAATGTTGTTGGTTATCAAAATCAATATCAAAATTGTTTTCAAAATTCACTAAAAATATCATTTCCAAAAAGAAAATTTGAGAAATTAGACGTTTAAGGAAAGCAAAATGAACCTTTTAAACCCTAAAATCCATACTTTCCAAAACCTGATTCGAAGTAGAAGGTGAAAGCATTGTTTACAAAAGGTAGAAGTGATGTGAAGAACATCAATGATTGGCTAGAAGGAAAAGGAAAGATATATCAGTCTGGAAAGTACTCTCAAGAGCAAATTCAATCGGCTTACGAGACTTACTTGAATGATTTAATGTATGGAAGTTCTTCGTCACATCAGTCTAATCTAGCTATGAAAAAGTGGATAGAAATTCCTAAGAAGAAAGATGACATATTTTAGAAAAAGGACGAAAAAGTGAAAATTAATATTAAATCTTTCCCATTGAATAATTACATTTTGATGCCTAAAGCCACTGAAATTATCTTAATTGACAGTTTCAAGTCGAAGGTTCGTATTTGGGTTATAGGTTCATCATTTCATAATGCATTTCAAGCTAATGTCCAAAGATCCAAACGGTCTTGGGGACCTAAATTACTCTAATTGATCGCAGGTACTATGTGACAAGAAATATGATGAGAATTGGTACATTGATAGTGGATGCTCACGTTAGATGACTATGAGAAAGGAAAATTTGAGAGATTTACGAAAGCTAGACAATGCAGGAGCCGTAAAGTTTGGCAATAATAATAAATGTAAAGTCAAGGGATATGGCAAAATAACGAATGGAAAATTCATGGTGAAAAGAGTGGTGTATGTCGAAGGATTAAAACATAATTTGATTAGTGTTTCGCAACTTGTTGTGGGCGCTGGGAATCAAGTTGTGTTCAATAAAGATGGAAGTATCATCTCCAACAAAGAGACAAAGGAGGTTCTACTCAAGTCGAAACGAAAATGAAACATGTTCACTCTCGACATGAAACCTATCGTGGGCATTCCATTAATATGTCTGTTGTCGAAAGCTTCATCAGATCTTAACTGGTTATGGCATCGATGTCTATCCCACCTTAATTTCAAAAAATTTAACAAAAATGGTTTTAAATGATCTTGTTCGAGGCTTACTTGTCTTAAAATTGGATAACGATTTATTGTGTGATGCTTGTGAACAGGGAAAGAAAAATCGACAAGGTCATCCAATTGTCATCGATTCCAAAATCATCGAGCCTTTGGAAATTCTTCACATTGATTTATGTGGACCTTTGTGTTGGATTAGTGTCTAAGGCTGTAACTATATTTGGTAAGTACTTGACCCGATTGTGCATGGTCCTTTTGGGTTGCCTTCACCATATCAACTTGACAGGGTGATTTATATAGAGAGAAGAGATATTATTATTAATGTATTATAAGAATAATATGTTAAAGGAATAATAATATTATTTGATTAATATAAGTCATAAATTAATTAGGAATTAATTTGGCGACTTAAAGATATTAATTGAAGAAAGGGGTATAAATTGTCAAATGTGTGATAGTTGTATTTTGAGCTAAGAATCCTTATGGATCTGGGATGGACGATTTTAGGGATGTGGATCACCTAGAAATCGTCCAAGGCCTTATCTAGAAGGGATATTGGATTGCTTTGAGGCTAAGTTATCCAATTAGGGTTTTAGGGTGAAACCCTAGGAGCTCACAATATAAATAGACCCTTGGGGTTGTGGAAATCGACCTCCTTGTGATTGGAGTAACCCTAGAGCCGATTTCCCTCTTCTTTACCTCTCTCAAAGCATCTTCTTGCTAGTTGGTGTTTGTAAGCCATTAGAGGAGTGACAATTGTGACTCTAAGCTCCAAGAAGAAGAAGAAGGTTTCAAGCAAGTAACTCAAGGTATTATTCTAAATCCGTTTTCATATGTTTTGATTGTTAGTTCACATTAGATCTAGCCATGAAAGTCTTGGATATATTGCATGTTCAATTAGAGAAACCTAGATCCAAGCTATAGGGTTGTATATGCATATAGGAAAGATCTTATGTCTAAAACCCATCACTTTGAATGTTGAGACTCTTAATAAGATGTACATATTAGTCATTGTTGATGATTTTTCAAGATTTACTTGGGTTTTCTTTCTTCGACGAAAGTCTGAAACTACTCAAGTGATGATTGACTTCATCAAAAAATAGAATTGAGTTTGAAGAAGAAGATTTAAAGGATTAAAAGTGACAATGGTTCGGAATTCAAGAATCAAATTCTAGATTGATTCTTAACAGAGTTGAGAATTTCGCATAACGTTCTATCTCCTTACACACCACAACAAAATGGTGTCGTCGAAAGGAGGAATTGTTCTCTATGCGAAGCTGGACGAACCATGCTTACATATGCGAAAATGCCTCAATATCTTTGGGCAGAAGTTTTTTCGACTGCTTGTTTTACATAAAAGTGTTCTTTTGTTCATCGTCGTTTCAACATCACGCCTTATGAGATAACTGAAGGGTTTTGAGCATTCTAACACTCCTATGGTGTACATGAAACCATAGATGCTTTGGATCTATGTTTTCTCTAATATACATGCAAATTTTCATTTTCCAAAGCATCATCCTAACTAGCATACAATGGAGTATCTATACTACAAAAATCTAGTTAGAAGACATACCTTTTGTTGTAGTTGAAAGCCTTGAACCTTTAAGAGCTTAGCACGAATAGTATGAATGCTTGAAATGGAATCCCAACACACCTAGAACAAAGGATAACCTGAGAAGAGATTCCTTGCACACATAAATCGGATGGCCCTCTTGTATTCCACTTAAGAGCCGATTTCATGAGCTAGAGGGGTTCTTATATAGTGTGTATTAATTAGGGTTACACAATGCAAACCCTAATGTGCATGAACTTCCATATTCCTCATGCTCCATGGGTTTAAACCTCCATGGGTCACCACATGGGTTTAGCCCAACATAAAGAACTATGGATCATAAGCCCACTTTATAAGAATGAATGATTTACCAAATCAATCCCCATTTATTTAATTAGTCTCTTTTTATCACAAAATTAATTCCAAATTAATTATTAATCAATACTAATTAAATAATATGATTTCATATTAATATATTAGAACTTATAATATATTAATAAATCATAAATAACCTCCTCTCAAAAGTCCATGTTATCAAATTGTCCTGGTGATATGCAACCCAAATGGACCATGCTACTCTCGGGTCAAGTACATATCAATTATAGTTATGGACTTAGACACTAATCCAACAATAATAAACAAAAGAAAGCCTAATGTTAAATTCTTTTATGTTTTTCAGTGCAGATGTTTCATCATGAATCTCAAGAGCAATATTTCTAAATTTCAGTTGAAAGATGATGAAGGAATCTTCTTGGGATACTCACACAACTTTGTTGCCTATATAGGGTGCTGAACAAACGAACAAGGAAGATTGAATAAACTTTCATTCAAAAGCCCATAATTGTTGAAACAAATGATGAATCTGAAATCATGAATTCGTATGTATTGATTATGATTTGTTTTTTCTAGATAGGGCGAGTGGTGTTGAAAACCAAGCTACTGATAATCATGTTCCCGAAGCATCAAAACATTCTGATGATTTGACTGTTACAAGGGAAGAAGATAGCACACATTCTACATCAACTTCAAGAGTGAATGTTGAACGAATATTGGTTTCGACTGATGATAAAGTGGACGGGGAGCACTTGATTTCGACATTACATTATGAACATCATGTTTCGACTATTGAGGGGGAGCATATGTGAACTACAACTCAAGTCAAGAGGGAGCATAAGAACTCAAATCCATTTGTCTAAGGGGAGCCAAGTGGATCGAATCCTGATAATCTAAATGATCAAATTTGTAACGTCCCATTTTTATAACCAAAATTTTCCATTTTTATTAAGTTATGAATTTGAAATTTATTAGTCCATTATTTAAGAAAAACCATTTATTCCAAATTACGTTTATTAAAAATCAGAGTATTGTAGAAAATGCGGAATCTTCAATGTTGCTGATGAGTGTGTACAGTCCCACCTTCGCCTTCCCGCAATCACCGATGATACCTGAAACCATAAACAATTGGGTAAACATAAGGCTTAGTGAGTTTCCCCCAAAATACCCCATATGATAAACATACAACCATGCATAACTGCTGCTCTTTGGCCTTCGGTCTAACCAGACCGGATGCCAGGGTTTGTTGGGCTACCGCCTTAACCCAACCGCTCTTCCCGAGCCTCCGTGCATTCAACTTACAACCAACCCGCATAGGGTATGTTGGCCTACAACACAAAGCAGGACGCCTCAACCCACCGTCACCAACACCACCACATGTCGACATGTAAACAAACAAGGATCAAGCATGCACCTAAAGCAGGTAAACAACAATCATACAACTTAATCCTGCCTACTAATCCTCAACATAGAGTTCCACTGCCAGATAACCTCCATGAAATGCATAACCATAAGTAGCCAGAGGTGAGATAGCCACCGAATAGATGATCCTACTCTAGAGCCACAACCTGTTGGATTAGTGTCTAAGTCCATAACTATAATTGATATGTACTTGACCCGATTGGCATGGTCCATTTGGGTTGCATGGCATCAGAACAATTTGGATAGAATTTTGTGAGAAAATGATATTTATGGTTTGTTAATATATTATAAGTTCTAATATATTAATATGAAATCATATTATTTAATTAGCATTGATCAAGAATTAATTTGGAATTAAATTTTGTGATCAAAAGGAGACTAATTAAATATATGGGGATTGATTGTGTAAATCATTCATTCTTATATATGTGGGCTTATGATCCATAGTTCTTCATGTTGGGCTAAACCCATGGATACTCCATGGAGGTTTTAACCCATTGTGCTTGAAGAATATGGAAAGATATGAGTTACATGGTGTAACCCTAATAGCCACACAATATATAAGGACCCCATGACTCAAGAAATTGGCACTAGTGTGTGTATACATGAGGGCTAGCCGATTTGAGCATAGGAACCTTTTCTCTCAAGTTATTCCAAGATGTTGGTGATGTTGTGTCAACCATTTGAGGTCACACTTGAGGCAGTATGCTCTTAAGCTCCATGGAATCAAGCTAAAACAAAGAGGTGTGTAATTCTACTAGAATTTATATTATATGTACTTCATATTAACGTTGTTATAACAATACCTTGTAAGATTGATATTTGCATGTATAATAGAGAAAACATAGATCCAAGTTATTTGGGGTTGCATGTACACCTTAGGAGTGTTAGAATGCCCAAAACCCTTCGGTGGTTTTAGATCCTAGGCTTGTTTTTAATTATACTTGATGCAAATTGCTAAAAAAATGCTGAAAAATTCGATTTTCTGCTGTTCTGGACAGTGGACTCGCCGAGTCCATTCATAAAATCATCCAACTCGTCGATTTGGTTCATGCACTCGACGAGTTGGACCCCCAAACAACATATTTTCGAGGTTTTTGGCTGGAATTGGACTAGGAACATTACCCTAAGCTATTTTTGAACTTGTAAACCTGTTTTTGATGTGGTAATGTTAATGCTAATCCAATTTCATAGATAATTGTCAGTAGATTCATGTTTTGTATTAGTTTAATGGTTAGGCTAATTACATGAAAAATGTTTGATTTGAATTATCTTGTTCTTATGAGTTGATTTAGATAAAGAGAAAAGTTATGTGATAATATGTTTTCAATCCAAATTAATCTAAAAGTTGTTCATAATATGAGTTTTTGTAACTTGTCCTCAAGTTATATGAAAAGTCACATTTATGATTATTAAAACTCATAAGATTTCCATAAGTTATGAAAATGGGGAGTCTCATTTTTAAATGTTTTAAAGTCGTCCATAACTTGTCCTCAAGTTATGGAACTTGAAGAGTTTTTTAATTAAAACTACTTTAAACACATAAGTTATGAAATTGAAAAGTTTTTGAATAGTTCAAAACTTTCCCTCAAGTTTTAGAATTTGTAAAGTTTCCCCTCATGAATACTTTAATTCCAAGTTAAGCCCTTAGAATTTTAAATGTTAAAATTCAACCCTTATACTTTATAGTATTATAAGTTAATAATATACATGTATAAGATCAAGTCAGTCTTACTGTTAGTAGGCCTCATTCACGAAGTCGGTATGTAATGGGGGGGGGGGGGGGGGTATAAGGTTACTACCTATAAAATGGCATTTTAATGGATGTCCACTCTCACCCACCGCTTCCTTGACTGGTGGAGGGTCGTTAGCCGAACGGGTAGGACAAGGACTAGAATTCTCCCTTCATTAAAAGTATTAATGATAAATATAAAGTAACTAAACCTTTTATAAATTCCCAATCTTAGTTACTTTAGGAAAATGTGAATTTGGTGCTAACCCATGAAATTACACTTTGCACTTTGCTTAAGTCGGTTAATGGAGCGCGTGTGGTTAACCAGCACACTAGCTTGATTTAACATGGTAGGAAAAGGGTAACTTAATGTTTATCATAGTATCGGTGGAGCGTGTGTGGTTAACCGACACATCGATTGAGGGGTAAATATTAAGGGTACCGAGTATATTTGCATGGTTATTTACACCTTGATTTGTGATCCTCGGCATCCCAGTCACAAAACTTGAGATGGCACAATCAAGATTGAAACATGCCATTGAAAAGTTCAATGAATCTCAAAAGATCTAGGAGTTTCAAATCCAATCAAAACCTAATAAATTATTTCGTTTTTCATGGTGGAAATTGGTGAATCGTCATTCGCCTACCTTCAAATATTCTATAGCTTGGATTACGGCATCCCTCTTCCAAGTTATAAAATATTGCGTTGGGTCATAGCCTTAATATTTCATATTGGGTGTTATATTAAGGACTTTAAATCAATTATCATGAATATCTCCCAAAAGATGTTTGGTTCAGACAATTATGATATTCCCAAAACAAAACTCTTGGAACAAGCTTTCCTAATGAAGATGATGTCCCAAAAATCATTCTTCACTCCCTCCATCTCCTCCAATTATTCTCCCTAACCCACAAGTTCTTGAATAGTTCAAGGTCACTCATGCCCTATTGTCAAGCAAAGTCTATATGTGCTCACATCTTGGAGATAAAGTCACATATTAACAAGCCGGGAGAGTTGGGTGTCAAAGTCTTGAGAAAGATGGTTGTTCAATCACTTTATAAGTCACATAGTGAGTTTCCTTTGGGACTAGTATGAAATAGACTATGACATGACCCTTAATGATCTTATCTATTTGCTTAGTGATGCTGAATCAACAATGATTTGGAGGACTGGTAGAGCAAATTTGATTAAGATGATCAACTTCCCAGACTTCTATGGACATTGACAATGGTAACATTGAATATCCAGAAAAGCTTTCTCCTCCCAATGGAAAGGGATCGGCCATAGTGAACTCAGTTGACCAAATGGTAAAAAGAATGGCTAGGTCTGATATAGTCCCATGCACCATACAAAAGAGTCCATATGTTTCTATTGCCAAAGGAAGGGGCATTGGTTGCGAATCTGCCCTAACTACCCGAATGATCTAAGAGAAGGTCTAGTTAAAAAGCTTGACTCTGCTTCAGGTAAGTCCACTATCTAACTCAATTAAGTTCCCATTTGGAGATTCTTAATACATTTTGATTTATGGCAGGATTAAGCAAGGGGAAGGAAACTTAAAGAAAGAGTATGTTGAATCTAATCGCGAAGATGGATTTCAATCGCATGGTTCGAAGATCGGATTCTTGTGCTACTACTTAGGAGTTATGATAGATTGCTAGAAAATATGTAATAGCATAGTTTTCATTTAAAGTTGCAGTGTAAGGAAAAAGTTTTTCCGCATGTTATAAATAAATAAAATTTTGTTTTATTTTATTATATTTCCTTGGAATGGCACTTATGAAAAATTGATGTTTGTATGTTTTTAGCAATAATGGAAATATGAATTTGATAGTATGATGAATGAGAACTTTCATCTTTGGAAAATTAAGACCAATTCCTTATTCACATGTATATGTGAGTCAAGTGAAGGACAAAGGGATCAGGTACACTTGGTTGTGCACTGGTCAGGTCCACCACAAAGATCGATAAGACTATTCGTCATGATTTACTAAAGTTTAGTAAATATGGTTATACTTACAAGTTTAAGTATAATTCTAAAACATTGGAATAGTAACGATGTATTGCAGGACAAATGAGAAGAATCAAATTAGGCAGACAGATAAAAGTTTCTCAAATCTAAAAAGATGGGAGAGTACTTTAGTATCATGTTTTGTGATCATCTTAATGATTAAGAAACCATTTCATAATTGGTCCTCTAAGGACATCTTAGTGCATTCCTATGGCTAAGAAGAGGAATCAAAAATTGTTAAAATGGTTAAATCAAGAAGATGAGTCATACTTCGTTCCAAACAATTCTTAGAGTCATACTCCAAGATTGTAACTTGAGTGACATATCTTAAAGAAAGGTTTATTAAAAATATTCAAATGTAAGAGTAAAGTGTGTCCTACTCTTGTGCATTTGAAATTGGTAAGTTGTGATGTTTTGGATAAAACAAAGACCAACTAAGGCCGATTGTGTGAAGTGTTTATCTTGATAAAGAATCTGCACTATCTCTTGAATATTTGGCAAGTGAGTCCTATATGTCAAGAGGACAGTGGGAGTCTTAAAGATCTTGAAAAAGCTTCAAGGTCTAATCAAGAATAAAAACATGTTGTCTATCACTAGTGCACGACGTGAGGTTTATAACCTATCGTGTTGACATATTCCTATTTTTGTGCCCCTTCCAGCTAAAGTTGGCTTTTCATATGAGTAATGAGAGTTCTCAATTGGTTGCATAACAACTTGGAAGCAATGGCAGGCCCTTGTGCTGCCAGGTGGCAAGAAGTTAAGACTGCACAAGTTCAATCCATATGAGTTTGGATTTATCACTAACCTTGTATTGTGATTATGGTTTTGACAAATTCACATAGATAGGAACACTTACACCATAAAATCTAAGTGTCATAAAGTTTCTCTCCGATTCATGAAAATGACGATGAGGAAACGCTTTCACTAAGTAGATTTTAGGTAGATAGCAAGTGTGATATTTGCATTCTCAATGTCGTTAGTGGAGCGTGTGTGGTTAACCGACACGCTAACATGGACTTGTGGGGAATAAAAAAGGTATAAACAATTGCGACTATAATTACAACATCCCTTTTCATAGTTCTGAAATTGTTCAGACACACATGTGTGCTATCTAAGGAAACGTGTATGATTTTGACAAAGTTTTTTTTTATCAAAGCATCTCGTATCAAAAATTTGAACTTTAGTAAGAAAGTCAATAAAGTATTGGTTTCTATAACTCTAGCTGATATCTGAGTACATGTCAAAGCTAGTAGGAGTATAAGTGTTATGCTGATAATTCTCATGTTAGTGGGAGCATGATAATTATGATAAGTGTTGCAAGTTAGCAATGTTAATTATAGAAGACAAAAGTTTCCATTGGGAAAAAGTTGTTTTGTTATAATTAAGGGAGAGGAAATTATACTTCATTTCAATCCTAAAAGCTTAGATTGAGGTTTTAATCATCTTTAGTCAAGGGTATATATATGAATTTTATGTTGGAATGGCTCAACATAAGGAAATTCTATATATGGGACCATTATTTGCATTCTAAAATTCGATTATGATTACGGCATCCCGTTTCATAATCTAAATTTTGAGAACATGACAAATAAAAATAGAAATATTATGCAAAAGAATGGTATAGTCTTTATGCGAGACATTATGAATCGTGTCCCATATGCTTCAGATATAGGATCGATTGCATGTGCTTTAATATTCATTTGTTCTAAATTTTTCCAAATGCCTAGAGCATTAAGAGGGAAAAAGTACTAGAACTAGATATGACTAATTTGATTAAGCAATTGTTGAGGACAATCTAAGGTTTACCAAATATTGGTTGCTCAGGGACAGTTGGAAGTATAGTGTTAATTTCGGAAGGACCATATTAACATATTCTGAAAAGAAGCAACTCTTGTTCAGGAGTGATAGTCAAAATGAGAATATGGAAATGTTCCCATAGGTGGAAGTTATTCATTAAATTTGTGTAAGATTATGAAACTTAATGCAAGAAGGATGTTCAAAGCAATGTACTTTGAATTTGAGACTTCGTTTCCATGGAATGATCTCCATTGAAATACTCTGTAATGTCTGTTGACAAGTCTTTGTGGCTTTGTGCATAATCATTACAAGAAGATCAAAACATATAAGTTTAGAATCTAACAGATTTAGGTAAATGGCCAGAATTTGGAATTCTTTCATTTGCGGTAAGGATTTGGGATTATGAAATGAGAATCATTGGAATTGTGTTCAATCGATCTATTTCACAAAGTAAAGATCATAGACAAACCTACTGTGCATACTTGGTATATGGCATAACTAATGTTTGGAAAAATATAGTGTGCATATTTGGTGTATGGCATGACTAGTGTTTAGAAAACATAATGTACATGCTTGGAGCATGGGGCAACTATTGTTTTAATTCAAGTATAAAGCTGATAGTTTGAAACAGTATGCAATGAATGATGTGTAATCAATATGGTGATAAATAAAAGGTGTTTTATTTATATTCATAAGTTCTAAGACCATATTGGATTCGATTATTCTTGTGTTTCACTTTACATGTTTTGACTTCCAGAACAATTAGGTCATTCTTCCCGATTGCCTAATTTATTCAAACCATCCACAGTCGGTCATATGTTGGAAGTAGATATGAATCAAGACTGTCATGAAGCTGGATTGAAGATGTCCAAGGTATGGGACATAGCAAGAGTTGCTGCAACATTCATGAGTGCTCATAAGTTTTGAGTATTGGATTAAACCCATGCTCATTTGACTTACTTCATGGATTTTATCACGAGTGATCATGAGACGATAATATCTTATATTCTTTAAACCTAGAGATATGAGTTGTTGCCTATGAGTTGGTTATACATTGATTGTATGAAAACGCATTGGTAACTCGATGTTATAAAACATGCCTTTGTGTATGATTCAACAAGTAGTAGAACAAGTATATGAGTCGAATTTTATCCATTATTTTTAACCTTGAAAGGATAAAGATATATATGTAGGCCCCTCGATGATTTAGTGATGACACCCCGAAGTGCTTAGCCAAGCCAGGACTAATTTGATTTGTTCAATTAGTCAGTCGTCATAAATCGGAAATCGAGAAACAACAAATGGACAGAGAGAATGATTATAATCCATGTCTCAGTCCATATGATATCTAGAATGGATGAATATATGATCCCTTATCTAATGGACACGTCATTGATTTGTTCAGAGTTCGAAAACAACTTTTAAGAGCTACGATTGCTAGTCGGGTTTTGAAGTCATACGCAATAATAGTTTTAGACTTATCTAAGTGAGAGACTGTTGGATTAGTGTCTAATCCATAACTATAATTGGTATGTACTTGACCCGATTGGCATGGTCCATTTGGGTTGCATGGCATTGGAACAATTTGGATAGACTTTTGTGAGAAAATGGTATTTATGATTTGTTAATATATTATAAGTTCTAATATATTAATATGAAATCATATTATTTAATTATTATTGATCAATAATTAATTTGGAATTAAATTCTATGATCAAAAGGAGACTAATTAAATATATGGGGATTGATTGTGTAAATCATTCATTCTTATATATGTGAGCTTATGATCCATAGTTCTTCATGTTGGGCTAAGCCCATGGAGTAACCCATGGATATTGCATGGAGGTTTTAACCCATGGAGCATGAAGAATATGGAAAGACACAAGTTACATGGTGTAACCCTAATAGCCACAATATATAAGGACCCCATGACTCAAGAAATTGGTACTAGTGTGTGTATACATGAGGGCTAGCCGATTTAAGCATAGGAACCTTTTCTCTCAAGTTATTCCAAGATGTTGGTGATGTTGTGTGAACCATTTGAGGTGTCACACTTGAGGCACTATGCTCTTAAGCTCCATGGAATCAAGCTAAAACAAATAGGTACGTAATTCTACTAGAATTTATATTATATGTACTTCATATTATGCTAGTTAGAAAAATACCTTGGAAATTTGATATTTGCATGTATAATAGAGAAAACATAAATCGAAGGTATTTAGGGTTGCATGTACACCTTAGGAGTGTTAGAATGCTGAAAACCCTTCAACAACCAAACAACGAACTTGCAAGAGGGCCTAGACCAAGAGTTCTCAGGCTATCCTACATAACCACAGAGAGTCCCTAGGGAACTCCACCAGATGATAACCGGTAAGTATAGATACCATACCGATCCAACAGTGCACTATAGTACAACAACATCCTACATACCAGGAAACCGATCTAATAGATCACTACATCATAACATCATACTCGATACAAGAATACATATCTAACATATCACTATACCATAACAACATACTCAATACTAGAATACAGATCCAACATATCACTATAGCATAACAACATACTCGATACCATACTACATATCTAACAGATCACTATAGGATAACAACATTCTTGATTCCAGAATACAGATCTAACAGATCACTATAGTGTAACAACATACTCGATACTAGAATACATATCTAATAGATCACTACAACACTGTGTCATACTAAGTAGTAACAATCTAAGAAATGCCTGACTGTATATAGCTAGAGGTGAGATAGCCACCCGAACAAATGATCCTACCTTAGAACCACAACCAAATAAGGAACATGTAAGAGATCCTAGATCAGAGTCCTCATCCCATCCTATATGACTATACACAGTCCCTATGACATCCCTCTACTAACAAAAAACTAAAACCTAATGGGTCGGCATTGGTGCCTTTGACCCATGGTACAATGAGACGAAACTCACCTGAAATGAAGAAACTCGAGAACATTACGATCCGATCACTGCTACACTGCTTTCCCGGCGGATCCACTAACATCAAAACCATATAAAATCTCAATCACCAATCCAAATTCAACGGGGTCAACAAGAATGAAAGTCCAAGGTCAAACTGGTCAAAAATCCATAAGTCAACTGAGTCAACCCAAACGAGGTCAACCTAGTGAGTGTACTAGGGGTGTACTGTAGAGCTACGATGGGCGTACTCCTCTATTGACCGATATCGAGCTGTTAACTACGTACTCTAGGAGTACTCCCAAGTACACGGGACATAATTCCCAGACTTCATTTGCTTCCCATAAAGTGCTCAATATAACGAATTAATACGTCCAAATGCATATCCAAGGAAAAAATGTCATTATGAGTCATAAAGTTTCCAACTTTATGACCTTGCCTGCTTAGTAAGTGCTTAATCCATAAAAACCCAACATCTTAATGCCTCAAGACTCTCCATAACATGCATGGGACAACACTAACCACTAGGACTCCATTTTTATGACTTAAGACCTCTACTAAGGTCTGAAATAAAACTCAATGGGTCAAGAACATGCCATGCTCATTATCTAACATTTTGGGACCATAAAGCATCATTTAAAACACCTATTTCTAGATCTATATGATGGAGGGGTAAAGTTGCAAGCTTTATACCTTCAAAAGGTTGCAAATGAGGTAGAAATCCTAAATCCAAAGTGCTTTACTCCTCCAAGATGAGCTCTACTTCATTCCCTCTTCTTCAAGGCATAAAACACACATTATCTTAAGCTTGAAATGGCTTCACAAGGTGAACTGGGATTGCAAAACGTTCTAAGAGGATGATAGCTGATGAAGTGAGGGGAAACGGGGCTATAATGAGGTTTAAATATGAGATACAACCCAAGCGATTAGGGTTTCCATATCTGGCAAGTACGCCCAACATACAAGAGGTACGCCCAACATACTAGGGCGCGCCCTAGTACGCTCAGCTTACATGCGTACGCATGGCATACTCCCCAAATAGCAATTTTACGAAAATGCCACTTGGGCCCTTTTTGCACTCTTTCTTGAACTTAGGGACCAAAATACAACATAAATAAATTATAGGGTTAAAATTAGAAGTATCTCATCATTGGGATGTCACAAAGTTAATGATTTTCATGACGTAACTGACAACATTTCGAATGCAAGAGAAGGTTTAGCAACAGATGATATTTTCGAAGATGCGCGTTTAGACTTTGATCCTTCATATTTACTGTTGGAAAAGTGGACATGAAATCATCCAAAGGAACAAGTTCTTGGTGATCCAAATTCTGGAGTTTTGACATGAGCACAAATTCGAGCAAAAAATGAAGTGCTAAATGTTTATCATAAATATTGTATGTTTAATGTGTTCATTTCGAAATTAGAACAAAAAACAATAAAGGTTGCATTACAACACTCTGATTAGGTTGTTGCAATGCAATTGAACTGACTGAATTCGAACGAAAAAAAGTTTGGAGGTTAATTCCTAAACCAAAGGATGTTTCATCAATTGGTTTAAAATGGATTTTTAAAAATAAAACTGATAAAGAAGGCAATGTGATTCGAAATAAAGCAAGATTAGTCGTAAAAGGTTACTCTCAACAAGAAGGTATCGATTATGAAAAAACCTTTTCCCCTATTGCACAAGTTGAGGCAGTTTAAAATTTTCTTTCTTATGTAGCGCATGAAGATTTCGATGTTTATCAAACAAATGTCAAATGTGCATTCCTTAATGGAGTTTTGGAGGAAACGGTCTATGTCGAACAACCACCTGGTTTCGTCAATGATAAGTATCCTAATCATTGTTATAATGTAGATAAGGTAGTCTATAGGTTGAAACAAGCACCTCGTTCCTGGTATGCAACTCTAACCGACTTTTTGAAAATTGCTAAATTTAAACAAGGATTAGTTGATCCCACTTTATTTCGAAAGAAAGTTGGGAATCACCCGATGCTTGTTCAAATTTATGTCGATGACATAATTTTTAGTTTGATTGACCCTTTTTTATCTAAGGAATTTGAGGAGCTCATGAAAAGTCAGTTCGAAATGAGTATGACGGGGAAAATTAAAATTTTTATGGGTTTGCATTTTCATCAAATCAGGGAAGGCATCTTTATGAATCAGGAGAAATATATGTGCAACCTGCTTGATAGATTTGGAATGAAGAATAACACTAAAGTGAAAGTACCTATGGCTGTTGGTACTCACTTGAATCCTTTGTTGGATAAGCCTGATGTGGACCTAATGACATATAGAAGCATGATAGGTTCACTTTTGTATTTAACTGCACGACGACATGATATTATGTTTGATGTATGTAATTGAGCCAGGTATCAATCAAACCCAAGAGAACCTCATCTCAATGAAGTAAAAAATATTTTTCACTACCTCAAAGGAACAGATTCGTTGGGCTTATGGTATCCATCAGAGACAGGATTCCTTATACAAGCATTTTCAGATGCAGATCTAGGTGAATGTCAACCTGATCGAAAAAGCACAACATGCGGATGTCAATTATCGAATGGAAAGCTTGTGAGCTGGCAATCAAAGAAGCAAACATGCATTTCGATTTTGACTGAAGAAGCAGAGTATGTGGCTGCTGCTGCATGCACATCACAAGTTATTTGGATACAAATCCAACTGTGCAATTATGAAATCAATATAAAGAAAATTCCTTTGTATCGTGACTCACAAAGTGTCATTAGTATATGTCATAATCCAGTCCAAAATTCAAAAACTAAACACAATTCTCTTCGATATCACTTCATAAAGAACCATGTAGAAGACGAGAATATTGAGGTCCATTTTGTAAAATCAATGGATCAACTTGAAGATATGTTTACAAAACCTTTAGATGAAAAGTAATTCTTAAGGATTTTGACTGGATTGGGAATGATAGAAGCAAGTTCTGTTCCAGGTTCTTCTTGATCGAATTGGTGTCTGTTTGTTGGTGTTTTTCTGAACTAGTAAGAGGTTACTGTTTTAGTTCAGCGTTCACATTTGACTTTCCTCTTAACCATTTCGACCTCAATTCAATTTTTGGGGGAAAAAGTTGTTCGGTGAGCAACATAATCGGTGGTTGCTAACTGCTAGGTTGAATGCCTCTTGGTAACATTTTATAAGTTTGTTTTTGTTTGTTCTGTTTCAAATATCAAAAAACCAAAAAGATTTTCTTATTTCTGTATGTGATTTCCCAAAAAAAAAAATCCAAAAATATTTGCTTATTTTTTATTTTATTTCTAAAAACAAAAATCCAAAAAGATTTTCTTGTTTTTATTTCATATTTTGATTAAGAATTCGTGTCTCATTGTAACAACATGCTGATGAGGTGGATGCTCAATGATCTTATCCATCAAGGGGACAAGTATTCAATCGAACTAGTGTACTAGTTAAGCGTTCATAGAAGCATGATGTTGTATGTTAACCTCAAGCCTTATAGCCTTTATGTGTTCGAAGCCTTAATGGAACTCTCACTACGAAAGTTTCTTCCTAATTAGGCTATATTCACATTAGTTGAAGACCTACCTTTCTCTTCTCATGTTGAGTAATGGTATTTATGCAATGTCCATATATTTCGTAGAGGTACAATGAGTTCTTAAACACAATCTTTTTCACCAAAAGTTCTTTCATGATCACACACGTAACTGCCTATGATCGACATTTCTATCCGAAACCTATAAGAATGTGGAGATGGCAACACTCCGTGTTTATGATCTTGAATAATTGTTAGGTGTGTCAAACCCAACAAATAAAGGGGTACAAACTGACTCCAAGAAGACTATTACTTTGCACTAAAAATGTAATAAAGTATAAGCAGGTTCGATACACAGAGACATGGAACAAGTGCTTATACCCTTTTTGTGTAAGGTAAAAATGTGGTCACAAAAGTGGGGTTAGGGTGGGGGGGGGGTTATATGCACTGATTTAAGAATAGGACTAAAGTAATAAGTAAACAATTGATTAAATAAGATTTATTCAAGATTTGTAAGTACTCCAACTCTATGAAAGACAAATTAGTAATGTGATTCCATAATGAAATGATATTTGTTCAATTTTATCTAAGTTGGTACTTAGAAATGCTAACAAGCTCTAGCACTTCCCCTTCACCACATTGATTAACCAAAATAAGCTCTTTGATGAATCCTAACCTTATCGATCTAATCTAAACAAACTCTTAGAGTTAGGTTGAAAGATTCTATTAAACTTTGTGTGAATGTTCCCAACAACATTCAATACTCCTCACAAACTCGGGAGCGTAAGAATGTGTGAATAAGATTTACACTAAATTCATTTAATAAAAATCAGTTTAGTTCTTGCTACCTAGTCCAATTTACAAAACAGTTACGGATTTTGCAATTAGATAACTTGAATGACCTAATCCTAATTCAAATGGCCAATAAGAATCATAAATTAATCAAACATTCGATTGAAATGAAACCAAACACCAAGTCACATGATTGAAATCACTCCCAAATGTCAAGGCATAAGGTTGGAGAATCTTGGGTTCTAGCTACACATGACTATAACAAGAACACAAATCTAGAAAATAAAGTTAAAGTTCTTACAAAATGAAATCCAAATAAAATCCAAGTGTTTCTAAATGTTAGTTGACTCCAAAATACTTTATAAAATCGCCCACAAAGCTCCCAAAATCGGCTGGACAAAGTATGAAATCGGTTACACCTTTTAAGAGAGAAGAAAAATTGCTTTTTAACCCACAACCACATTTACACGGCCCATGTAAATTAACATTGTTGTTTACATGGCCCGTGTAATTGAAAAAGTAGAATGCTTAGTTTGGCTGGGCCTTCAAAGTGCGTTGATGAAGAATCTTTGTTTACACGACCCGTGTAAATGAAAGGTCCAGTATGCTCAAGAGGCATATTAAAGTGATATTACTAAATAACATATGGTACTAATGGGTCACAGTAACAACAACTTTATACAATTGATTATTTATTAGAAATTGATTTAAATAAATATTCAATAAAACTCTTATAATTAAAATTGGAAATTATTTATTTCATGGAAATAATAATTTTCATTAGCAAGTAAGATCACTTATCATATGGTATGATTTATAAGTCATGTACAAACTTTTGGACTAGTTGAATCCTTTTGTCTTTTACCTGAAGACAAAGTTTATATTTTATAAACTTTGAGTTTATAAAATTAAATCATAGTCTTCTCTTTTTCTTCACTATGGCCGAAAGTTGAAGGCTGGAGGAGGTGTATGGGTTTTTGACTTGTTTAATCATAAGTATTAAGCCTAACAAGCATGCATGGACACACTCATGACAATAGAGACAAGCTTGTCTAAAGTGGAAGTAACTAATGGTTAATAAATTCACTTTATCCATATAAATAAGAGACTTGCATTCTTGAATGCCTTTCTAATTCCTCTTCCCTTCTAATGGCTAAGAGCTCTCTAGGAGACTCCACCTCTTCTTTTCTTTGAGTTCTTGAAGATTACTTGCATCTTCAATCCTTCTTTAAGTTCATATTGGTTATGAACTTAAAGCTTAAGGGTTTAAGAGTTTATGAACTAGCGTCTACATCAAGTTGAGTTATTGTTGGTATCTCAAAGGTTCCACATTCTTCATCAACTTCCAAGCCTCCCAAAAGGACCTAAAGAAATACATAGGTTGTTATTTCTTCATCCTTCTATGGTTGGTGTTTTAATCTTTATATAGCTTACACGAAGATCCTTGGTGGGTATAAATTGTTTATGTTATTTCAAAAATTAAAGTCTTCCGTTTCCATATTTTTCTAGTTTATTAAACTATTTTTGAACTAAAACACAACAGTTGTTATCAGAGCCACCTTGCATGTTTGGTTAGATTTTTTGATTTTTGGAAATCTTAGTTTTTGGAGAATTTGAATAACTTGTTTTTTTTTGTATAAAAATAAGTTCATACATATTTTCTATGATAACTTTATATTTGTTATTTTATGCGACAAAAGTTTCATGCATCTTTTGTCATTTAAAGTTGTGTTAGAAAAAACGAAGGTTGCTTTATGCATATATTGATGTATATGATGTGCACAAACTAGCCAAGGACCATTGTGTTTGTTATGTTGTTGTGTTGGTTGTTTTATAAAAATGATTGTAATAAATTATTTATTCATATGGTATGTAATAAATTAAATAGATTAGTTTCTTGTTTATTTTTGTAAAGTAATAGATAAGTTTTTAGAAATAATTTATTTGTACAAAAATGTAACAAGAGATGAAGTTGGTACCATTTTTTCAAGAAAAAAAAACAATTTTCTAGTCTAAAAGGTGTGCAGGATTTTCAGTGACATTTGCTGAAAAGTGTCACTAATGTTGTTTATAAGGGGTTGTTGGACTTTTAGCGAAATTTGCTGAATTTTACCCTTTATGAAGTTTTTCCTATCTTTTGCAAGCAATGAGTGTTTAATCAAGTGGGAACTTCTACAAAAACATCACAAGAAGTTTTTGGTCCCTCTAAATGTACCTTTGGGAATGGACTTGACATTTTTGTGCTGGCTTGCAAAAAATGTCATTAGGTGGTTATGTTTATGCACATATCTTTTTATGCATGTTTGTGTTGTTTAGTTTATGCATTATTTTGTATGGTTGATAAAATTAGATTTTCACATGCTAAAATAATTTTGGACAAAATAAACATCACATGGAGTTTGGGTTTTCAAAATTGGACATAAGATGTAACAAGTTATTATTTTTTAAAATAAATCCCGGTTTTATAAAATTGTTGATAACGGCAAATTTTGAAATACTCTATTATAATTTTTAAAAATGGTGATTTTTGTAACTTATACAAACTCCATATATATAAGTAATAAAATGAAGTTTTATTAAAGATATATAAGGTTCAAATGCACTCAGAATTAATACCGGTTATTAAAATTTAATTGCGTCAAATTATATAAAAACTCGTTTTTTATATAGAATCTTTAAAAGTGATTTTCTTTTGAAAATTGATATCATGGTTTATTATATGCATGTAATAACCATGATATCATATGTTTTTAAACTAGAATTATAAAACATATAAATACCCTTTTTTACAAACCTCAAATTTATACAATCCTTTTGAAAAACTTTCACACATCTCTTGTATGAACTAGTGGGATAAATCATACATAACCGCTTAGTGTTGTCTTTTGATGGCCGGAGTGTATTCGCGATTTCTATAACCAAGTTATAGGTCGATTACACAAGTTTTTCTAGTTGGATGATTTGATCGGAAATCTTTTGTGATAAAGGATACCTAAGCAAGAGAGTTCCGAGGCATAGATGGGATCAAACATGTCTAATTAAATTTGTTATTAGCGATCCCATAAATCTAGGATTTATATAGCAAAATATAATTGATAATCAATATGTACTAGGTTAAATTCAAATGGATGGGATAAAGGATACCTAACCATTTATTTGTTTTGCAACTTGGATCCTAGACTTTGATAATTATTTTTTTTTAAAACTAAAAGGGTATTAATTATTAAAGATTAAATATTAAAAATACTAAATGAATTTTGTTAAAATTTTGTAGTTAAATAATCCATTCTCATTATCATGAATTTTCATTTCATTTAATGACTTAATGAAACAATATCATTCAAATGATACAACCTCAATGAATGAGTTCATGTCTTAAGAGACAATCTCGTAAGAGATATGAAATTGTATACACTTAAAGGTCCTATTCCTAAACTATTTGCTTTGAGCAGTGAACTTGAACATGATACCTAGTAAAGGCATCACCATGATGCTTAAGATGCTTCTAACATCAAGCTAGGAATAGTTATTCATGACTTATATAATGTCTTCGATAATTTAAACATATATCTGATGATATAACATGCTAGCAATATTCTAATAAATACAGTGATATTTTATTTAAAGCTATTTTAAACATTAGAATAATACAAGGCTAAAAGAATCACCTTGTGTGATCCAAGAGGCCCATGTTTGATGGACTGAACACCTTTAAGCCCAAGAAATCTACTAAAGCCTACATAGATGGATCTTGTTTCTTTTGTGAAGAAACTGGACACTAGAAGAGAATTTACTCCTCTTATTTGAAAAGAAAGTCTAGAAGAGACTAGTACTTCTTGTATCTAGTAGATAGAACTCATACTTTTCATATAACACTTAGGTACTTGGTACTTAAATGTTAACCTAATATTTGTATATGGCTTGCAGATATTTATTGAAGAGTACCAGCTAAGCACAATCAAGTTGGAACTACACTCTCGGAGTTTAGTTTATTATTTATTCTTAGAGCATAAATTAGATGTAATATAAAACAATATTTGTTTTGGAACAATGTATGTTTTAATTTAGCATGTCTAAATTTATGTCTCAGTTATTTTATTCAAATGTTTGATCATTTACTTAATCGTTTGTCATAACGATAATATTCATATTCTGAAATGATAAACTTTTATTTATGAGACTAGATCTCTTGATAGAATTATAAAATAAATATCAACATGTTTTATAAATAACATTAAGCTCTATATGCAAACACTTTTGAATTAAACTTATTTTAAATCAAACTCATCTTTGATATTGTTATCTTTAATATACAAATGGCATTCACATATTCCAACTTCAAGAAAGGGATCTTTGAAGGAAAATAATGTAGTTTATTTGACATATGTTAACCTTATTTATATGTAAAGGATTCCTAATGATATTTTCGCTAAGGTGTAGAGAAAATAATTAAGGAACTATACACTTTGGTGTATAACTTCCTTTCTAATGAATGTATGAGATTAAGCACAATATACCAAATCAACTTTATTAACAACTATAGTAGTTTTAGTTATATTTTACGTGGTAAAGCATAATTGTGAAATCTTTGTTGAAGGTTTCAAAAGTTGAGATACAAACCAGAAAGAACTATCTAAGGCCTTAATGAAAATAAAGGATGAATCAAATCTTGCTTGGTATGATTTACTTTCTAATCGGTAGAAATATCCACCTTTAATCTCTTTAGGATAATACTTCAATCACTATTAATTGTATCTTGAATACAAATACCAACTAATAACTGTATTAAACACTTTATAAGATGTAGTATGGAAGGGCTCCATCCTCATCTTACCTACCGTTTTATGGATTTGAAGTCGGTGCTGGACTAAAGCTTCTAAATCTAATATCTACTAAATATATATTTGTATGATACTCTAAATGTGGCTTAGATTATTATATTCAAACCCACCAAGAATAGGTTCTCTTATTCTTGTGAAAGCTAAGTTAGTAGAAAGCAAGCTTCTAATGACAAAACAAGTGGGAGGTACATGGAACTTGAACCAACCCAAGAACCATAACTTTATGTAGTAATAGCTGGCACTCGTTTTAACAAGTATTGTTAAAATTGAATAATAACTATTCACAAACACAAATTGTTCGCATTAATGGTAGAATTCATGTATGAATTGAGAAATGTGGAATCTCTCATTGACAAGATTTCATTGATGGCTTTTGGAAATCCATCAAATATCAAGATGTTATTTCAGATCTCGAATTTGATAAATGACTTAGAGTCATGAACATGTAATGTAATCCATGTATGAGAATCAAGTATGGGCTTTATTAAAATTTATCCCTATAGTAAATTACATGGATAACCATACACATTTAAAGCAAGACTTGTAGTAAAACGATTTTCTCATACTCATGTCATTGACTATGGTCCTCATCAAACTCATGACATTGACTGTGATTAAATTTTTTTCACGGGTAGCTATGATTAGATCAACAAGGATATTATTTGGTATAAATTCATATTATTATTATGAGATATAGTAAATAGATTTCAAGAAAGACCGATTTTCTTAATAGACATCTACCAGAAGATATCTATATAGATTAGCCTGGAGGTTTTCTTAATCCAAGTTATCCTAACAAAATGTGTAAGCAAACATCTAAATGTTATAATCATCATTTTATGTAAAACCACAATATTTATTTTTATATCAAAATTAATAGAACATGTGTGTTTACTAAGAACTAGTGGGAGCATAGTGGAATTCCTAATCTTGTATGAATGAGACATACTTAATCATTTGAAATCACATTCTGACTAAGCAAGGTCGTTTTAACCTTGACCCGAAAAGTGTTTCTATAATGAAATACTTACGAAGGAGAACATACATTCTTGGAATGTAAAATCTATGTGGGATAGATAAAATGAATGTTAAAAGTATCATGTCCTTATACATATATTGGCAATATCTTGAGAGGGATCAAGACACAAGATTCTTTTGGAGAATTCTTGGCATTGTCATATGACACCATTTTGAGCTAGCCTCAAAAGTATATAGCTTATAGGCTTGAACTAGGTGAAATGATTTATATTCTACTTGCTTGGCAAATTAATTCATCATTTATGACATAATATGCATAGGACATGGTATTTGATCGTGCTAAAAACATGTCATAGGATACTAATTGAGTACAAGGTTAAGTCACTGGATGACTAAGAGAGCATTCTAAGAGTACTTTAGGAGAACTAAGAGAATGTATATGTGACAATCAGTTTAGAAAGGATCTTTGTGGAAAGATCTACACAAGATGTTAATTTCTAAACAGATATAAATAATTATGAATTATAATTGGATTTCAACATCATTATGGAATGAAGGGTAGGTTTTGTTGGAATGAGGTCCAGGAAAAACATAATGACATAATTCACTACAAAATAAGAATACACTACTTTAGAAGTTGAATTCAAATATGATTGGATTAATGAGATCATTGAAAAACTATGTTGGTTTCTGCCATTCAAGGATCACATAGAAATCTTTGTGACTTCGAGAGTATACTTAATCAAGCTAAGAGACTCTATGTCCTAAAAGAAAACCAATCATATTCTCCAAGAAATTTAACTATACTTAGAATAAAGTTAAGTATGGAGATGATAGTATTCATAGAATTCATACAAACTAAATTTTGTCAGACCCATTGATAAAGTTATTATTTTGAGCTAAGTATGAATGGTCACACATCAGCTGTAAGACTTTATTATTCTATAAATGGGATTTTGATTTGCATTTAGTATTTGGATATTGGAACATTATAACAACAACTATTAGATAGTGTTATGATATATTGTGATATAGTCATCACATTAATACTTGTTGTGTTCTATATTAACATGTTTAATCCATGAATAATATTATTATTCTAAAATTCATAGTTGGTTATGATTGTGGGAGCAATTGTGAAGTAAGACTAATATGAATTGGATTGGTTGAATCTCACTAGATGAAAGTATATAAGTGGTTGTAACCAAGTTTCATAGATACTTGTTAGAGAACTAGTATTGAACTGACCCGCATCGAGATCATTTCATGGATCACTATCATGCATGATACTTGTTTAAAGGTACTATCTTTGTATCCTTAATACCTAAGATACATAGTGGGACTTAAGTGTAGGGAGTACTATGCTTTGATAATGGTCAAATGTTGTTCCTTAATCGGGCAGTTATAAAAGCCATTTTCAGTTATGGTGTGAACTATACAAGAGACTTATGTAGTCAAGATGGGATTTGTTCCTCTTATGTGTTAAGAGTTAGACATGTAAGGCGCCTTACCAAAAGTTGAAAAACTAATGAGATTGATCGTTCTCCGAATCTCATGTTCAACATGATGTCTGTAGCAAAGGGATAATTGATAAACTTACATTATACACCAATTGTGGCTTTGAGCTTTTTGGGAATTAGGCGTTGATAGAATGGAAAAAAATTCGTATGGTCTTGGGGGCAGTGAAATGTTGCTAGACTTTCACCACTTTCTATATCAGTCTAATATGCGTCTTGCACAGGTGGGAGATTAAAAGGTCTAGTATGCTCAGGAGTCATATTAAAGTGATATTGCTAAATAACATATGATACTAATGGGTCACACTAACACCAACTTGATACAATTGATTATTTATTAGAAATTGATTTTAATAAATATTCAATAAAACTCTTATAATTAAATTTGGAAATTATTTATTTCATGGAAATAATAATTTTTATTAGGAAGTAACATAATATATCATATGGTATGATTTATAAGTCATGTACAAACTTTTGGACTAGGTGAATCCTTTTGTATTTTACTTAAAGACAAAGTTTATATTTTATAAACTTTGAGTTTATAAAATTAAAACATAATCTTCTCTTTTTCTTCACTATGGCCGAAAGTTGAAGGCTATAGGAGGTGTATCGGTTTTTGACTTTTTTTAATCAGAAGTAGTAAGCCTAACAAACATGCATGGACACACTCATGACAATATAGAGAAGCTTTTCTAAAGTGGAAGTAACTAATGGTTAATAAATTCACTTTATCCATATAAATAAGAGGCTTGCATTCTTGAATGGCTTGCTCATTCTTCTTCACTTCTAATGGCCGAGAGCTCTCTAGGAGACTCTCCACCTCTTCTTTTCTTTGAGTTCTTAAAGATTACTTGCATCTTCAAGCCTTCTTTAAGTTTATATTGGTTATGAACTTAAAGATTAAGGGTTTAAGAATTTATGAACTAGCATCTACATCAAGTTGAGTAATTGTTGGTGTCTCAAAGGTTGTTATTTCTTCATCCTTCTATGGTTGGTGTTTTAATCTTTCTATAACTTACAAGAAGATCCTTGGTGGGTATAAATTGTTTATGTTATTTTAAAAATTAAAATCTTCTGTTGCCATATTTTTCTAGTTTATGAAACTATTTTTGAACTAAAACCCAACAGTAAACTCAAGGCAATAGTTTACACAGCCCGCCTAATTCCCTACATTGCCAAAATCTTTAATTCTTCAATATCTTCTTCCCCGGTGCTCCGCAAGTTTTGAAATTTTGTCTACATCCCTTATTTATCTCTCAAAACAAGATCCTACCCCCAAAAGTCCTTGAAATATCACAAAAGTGCATGAGTGAAATAATGTCCTTGAAAATCCCGAAAAACATGTAAAATTCACGAGTTTAGCTTAGATGCAATGCACTATTTATGAAGTAAAACTACAAAATGGGTGCATGAAATGCACCTAACAAGTATCCCCAAGCTTGAACCTTTCTTGTCCCAAAGAAAGAACAAGAAAACTTTAGACAGGAGAGAACAAAAGAACGAAGAAAAAAATCAAAATCCAAAATTTTGAAACTTAATGTAATAACCAAAACAAACATTAAAGGAATCCAGCCCAATTATCCTCATTTTTGTAGCATAGTTGAGAATGTACCTATCGTGCGTTGAATCAACTTGGCATTAGTCCCACAATATTATATAATAGTAAAAACATAACTTTTAGCCACTCCCTAATGCAACTCAACAGAATCAAAAGTCACAACACTTGTTCACTATTACTAGAATTGAGTCAGCACATGGAACAAATTATGGTCTTAGTCTCGTGAAAATACATGTGATGAAACGTATGCTCAACAATCCTTATTTTACAAAATATGACAATGACCGACTCCAACTATTTTTTGATTAACAACAATCTTTTTCTAAATTTTTTTTTTCTAAAAATTCCCTAAAATTCACCCAGATTGTTTACATATTTCAAACCACTTACACCAGCCAAAGTAATTAACATTCAGTCCCAATGTCATAAGTTCAAGTTGAAGTCCAAGGGAATCTTTTAGCAGCCAAACATTTTTCCTAACTTGAGTACATACAATAGTGCATATTCTTTAATTAAACTATAAACATAAATATGTACATTCCGTCTAATTATATTTTTCCTACAAATAAAGCTTATGGATTTCTTTGAAATCCATGTAACGGGCTTCCGTCCAACACATCCAGGATAGATGACCTTAGTGTGCTAGATTTAAAGAAATCCCTTGGGTTTACTTGCGCGAACCTCAAAGGCTACAGAGTAGCTTTAGTTGAATACCTATATACCTATATACCTATATACCTATATATATATATATATATATATATATATATATATATATATATATATATATATATATATATATATCTTTCTGTGCAACCCGTGTGACGAACTTTTAACCGAATCAGTCCCAAATAATTCAGCTTTCGGTGATTAGGTGTAGAACACCCCTCAGAGTTTACTCATTCGAGTCCCAAAGGTCATAGATTAACTTAATATTTTTTCTTGATACTTAAAATCTAAGAAAACCCATAATACTCTTTTTAATGTATTTGCTAGGCTTATTTCTTTATATTTTCGTCCTTGAATTTTCTATTTTTGGAACATATCATGGTCTATTACCGTGAGGGGTTTCTAAGACATATTTTTATGGGGACTGATGTCAACATGCAAAGGCCCGTAAGTATAGTTGGAAATTATGTCCCCGAGCATGGTATTTAAAAGGGAATAGGCAGAAAGGACTTTTTAGAGTGTTGGGAGGCACGGGTCACTGAAATTTTATATTCTTTTTTATGATTTCTTGAATTTGGCATTTTGGTCCAATTGAACACTTACTGTTCATAAGACCAGTCACGTGTCCCAAAGGTTGACTCATATCTGTCGTTATGCTCCGGTGTTGAAAACCTTTTCATTTTTTGTTTTGTACGAGTAGCTTTGGGAGTTGTGTTCGTGTGTGATTAGCTTGATTTGAGATTTTCGATAAAAATAGAAAGTCTAATCTCAAGGCATACGACTCACTTACCAACTCAATTGTTTTAAGAAGATTTGGCTGCTTTGGATTGGATCAAAATAAACATAGAATATATATATATATATATATATATATATATATATATATATATATATATATATATATATATATATATATATATATATATATATATATATATATATATATATATTGCAATACAAAAACTAAGATTCAAGAATATTAAAAACAGAATAGAAAGAAAATCTTTTTGGTTTTAAAAAATTTTAGATGCAAAAAACGAGAGAAAAATAAAATGAAAAAATAAAAAACAATTATGCAATATGTACAAAACTACAACCTACATGCAACGGGATCTATTTGCATGGATTGATGCCCCTCCCTAATCTTAAAATGTAGCATCATCCTTAATGCTTGGAGAGAGGCATATCCAGCCTATGGAGGGCTGAGCAGTGGAAGATAAGGCGGGAATTGTGGAGGGTAATAGGGCTAGTAATCTGCAGGATAGTATGAGGGCCACTGGGGCTGGGATGGTGGTGGATGTGGCTGCGGTAGAAGAATAAGGGCGTGGTGGAGATCGGTCATCAAGTAGTGCATGTTGTGGTTGTGTTCCTCTTGAGCGGCCCATCGTTGATCAAACTCGTCCCACCGTAACTCCTGCTGCGCCTAGCGTTCCTCCTATAAATTGTGGTAGTCCTGGAATCTGGCGGTGTGCTCAGTGGCACCTGTGTAAATCTTGCCTACCTCCTGTTGAAGGCTCATGTAATGATTTTCTAATCGTGCAAACTTGCGCATATAAATGTTATGTTCGGGAAAGGGAATGGGGTGAGCCGAGCTGGAGGCACTTGTGTGTGGAACAAGGGAATTGGATGTGGTGGTTGGGGCTCCACGGATTGTAGTAATACCCAAATTGGACCAGAGGCCCCAATTTAGATGGAATGTTGTTAGCTAGGGGAGTATCTCGTTGTTTCGGCTATCAATACGTAGATACTCTTGACCATCTACGGTCCAGTGAACATCTCCGTTTGGATTACGGTGGAAGAGGTGCATATTCCCCATGACCTCAATAGATAAGCGAATACGACCTGGGATTATGTCAATAGGGTTATTAGGGAGACGGAGACCAAGATGTTCAACTATTATCGAAACCATTCCCCTACAGTGAAGTTGGCCACCATTTCTTAAGGAGATTTTGAGCATCTTGTGAATTACCCAACACCCGAAGTAAGGAACTTTTTTGGGTTTGTGAATCTTGCACCATAAAACTTCTAATTCTTCTTATTTTCCTTGCTAATCGCTTCTTGAGGGAACAAGAGAGAAACAATGATCCGGTGCGTGACTTTAAGAACCAGATGTTTGATACTAGAAGCTTTTGCATTACCCGATTGAAATTCGTGTTCACAAGAGATATCACTCCAAAATCCTCTAAAGCTTCATTCAAACAGGGAATTCATCCTACCCTTTACCCAATACATATCATTTTTTTGGTTTTGGTGCACCGATAATGTCACAAAGAGTGTCGACATGAATCCGAAGGGATTGGTTGAGTAGACGGAAGGATAGGAAGTGTGTTTGGTAATCGAAAGTGATAGAAGATAAAAGCTCCAACATGGGTGTTTGGTAACTTACTACGTGGAGATTCAAAAGACCATCCCAACCTATGTTTTTCAAAAGTTTGTGGACTCCTTTGTAGATGTGGATGTATTTTAGAGCATGTATATCCACAAAATTTTGGGCTCCTTTTTTCCTACGGATAAGGCTTGAGCACACGATTTCTTGAGGGTTTAACTCAAAAATAAGGCCAAATTGTATGGATTTTCCATGGGACCTTGGTCTTGTTCATCATGAGCCTCTTGACCACCTATGTTGGAGGTCCCAACTCTGGCCCTTTTGCCACGGGATGTCATTGTCCAATGAAATTAACAAACTTTTTCACACAATGTATGATAGATGGACAATTGTAAACAATAAAGCATGCACAAAAACTAACAATTCAACCAAATTTCACTCCAAAAACATGATCTTTATGATATGCACAAAGAAAAGGGTTTGGAACAATTATACCAAATTTGAGTTTGTAAATGGTGTTTGAGTGATGTCCAATGTTTCCCCAAGCTTTACCCATGCTTATCCTACAAGAAATTGCAAGTATTAAGTCGAGATTTTTAAACCCAAAAATTCTAGGGTTTGCTCAAAACCCCCAAAATCGGCCATGGGAGGGTGAGATTGAGTTGCTTGACAAAGAAGATGAAGAAGAAAGAAGAATTTCATACCTTGGAGCTTCAAATATGGAGGAAATTTGAGGAAGATGGACTGTTTTTGATATGTTTTTCAAAGAGGGCGGTAGAGAAAAAGAGTATCGCAAGTTTTTTTGAAGATGAATGTGAAAAAAGATCGAGTTTTTTTGATTAAAAACGCACAACCCAGTTTTTACGTTTACACAAGCCATGTAAATGATAAGTTGAAGTTTACACGAGCCGTGTAAATGGAACAATTTAAACATGCGAATTAGTCGATTACACGGGCCGTGTAAATGATAGGCAAAAGTTTACACGGCCGTGTAAATCCTAACATTGCCAACAAAATTTTTGATTTTCACTTTTTTGCAAATTTCAACCCGCTAATCCGCTACTGCCCGCAAAATAATTTTTAGACCTCTTTGAACATGAAAAACAACTTGAAACCTTTGAAACTAAGAGAATTTGTTGAGAAAATGGAAAATTAAGGAAAAGACGAAAATACCCCAGGGTTGCCTCTCGGTTATCCGCCTGTTTTTTATGTCGTTAGTTCGACTTAGCCCCTGAATATGCTTCATTCTTGATATATGGGGCTCTCAACCACCTCCATATCTTCATTTTTCACTTGGAATCCCTCATAATATGGTTTTAATCTATGTCCATTAACTTTGAAAATATTCCCGGTTTGTTGGCTAGTGATTTCCACCGCACCATGGTCAATGACATTTGTAACCAGAAAAGGACTAACCCACCTTGATCTTAGTTTCCATGATATCAACCAGAATCTTGAATGGTAAAGCAAAAATTTTTAACCTTTTGTGAAGGTTTTCCGAGAGATCATCTTGTCATGATAAGCCTTGGTATTCTCTTTATAAATCATTTCACTTTCATACGCATTATTTCTAATCTCCTCTAATTCTTGAATGTCTAATTTCCGCTTGCTGCTCGCTTCATCCTCATTCAAGTTGAATTTCTTCACAGCCCATAATGCTTTGTGTTCAAGCTCAATCGAAAAGCGACACGGTTACCCAAATACTGGCCGATATGGGGACATACCAATGGGAGTCTTGAAAGCATTGCGATATTCCCATAAGGCATCATCCAACATTATACTCCAGTCCTTGTGGCTTGGATTGACTGTTTTCTCCAAAATTCATTTGATTTTCCCATTGGAGACATATGATTTCCCATTGGTTTGGGGGTGATAGGTTGTTGAGACTTTATGTGTTAGCCCATACTTTTCCAAAAGGGCTTCAAGCATCTGGTTGCAAAAATGAGTCCAACGATCACTTGTGAGAGCTTTTGGAGTGCCAAACTGAGCGAAAATCAATGCTGAAAGGATATCCACAACAATTTTGGAAACATTAGTATGGGTGGCCTTGGCCTCCACCCATTTGGATGCATATTCCACTGCCAACAAAATATACGAACATCCAAAAGAGGTCGGGAATGGTAGCAAGAAATCTATACCCCACACATCGAATATTTCACAAACTAAAATGGGGGTAATAGGCATTTTATTCCTAGAACTTATGGACCCAGATCTTTGGCACTTATCACAATGTGCACATAGCAAATAAGAATCATGAAAAATGGTAGGCCAATAAAATCCACCATCTAAGACTTTTCTAGTTGTCATTTGGATTCCGAAATGACCTCCACAAGCATAGGAATGACAAAAGTTAGGTACGTATTGTACCTCTTTTTGCTCAGCACACCTTCAGATCATTTGGTATGCGCAATACTTCCAAAGATAAGGCTCATCCCATACATACCTCTTTGCCTCCTTCTTGACTTTTTCCTTTTGCCAACATGTGGATTCTGGGGGGAATTGATTTGTGACCAAGTAATTGACAATGTGCGCATACTATGGAGCTTCATTGGTAACGAACAAATGCTCGTCTGGAAATGTGTCACGGATTGGTATGGTGTCTCCGTGTGGTACGATACCACTTAGATGATCTGCGACCATATTCTCTTTCCTACTTTTATACTTGGTTTCTATATTGAAATCTTCTAGAAGTAGCATCCACCGTATTAACCACGGCTTTGAATCTTCTTGATTAGTTAGTGATTTATAGCTGCATGGTCCGAATAGATAATCACTTTGGTCCCAAGGAGGTATTGTTGAAACCTCTCTAATGCAAAGACAATGGCCAACAACTCCTTTTCTGTTGTGGTGTAGTTGTTTTGTGCATTATCCAAAGTCTTGGATGCATAGTAAATGATGTGATGACATCGGTCCACCTTTTGTCCCAACACTTCCCCAACCACGGTCTTGCTCGCGTCATAGATGATCTCAAATGGGAGATCCCAATTAGGTGCTTGGATGCTTGGAGCGGATGTGAGTAAATCCTTCAAACGATCAAAGGCATCTTTGCATGGCTAAGTAAACTCAAATTCAGGATCTTTTTGGAGTAGTTGACACGTCGGCACTGTAATCTTGGAGAAATCTTTGATGACCCACCGATAGAAACCTGCATGACCATGAAATGAATGATCTTCCGAATATTTTTCGGGTAAGGAAGACTCTTGATAATATCTATCTTGGCTTTGTCAACTACCAAGCCTTTTTGGGACACAATATGACCTAAAATAAATCCTTTGTCCACTGTGAAATGGCATTTTTCATAGTTAAGCACAAGATTTGTGTCAATGCACCTTTGTAGAAATTTTGTTAGTTTGCTTAAACATTCATCAAAGGAGTTTCCATAAACTGTGAAATCATCCATGAAAACTTTAATGATGTTTTCAACATATTCAGAGAAGATGTTCACCATCCATCTTTGAAATGTTGCAGGTGCATTACATGGACCAAAAGGCATACACCTATAAGCAATTATGCTGAAGGGACAAGTGAAGGTGGTTTTCTCTTGATTATCCAGGGCTACTGGAATTTGATGAAAGCCTGAGAAACCATCTAAGAAACAGTAGTGAGATTTACCTGCTAACCTCTCTAACATTTGGTCAATAAATGGAAGGGGAAATGGTCTTTTCTCGTTGAGGCATTCAACTTTCTATAGTCAGTACAAACTCTCCACCCGTTTTTCACACGTGTTTGTACCAATCCCCCCTCATAATTCTTGACAACTATTACCCCGACTTTTTTTGGGACTACCTGAACTAGGCTCACCCATTTGCTATCAGAGATAGGATAAATCATACATGCATCCAAGAGCTTCATGATTTCGTTCTTTACTACCTCCATTATAAGGGCATTCAATCTTCTTTGTGCTTCTCGGGTTGATTTGATGTCTTCCACTATGAGAATCTTATGCATGCATAAGGAGGGACTCAACCCATATATGTCAGTAGTTGTCCACCCAATAGCCTTCTTATGCTTTTTCAGCAAAGTCATCAACTTATCTTCTTCTGCAATGGACAACTTGTTGGAGATAATGACAGACAATGTTTCCTCTTCTCCAAGATATGCATACTTCAAATGATCTGGAAGAGTCTTCAACTCTAGCTTAGGTTCATGCACAATAGAAGGAAGAAATTTTGTTTTAGAATTGGGCAATTTAACATTGGTATTATCATACCACATTTTCTTCCTTTTTTCCACAAACTCCTCAATTTCCAGCAACTCCTCATCAAGCGTGAAATTTGTTGCAATATCTTTGACTAAATTGTTATCAAAATTCCTTCTTAAAACTAAGTCCAACGAATCATGGGTAGTCAACTCAAAACACTTTTCAGTCAAATGTTGGATCATATCAAAAAATTTAAACAATGAACATCTCTTGGATACCTCATTACCTCATAGATATTGAAGTTAATGACCTCCCCATCAAATTCCATAGACAATGTACTATTGTAGACATCAATTTTTGTTCTTGCTATTTTTAATAATGGTCTACCCAAAAGTATGGAACTCGAGGTTTGGTCATCATATTCCATATCAAGCACATAAAAATCAGTAGGAAATACAAGTTCATTGACTTGTACTAACACGTCCTCCAATACACCTTCTGGGTGTAGTAGACCGATCAACAAGTTGAATTATGACTCCTGTTTTTGTTAAAGGTCCAATTCCCATTGTTTTATAGCTTGAATAAGGTACGACGTTAATTGATGCTCCAAGATTTAGCTTGACACGTGGCACAAAAAGGTTACCCATTTTACAAGGAACTATGAATACACCCAGATCCTTGCATTTCTTTGGTAGCCGATTTTGTAACACGACAGACACGTTTTCTCCTACTTTCACCATTTGATTTCCATTGAGACTTTTCTTTTATGTGAAAAGTTCCTTAAGGAACTTAGCATATCTAGGAATAGGGTTGAGCAAAGGAACCAAGCCGACTGGAGCCGACCCGAACCGTACCCGGCCCGGGAACCGAAGTTGGTCGAAATTAAGAACCGAACTGGACCGCCTGTTCTACTGGTTCCCAGTTCCTAGCGGTTCTTGTTGTGTCTTCAATGTAGGAACTGGTCCACGATAAATAGCAACATACGGTTTCGGTTTTTTCCAGTTCCACTGGTTCCTACCGGTTCCCAGTTCCAAAAGTCCACAAGAACATTGTCCCAGTCCCGGCCTGATCGGTTCTATCCGGTTCCGGTTTAGGTACCGGCTGACAGTTCCCCTGTCCAAATGCTCATCCCTATCTAAGAATTTGTGTAACAACATCTAAAAGATGGATGTTGATTTCAACCTCTCGAAACATTGACATGATCTTGTCATCTTCCCATCCTCTTTAACTTTGAAGTATCTTTCCTTTCATCTTCTTTGACAGCTTTCTCTATGTCAATATCTTTTTCTTCCTGTTCTTCATCTAGGATTCTTGGGTTTTCATAGCTTTTTCTGCCTCTAAAAGTAATGGCACATGCACTGTATTCTGGGTTCTTCTTGATCTAAGATGGTAGCTTGCCTTGTGATGCTATTCTACTCACGGATTGAGCAACTTGTGACACTTGTTGCTCCAAGCTTTTTATGCTAGCTTTAGTTTCCTGTTGTAAGCTATGTGTTCTAGTAGCAAGGCTTTTGACAATATCCTCAAATGACATTCTTGATGAACCATTTGTGGAGGTGGGTGTTGTGGTGGCCTTGGCTGGAAATTTTGAGGTTGAAAAGGTGGCTTTTATTGATGTTGAGGAAATGGTGGTCTTTGTTGGTAACTCCCATGTCGATTTCCTCCCCAACCTTGATTGTTGTTCCATCTTTGATCACCCCGTGGCTGCTCATATCCTCTTTGATTTGACCTGAAATACCCTTCCAATGCATTTTCTTTTTCATAATATTCCTCTTGAAGTTGAGGGCACATGTCGGTCGGATGCCCCACTTGGGTGCAACTTCTACAAGGACGGGGTATGGGTTGCACACCCTTGTCTTTACCCAACATCATTACGACTTTTGTGAGCTCGGACAATTGAGCTTCAATTTGAGGAGTTTGGACTTCTTTTACACCTCAGGGTGCATCCGTGTACCATTCATCATCATGAGTTGAACGCTTAGAGTCTTCTGCCATGTTATTGATTAGGTTGAGGATTTTAGTTGGATTCTTATCAGGTAAAGATCCACCACTTGAGGCATTGAGCAACCTTCTTTCCATTGGAGTCATGCCTTTAATAAAGTATTGAAGGAGTTGATATTCAGTGATTCCATGTTTTGGACAACGAGCACATAACTTTTTGAATCTGTCCTAATATGTGTGGAAGGCTTCTCTCTTATGCTGCTTGATTCCAATGATTTCCCTTCGTAGGGCTGGAGCTTTCATTTCTAGGAAGTATTTGTCTAAGAAAAGGTGTGTAAGATCTACCCAAGTAGTAATCGTCCCCGGTGCAAGGTCATAGAGCCCGTCTTTTGTTGCATCTTGCACCACGAAGAGGAATGCCCTAAGCTTGATTTGATCCTCCTTGACATTGTGTGGTTTCATGCCCACACACACAACATGGAATTCAGTGAGGAACTTCTGGAGATCTTCATATTCTAAGCCTCTAAAGGTTGGGAGTAAGTGGATAAGCCCGAATTTTAGTTCAAGGTTTATGGCTACTGGATATGTGATGCAAAGAGGTTGTTGAGTAACCTATTGCCTCGCCCATTGGCGAAGGGTTTTCTCGGGTGGTGGATTTAGAGGATCTTGATTCCATCAATGGTTATCTCCAACAGTGTGGGTAGTGGTTGAAGTTTCTGTAGATGTGGAGTTTTGGATATTATGAGTAGTTGAAGAGGGTGGAGTGATACTTTTGGGTGAGGATGGTTGTTGTGAGAGTGAGAGAGTTCTGTTTCGGATGCAGATACACTTGAAGGGGTATATCATCCCAAATGCTAATGACTAGAGGGGTAAATGATGAAGACGTCCCAAAACCCGGTCGCTTCTTACGAAGCTTGGCTTGCTTCCATAACCTATTTGCAGTCTTCTGTATCACCTTGTTAATTGGTAGTGGAGTACCTATATGGAAAGATCTAGGCATAAACAATTAGTAACACCGTGTCCCCTGCAATAGCACCAATTTGTTAGGTGTGTCAAACCCAACAAATAAAGGGGTACAAAATGACTCTAATAACATTGTTACTTTGCACTAAAAATGTAATACAAGATAATCAGGGCCGATCCACAAAGACACGGAACAAGTGCTTACACTTTTTGGTAAGGTACAAATGTGATCACAAAAGTGGGGGGTTTATATGCACTGATTTAAGCATATGACTAAAGTAATATGTAAATGATTGATTAAATAAGATAAATTCAAGATTTGTAAGTGCTCCAATTCCATTCAAGACAAATTAGTAATGTGATTCCATGATGAAATGATATTTGTTCAATTTTATCTAAGTTGGTACTTGGAAATGCTAACAAGCTCTAGCACTTCTCATTCACCACATTGATTAACCAAAATAAGCTCTTTGATCAATCCTAACCTTACTAATCTAATCTAAACAAGCTCTTAGAGTTAGGTTGAAATATTGCGTTAAAATTTATGTGAATGTACCCAACAACATTCAATACTTCTCACAAGCTCTGGAGCGTAAGAATGTGTGAATAAGATTTACACTAAATTCATTTAATTGAAATCAATTTAGTTCCCGTTACCTAGTCTAATTTACAAAACAATTACGAATTTTGCAATTAGATAACTTAAATGACCTGATCCTAATTCAAATGGCCAATAAGAATCACAATTAAATCAACCATTCGATTAAGTTCACTATATATAAATTAAAAACAAACATCAAGTCACATGATTGAAATCACTCCCAAATGTAAAGGCATAACGTTGAAGAATCTAGGGTTCTAGCCACACATGACTAAAACAAGAAGACAAATCTAGAAAACAAATTTAAAGTTTTTACAAAATGAAATCCAAATAAAATCCAAGTGTTTCCAAGTGTTAATTGATTCAAAAATCCTCCAGCAAATTGCCCACAAAACTCCCAAAATCGATAGGACAAGGTATGAAATCGGTTACACCTTTTAAGAGAAAAGAAAAACTGCTTTTAACCCACAACCACGTTTACACGACCCGTGTAAATTAACATTGTCGTTTACACGGCCCGTGTAATTGCAAAAATAGATTGCTTAGTTTTGTTGTGCCTTCAAAGTACGTTTCTGGAAAATCTTCATTTACACGGCCCGTGTAAATTCAAGGCTATTGTTTACACGGCCCGCATAATTCCCCACATTGCCAAAATCTTTAATTCTTCAATATCTTCATCCCAGGTGCTCCACAAGTTCTGAAATATTGTCTAGATCTCTTATTTATCTCCCCAAACAAGATCTTACCCCCCCAAGTCCCTAAAGTATCACAAAAGTGTGTGAGTGAAATAATGTCTTGGAAAATCCCAAAAAACATGTAAAATGTATGAGTTTAGCTTAGATTCAATGCACTTTTTATGAAGTAAAACTACAAATGGGTGCATGAAATGCACCTAACAATCGTTCTTCTGTGATGGTGGTGAAAACCAATAACCCCAACTATCAAGGAATTAACGGTGAACATTTTTGTTCAAGATTTTAATGAAACACTTGTTTCAGTACATTTTCGATATTCAAAATCTCATTCCATTTGACTTACATGATCTTGATGAAATTGTATACAAGCAAGACATTTTTTCCAATAAGATCAAGTACTTTTTTTAATGTGATTTTCGTCTGAATATCTTTCTGAATTCTTGTTATTACAAATCATATCCCACCATACTTGTTCTTGACTACATTGGTCATCGAAGTAATTTTTTCAATTAAATCACACTTATGTTAAGCTATGGTGTTGAGAGCCTACTCTTTGAAACCAATGGAAAAGAAGCCCTTCGATGCCCATTAATGAGTATTCGATTGTAATTCACGAGAAACCACAAAAGCAGTTTGTCATCTCTATTGAAGAGATCTTTGACCGGGATCCAACTGCTTTCGTATCAAAATACAATATCATATCACAAAACCCAAAATTTTGTTTCAAATTCTCTTCTTTCTCATTCTTTGGCACACAATTGCACTAGAATCCTTGAGGTTTTGGGTATTACCAACATGAAACCAAGATTTCGCAAAGTCTGGCATACGATTTTGCTTTCAAATCCCTAAAGTGAATGAGCCTATCCTCTATGCGAAGGAATGATGTTCTCTTGGTATCGAAACAACATGGTGAACTTGATCACAGTTTGAAATAAGTGGCAGTTCTTATCCGGTTGGGAACAGTGAAAGATCCGATAGGACATGACAATTCAAGATTTTCATGAGATTCAAGGAAAATGTGATGATCACTTTTTAATATGTGGAACTTTTTACGGTGCCGGTTAAGTAACCAACGCACTATGTGGCCGTGTATTATTGGTTACCGGTTCAAATTCAAAAATACCATCACTATAAAAGGAAATTGGTGGTATCATTCTTAGAGTTTTTTCTCTCAAAACAAATTTCCCAAAATTACTAACTGTTCATCGTCTTCCATAATGCTTGCAATCTCAACAATGGCTGCTCCTCAAACCAATGTTGATCCCAAAAAAACCACTAATGAAGAAGAAATCTCACAACCTCTGTTGAAGATTCAGAATATGAATCTACGATTACTTCCAACGGTTGATTAGTATCCAGAGCAATTACGAATGCTGATACAAACCCTAAATAACTATGTTCTCTCCATAATGTTATCTTCTTCATTTGTAGTTCCAATGACTTGGATTTCTCTTGGTTGTTCTACAACAATTTTTAAAAAAACCACGAAGGTCTTCACATTTCAACAGACAAATTCCAAGACGAGAAAGCTCATGAGGAAACACTTTGCCCAAATCATGAAGTTGCCTGTCTCAAGTATTTTCTATGAAGTTACTAATGATCAAGTTCTTCACATGTTCAATGAGTTGGGGCATCAACCACTTTTGACTGGAATCATTCAATTTAAAAAGTTGAGTCTACCGTGTATCTATAGTTTTCTATTTGGAATAGTGTTACGATGCTTGATTGGTCGAAGTTCAGGGTTACAAAGCCAAATTGGAAATCTATTGTATTATGGTTGGGCTTTACTACGGTCTATATGTGGATTATCCCACACATCTATGATTAGAATTTGGGATAGCAATTACTCAAAACAATTTGACAAACGGTGTTTCGTGTGATCATTACTAGAGTTTGATTCTGAAGGAGGTGAATTAAGAAGAAGGGATTTTGGTTCCTGCTGGTGTCGAAACTGTTGAGTTTTCGACTATGGTTGCTCCACGAATTGTTGTTGATGATCCAACCATGTTTCCTATTGATGGTCGTATTCCTTATGCGATGCTAAGGCATGTTGATCTATAAAATTCACTTCTTGTACAATACTTGACGTCAATTGATTCTATTGTTTCTATTGTGATTTTTTAATCGAAAGGGATTGAGGGTTCTTCGAAAGTTGCTAAATTATCAAAGAAGAAAGAACAAACTTAGAAACCACCAACTGTGGTGGAGGAGGTTTCTAAAGAAATTACTCATTCGAAAACTGGCATTCTCAAGCGTACCAAGAAACCAGCCAAGAGACCTCATGATTCTCTAGTCAGGTCATCTGTTCAAGAATCCAAAATCGAGAAGGTATCAAGAAGATTAGAAAGCCTCAACTGAATAGGAGAGGTGTATTGTTTACAGAAGTGCATGTTCCTGTGTTTCCATCTTCGAAGAAATGAAAAGCATTGGATATGGCTCAGAAATTGCAACAAAATAAACGTAAGCACCAGGATCCACTTGACCAAGTCACTATCGAAACTGATAATGACAGTGATAGTGGAAGATTGGATATTCAAAATGATTATCTAGGCATGGGTCACCTCGAAGGGATTCTCATCTCAACTCGAATTCGAGGAGACATGAGATCCTGATGTTACTGTAAATGTATCTAGTATGGATAAAAACATAAATTCGAATGATCAAACAACTAAATGCATCCCTGATAAGACTGCATTCATACCACCTGGGGTTTCGCATCCGAGTCCTATATAGAGGAGGTTTGCACTCTAGACATCCCTATGGACTTATCTAATAAGGACACAACTTTTGACATGGGTGAAGGGATGCAGAACAAAGAGTCCTCTGTTACTTCTAATATTGGAACATCAACCATTCCCACTTCAACCTACATATAGAACTTGAAACATTTACTTCTTTACCACCACTTTCATCACCCATACCAACTTCACTACCAGTTTCAACCATTTCACCTAAATACTCCACGATCATGCATGAAAGAATTACTACTCTCTTTTCTTCTCAATCCACTGAAGCTGAGAGAGTGATTCAAGAAGATGAACCAAATGATGACGAGATCATGGTGTCTTTTTTTGATCTTCAGTGTGATCCTGAGGAGGATAATGTACTTGATAACATGATCATGTCAGGTAACAAATTCAAAATGCTCAAAAACAAAATCAATTCTCTTCTTCAATTAGAAGCAGATACTAGAGGAAGGAATTTCGTAACTGGGGTAGAGATGAAGTAACTGTTGAAATCTTAGGATAATCGTTTTCAAAGCTTGTTTAAAAGCCTTAAACAGAAAGAAGTCAAACAATTGGTTGTTCATTCCAAAAGCTTTGGTTACGAAATTCAGAAGCTTAGTGATGTTACAAAGGAGCGTCATTATATTTTTATTGACCAAGTGAAGAAGATGAAAGATTCTGTGGATCTTAAGGTTCCTAAACTCAAATCGGAAATGGCCAAATATTTTGAAAAGATGGAGAAAAATTGCACTTTGTTGCATAACAAAGTTGATGTTGTTACAAATGCTATCAAAAAGTTGGTTAATTTTAATACTGACTCTTAGAACAAGCTTGAATCCACGACGGAGAAGGATTCTCATGTGTTCGTAAAGCTGGAAGAATTCTTATCCAGTATCAAGCAGTCAATTTTGAAAGTTGATCGTTCGACTCAATCATCAGTTTCTCAGGAGTCAATTTCTCAATTGATTTCAACCATTGAGACTAATATCAAAGTAGATCTTGCTCCCATCCTTGATTTGATTCTTATATTACCAACGAATGTTCCACATATTTTGCAAGTGTCACAAGCGGGAGATAAAGGATGTAGAGGTGTTGGTTCTTAGAAAGATTATGAGAAATGAGTTGTTGTTAGAAAAGTGATTTCGACTCAAATATCGACTTCACTTCCCATTTCACTGACTACAACTTCTACAAGAACAACAACAACAAGACCAATGACAAACGGAATCACTATAAATGAAGGATCTGGAAGTTCAAGTTCGAGTTATGTGCCACCAATTTCGAAAGATGATCAAAGTAATAAAAGAAAAGCTATCTTAGTGGTTCCTACAACAGAAGAGAAGAAAAGGCAACAAGCTCTAGAAATCGAAAAGCAAAGGCAAATTAACAGCATGATGAGGCGAAGACAAAAAGACCTACCTGGCTTGAACTAGGGTGATCTAACAAGCAGTGGTGTTACAAAACAATTAAGGATATTGTTTCGATTGGGATGAATGACTATTTAAACAAGGTGCCTAAGAAGTGTTATGAAATGGAGAACACTGATTTTAATCATCTTGACTCCCAATAAAGCACATGTTGTTCAAATCCTCTCAGTTCAAGATCATTGAAAACTTCGATGATAAAGAAGAGTTCAAAAGACTGAAGATACGATTTCATGTAGTCTTGGGGAAAAACGAAGAACAAGTATGGTCATTAGTTAAGATTGTGAAAGTGACGACTTTTATGCGAGAAAACTTGTTTGAAGGACTTATACAAATTTTTTTAGGTGGTCTGAAGAGCAGACAATGTTGTTTGTGAATTCTCGATTGAAGATTTCTCACTGATGAACTTAAATGACTTGGTCACTATGAAAAGAATTTTAAGTAATGTGGATGTTTCGAAGCTTACTAAAACCAACAAGGATGACTTCATCATTGGTTTTGCTCATATCAAGGTTTTCATCAACAACTATTATGATTGCATTCCAATTGCGAATATTGAGCTTGCATTAGCTGTCAATAACCCTTCGAAAGTTCCTCAATCTCTGCTGAAGGGGAAGATCAATATTGACAAGTATGAAGATGGGGAAATAATACATCAACCACTTGGAGTTGTATTTCGTGGGAAGAATAAGAATGGGAGAATGAAAAAAAATTTCTTTTCAAGTTAGTGATTTAGAAAGGTATACGAATGCTCAATATTCTAATCTCCTTGTTCGCGTGAACAACTGCAAGAGAAATGAAGTTGATGTCACACCCCCAAACCGGAACGACGGAAACGTTCAGGGGCGGATGACGTCATGTACAATATCATAACAATTGAATAATAGTAATCAAAGCAACACAACCATCATATTGAAAATATATAGTTTACATTCTGTTCAAAACATTGTTTGTTTGACACTACTATGCTCTGTCTTTGTGAAACCTTTGTGGGTACCTATCTACTAATTTCCTGAGAATACAAGTGGTTTGAAAAAGTGTCAATATTTAAAGGTGGTGAGTTCATAAGCATTTTGTATGTAAAAGTATGTTCTTTCCTCCTTGAAAATGTTAGTGTGTTCTTCTAGAAAATCCAATATTTTCTATAAAATGAGTTGTAGTCTTAGTACCTTAAGACCAAAATGTATAAGTTTCTTATGTTTATAATCTGTAATTCTAAGTTCTAATTTATGTAAGTGGTGTGACCCATACTGCTTCTTCCGATGATCACTTAGAGTATACAAGTTATATATAATCAAGATCGAAAAGACATTTGAATGAGTGACTCTGCCCTAAACCCACAACCAAACAAGGAATAGGATCCAAGGCAAAAACACGCATTCTAATGCCTATAGAATTTTCATTATATATAACCCTAACGTATATGCTAAGTAATCATTAGGTTAGCAATAATGGTCCTTTCAGTAATGTAAGTTGCACTGTACTAGGAAAATAGTGTATTGTAGTTGTATTTGTATGTAATCCCTTTAAACATATGTTTCTAGAAATATAACCTTTGTTGTATTGAGAAGTCGTGTAATTTAGTTTTATTATTATATAAAACTATTTGAAGGTATGTTTTCCCTGTAAACCAAATGTAAATTTAATGCTCAAATGATACTGTTTGAAAATATATTACTCTGTAAATGTGTCGTTGTTTTCTCTATGTAAGTTCTTATAACCATATTGTGACCTAAGATGGCCTGAACATGACGTTATTCAGGCGTCGGAAAGGCTAACGACATTTCTCACCCTAGACCTGCTGGTCCAATAGTAGCTAACAGTCAGGGTGCGGAATTGTCAGTCCCATATAGATCTATACACAAATATCTCGCTCTACCTACAAGAGACTCTGGTTATAAGTCAAGACTTTCGATGGTACTTAAATAAGTACTTGAAGACGTCTCACAAATTTATTGCTTCAACGAGTTTACGAGTAATGAACTGAAAACCCTTTTAGTAAATGAAAATGTAATACCATTTAGTAAATCAAATGTAATACCCTTTAGTACACAAAATGTAATACCCTTGAGTAAATGAAAGTGTAATACCCTTTAGTAAATGAAATATAAGTTTTCCATAGAGGTTTTAAAGTGTATAATTATTGTAAAATGAACCATAAGCTATACCTATTATAGTTTACGCTGTATGTTTTGCTGAAGTGAAAACCGTTGCGTCTTAACATATTTTTGTGTAAAGTGTTTATAAAGTATAAGAAAACATAATAAGCGATTTATATTTTTTAAACACAAGATTTCTTTTGTTTTACTTGTATTTCCTCCCTTAAAACAATGAAAAATCGTGAAAATGTAGGGGTATGAACTCACCTTGAATGCATGTTCTTGGTTGGGTACAACTTGGTTGCGATGATCCTCGGGTTAGAACATGTGTAAATAACCGTATCCTAAATATATTATTCACATAATTATATGTGTAAATTAGATATCTTATAATTTAACGTGGTAAATAACATTAGTTTATATAAGTTACTTACTAATTGTGAAAGAGTTCCTAGAATTGCTTTGGATGTTTGATGATGTTCTTATGAAGGTTTGAAGATTTGAAGGTTTTCTGGGAACTACTTGAAGATATGAAGGTTTTTGTATGACTTTTGAGAGCAAATGTAAAGAGTTTTCATAGGTGAGAATGTGAGAATGAAGTTCTTTTTGGTTCTAACACACACACACATGCACACACACACATACACACACACACCCACCCAAACACACACACACACACACACACACATATATATATATATATATATATATATAGGATTGAAATGATGTGTTGTTTATGTTGAGATGTGTAATTTATCACATTGGGAAGAGTATCAACCAAACAACTTGCATCTTGTCTTGACTTTTTAAGGAGTTTTCGGCCACAACAAGTGTGATTTCGGTCTCGTCATGACCGGAATCCCTCATACACACTCACAAGAAGATGATTCCGGTCCTAATTAATGGACCTTAGACTTGAGATTTCGGTCCTTAGCATGTGGTGTTTTCGGCCATGTTTTAGCTTCATGAAGTTTTCGGTCCTAGCATTCATAAAGGAAGTGATTTCAGTCCTAAAGTGTTTCCTAGATTCTCAAAACCGAAATCCCTAAAGTACTTTACAATTTGATGCTTTTAGACTTATCATTTTGGCTTGTGTTGATTGTTTTGATTCTTTTGTTAACTTGTATTAACTTCAAAGGTTTATTATTACATGGTTTTTCCAAGGTATTATATATATATATATATATATATATATATATATATATATATATATATATATATATATATTCATTAACTTATATAAGCATGGTTCTCAATGACCATCATAGTTCTATTGCATCAAGTTACATTGTGAATTAACTTGTACATTATTGAAGTTTAGACCTAGTTTGTTCTGAAAATTTTCAAGTTGTCACATCATCCCCCCGTTAGATGGAGTTTCGTCCCGAAATCAGTTCTAAAGTGGTTACTCATGAATTAGGGAAAAGATGTAGGTACTTTTGTTTCATCTAATTTTTTGTTCCCAAGTGAATTCAGGTCCTCTCTTGGCGTTCCAGTGGACCTTCAATATTAGTATGCGACTTTGTTTTGTTTAATCTGACTGTTTTTTAGGGATGGTAAAATGTACTTAAGACGGGGGAGGATGCGGGTTTGGTTCATCATAAGTGACGCGGGTTCTGTTAGTCGGTAAGTTAAGGTGAACGGTCCCTTCCGTAGCATGTGATATTGGTATGGTTAGGACTTCACCAACACATGCCAGTAATCACATCGAAATTTCCTATTGTAACCATTATTAAACCGATTTCGATTAATTTGTTGTTTTTGTGTTATTGTGCATCCTACGTACTTGTCTTCTTGTGGTTTCAATCATATCGTTAGCCATTTCTACTGTGAATATGTCGTTGTGTGATTGTGGTTTTTGTCATGAATATGTTTGTAAATTGGTGACGTAGGTAGGAACGTATATGGTAGGATCGTTCACGACCTCCTCTTATCCTATGGTTAAATCTCTTCCTACACATCCGGTATTCCTCGCTTTTGGGCAATTCCTCTTGAAATGCCATGTTTCACCACATCCATAGTAAGCCTGATTCATTCTAGTATTGGTGGCTTGGGCAGTCTCTCGAGCTAGCACCCTACATGGACGAGTGGCATCCCCGTTCTTGTTGCAGTGGTTGCAATGCAGTTCTCGGCAGACTCCGTAGTAATGGAAGCTGTACTTGTTGCATTTTGGTAGGTTTCCAGCATATGGTCTGTTCATGACTGAGATAGTAGGGACGGTGGTGGTAGGGACTACCACAGTCTGTTGTCTTTTGGTACGTCCTTGAGTTGAGCGACCCTTCTTGTTCCAGAACTTTCATTTCTTATTCTTAGGTTTTTATTTTGGGGTGTCCTTGTAGGTAGACACTCGTTGGTGCCCTAGGTTGTTACTACGATTGGAATTTTCGACACCGTTTCCATATCCGTGTGTGTTTTTAGTGTTGAGTCATGCCATGACAGCTGTCACAACAGATGTTACGGCGGCTTCGAATGTAGTGGGGTCTATTTGATGGGTTTGAGTCATAAGAACTTTCCTATGTGCACATGCAAACCCTAATTGCTTGGATATAGGTTTCTCTAATTGAACATGCATTGAATCCAAGACTTACAATACTAGATCTAATGTAAACAATTGAATCTAATCATACAAAATTGGATCTAGAACAATACCTTGGATTACTTGCTTGATACTTCTTCTACTTGGAGCTTAGAGTCACAATTTTCACTCCTCTAATGGCTTACAAACACCAACTAGCAAGATGATGATCTTGAGAGAGAGGGAGGAGGGTGAGAAATCGGCCCTAGGGTTTCTTTCCTTGCATGAGTGGTGATTTCCCTCACCCTAGGGGTCTATTTATACTATGAGCTACTAGGGTTTCACCTTTAACCCTAATTGAATAACTTAGGCCCTAAGCAATCCAAGATCCTCCTAGATATTAGGATTGGACGATTTTAAGGTTCCCAAACCCTAAATTTCGTCCACTCTCATATCCATAAGGATACATAGCCCAAAACACAACTATCACACATTTGACAGTTTATGCCCCTTTATTCAATTAACCTCTTTAAGTCATCAAATTAATTCTTAATTAATATATGACTTATATTAATCAAATAACATTATTAATCCTTTAATATATTATTCACATAATATATTAACAATAATATTTCTTCTCTCTTAACAAATCATCCTGTCAAGTTGCTATGGTGAAGGCAACCCAAAAGGACCATGCACAACCGGGTCAAGTACATACCAAATATGGTTACAACCTTAGAGACTAATCCAACAATCTCCCACTTGGATAAGTCTAGTAACTATATATGCAAACACAAACCGATTAGCAATCGTAGCTCTCAAAGACGCTGTCAACTCTGATCTTATCAATCACCTGTCCTTTAGATAAGGGATCGTACAGTCCTCGATTTATATATTATGCGGACAATCTTATGGAACTTATTGTCCAACAGTTGTTTTCTTGATCTCAGATTCATTTGACATACAACTTAATTGAACACATCAATTTAGTCCTAACCGGGCCCGACACATAAGTCAAATCAAATCATCGAGCGGCCGTGATATCGCTTTTATTCTCTTAGGATAAAAGTAACAGATAAACTTCGACTTATATTCATTTACTTTTTACTAATAAACTATACACAACAATGCATTTTATGACATCAATTTACTGATGCGGTTTCGCATTGTCAATGCACAACCAATTAATAAACAATAAACCATATATCTTGGTTTTAAGACCATATGATATTATCGTCTTGCGATCACTTGTGTCACATTCCATAAAGTGATTCCAGCAAGTGCAGGTCTATTCCAATGCACAAAACATGTTCATAAGCACTCATGAACATTGTAGCAAACCTTTGCTATGTTTAATACGCTTTTAGACAATCTACACACCAATTCATGACAATCTTCATTCATACCTACTTCCAACATATGAACGATTGTGGACCATTCGAATAATTCGATTATTCTTAATAACTTAATTATTCAGGAAGTCAAAAAAGTGAAACAATAGTTAAACAATTAACATAAGACAGTATCTTTACTTATAAATAATACTCTTTTATTTAATCATAAAATGTCAATTACATTAATCTATTACATGTTTCAAAACTATCTAATCTAAACTAATATCGTCTTTCAGCCCAATACTCCTAGCATGCTGCAAATGCTTAACCCTACTCAGTCCCTTCGTAAGAGGATCTGTTGGGTTATCCTCTGAAGATACCCTCTTCACTACGAGGTGTCCTTCTTCTACTCGATGTCTAATAAAGTGATATTTTCTGTCGATATGCCGAGATCTACCATGATCCCTCGGTTCCTTGGTCAAGGCAACCGCTCCCTCATTATCACAGAAAATTTCGATAGGCTCCTTTATGGCAGACACAACTCCAAGATCACCAATGAAGTTCTTCAACCACATCGCGTCCTTTGACGCTTCGATTGCTGCAATGTACTCTGATTCGCACGTTGAATCAACTATGATTTCTTGTTTGGAACTTTTCCAAGTCACTGTTCCTCCATTCAGGGTAAAGACCCAGCCTGACTGCGAACGGTAGTTGTCCCTGTCGGTCTGGAAGCTGGCGTCACTATACCCTCGCACCTTTAAGTCATCACTCCCTCCGAGGACTAAGAACCAATCTTTGGTCCTCCTAAGGTACTTAAGTATATTCTTGACTGCAATCTAATGAGCTCTGCCAGGGTTCCCTTGATATCTACTGACCATGCTCAAAGCAAAGGCCACATCAGGGCGAGTGCAAGTCATAGCGTACATGATCGAGCTAAGTGTGGAAGCGTAAGGTACTCGACTCATCTTAGCTATCTCGGGTTCGGTACTCAGACTTTGAGTCATACTCAACTTGGCATTACTTTGTATAGGTAGTTCTCCCTTCTTCGAGTTTTCCATACTAAAAAATTTTAGTACCTTATCTAAGTAAGTATTCTGACTAAGTCCTATTAGTCCCTTACTTCTTTCTCTTACTATCCTTATTCCCAAAATATAGGAAGCCTATCCGAGGTCCTTCATAGCGAAACACTTCCCGAGCCAGGACTTAACCTTCTGCAAAGTCGGGACGTCGTTTCCTATGAGTAGTATGTCATCGACATACAAAACGAGGAAGCTAACTATACTACCACTGGCCTTGACATATACACATGATTCATCTTCACTTCGTACAAATCCAAACTCTTTAACTTGCTCATCGAAGCAAAGATTCCATCTGCGAGATGCTTACTTAAGTCCATAAATGGACTTCTCAAGCTTGCACACTCTGTTAGGATGCTTTGGATCGACGAAACCCTCTGGCTGAGCCATGTAAACATCCTCAGCCGACTTCCCATTAAGGAAAGCGGTCCTGACATCCATCTGCCATATCTCATAATCATGAAATGCAGCAATGGCTATCATCACCCTAATAGATTTTATCTTAGCAACTGGTGAGAAGGTCTCATCATAGTCAACTCCGGGAGTTTGAGTAAAGCCCTTCGCCACTAGTTGTGCCTTATACGTGTGCACATTCCCATCCAAGTCAGTCTTCTTCTTGAAGATCCATTTGCACCCAACTGTCTTACGTCTGGGCACATTGTCAACCAAATTCCAAACTTGGTTGTCATACATGGACTGAATCTCGCTGTCCATCGCCTCTTTCCATTTTACAGACTCTAGGCCTGTCATGGCTTCCTTATAGCTATTAGGTTCATCTAGATTTATTAGTGTACCATCACTAATATACGTATCCCCTTCGGTAGTAATATGAAAACCATAAAACTGGGGTTGAACTCTAACACTTTCGGAATGTCTAAGAGGTAAGGACTCGTCAATTGGTTCAACCGGAGTTTCCTCCTCGGGTTGAGCGCCAGCGTTAGAGGTTCGTTCATCGCTCGAATCTTAAATCTCTTCAAGATAGATTTGACTCCCACTGTATCCTTGGCTTATGTGTTCTCGCTCTCGGAAAACCCCTCTCCTCGAAATGAAGACAACATTGTCACTCGGTCTATAAAAGAGATATCCAAAGGATTTCTGCGGGTAGCCGATGAAAATACATCGCTCACTTCGAGGTTCGAGCTTGTCGTGAGTCTCTCGTCTTATGAACACCTCACAGCCCCAAACCTTGATATGTGCCAATGAGGGAGCTATCCCTGTCCACATCTCGTGAGGTGTTTTGGCAACCTTCTTTGTAGGGACTCGGTTAAGGATATGGGCGGCTGTCTCTAAGGCATACCCCCAGAATGAGATAGGTAGTGAAGCACGACTCATCATTGAACGAACCATGTCTAACAGGGTTCGATTACGCCTTTCTGCCACACCATTCAACTGCGGTGTCCTAGGTGGTGTCCATTGCGAAACTATTCCGCATTCCTTGAGATAGTCGTGGAATTCAAGACTTAGGTGCTCTCCTCCTCGATCGGATCGAAGCTTCTTGACTTTCCTTCCCAATTGATTCTCCACTTCATGTTTGAATTCTTTGAACTTTTCAAACGTTTCTGACCTGTGCTTGATTAAGTAGATATACCCATATCTACTATAATCATCGGTGAAAGTCATGTAGAAGCGGTTCCCATCCTTTGTGGTAGATCTAAAGGGCCCACACACGTCGGTGTGTATGAGATCCAATAAACCCTCACCCCTCTCACAAGTGCCAGTGAAGGGTGACTTGGTCATCTTTCCAAGTGAACAAGATTCGCATGTGTCATCTTCCTTAAGGTCGAATGACTCCAACACTCCATCCTTTTGGAGTTTGGCTATGCGCTTCTTGTTGACATGTCCAAGACGACAATGCCACAAGGATGCTCTATCTGGCGAGTAGCAACAAATATTTAAATCAAAATTCAATCCATTACTAAGCACTAAAGAATACACTCCAATCTTGGTAACAAGCGACGATCTTCTATTCCCCATGATTAGATTTATTCTTCCAAGCTCCACATCCCTATTTCTTCCTAGTCCCTGCAAATCAGAACAAATGTGGTAACCACACCCTATATCAAGAACCCAAGAAATAGAATGGGATGAATCATTAGATTTAATTGTGTATATACCTGCAAAAGATGGCTTGATCTTTCCATCCTTGATGGCTTGCAGATATTCCGGGCAGCTTTTCTTCCAATGCCCTATTTTGTGGCAATGATGGCACTCTGCCTCTTTTAGGTTAGGGTTTGGCTTAGCAGGATCAACCTTGGTCCCACTAGAAGAGGATCCATCTTGGGACTTTCCCTTGCGGTGGTTCTTCGAAGAAGCCTTCCTCTTCTTGCCCTTTCCCTACCCAATAGCCAAAACAGGAGCAACAGACAGATTGGGAGTTGGTGCAACAGACTTGTCCTTTAGGTTGCTCTTAGCACTCCTTAGGAGACCTTGGTGTTTGCTTAGGGTGACCTCTTCCTTGTTCATGTGGTAGGTCATCCTAAATTGATTGTAGCATGAGGGCAAGGAGTGAAGAACAATGTCGATAGCCAAATCTTCCCCAAAGTTGACATACCTTTGCATCTTCTACAAGTGCACGGTTAAAGACTCTCCACTTCCTATTTTAGCAGTGATCATATTCGTTATGATCTCGTAGCGCTCTTGCCTCGCGCTTTGGTGATATCTCTCCATCAAGTCTAGATGCATCTCATAAGGATACATGTCCTTATAGGAATTTTGGAATTCGGAGTTCATTATGGCTATCATGATGCAATGGACTTTCGTTGCATCACGCTCATGTGTCTCAAACACAACCATTTCTTTGGGAGTGGCAGTTTCTGGATTGATCTTTTCGAGCTTCTCATCGAGAACATACTCCTTGTCCTTGTAACGAGCGATCGTGAAAATGTATCTTATCCATTCGCTAAAGTTCGATCCATCGAAAGTCACTTTTTGACAAAGGCTTATTAGCGTGAATGAGCTAGCAACAGCGTTGTTTGCGTTAGACATCTACAAACAGAAAGGAACAAAGTTGATTAGAGTTAAGTCCCTAATTAACACCCAAAATGCAAATTTAGGGTTAGGACCCAACAACATTATTTACACATTAGAAAAGGGATACCGTAATCCAACATGCAAATAATTTGGAGGTAAGTGAATGACGATTCACTAATTCTTCACCACGAAAAACATAATCTTTAAGTTTAAAATGTATTGAGAATTCCTAGATTTTGAGATTCATTGAACTTTTCAATGGCATGTTTAAATCGCGATATGCCCCTCTAGTTTGTGACTGGGATACCGAGGATCACAAAGCGGGTGTGAATAACCATGCAAATCTACATGGTGCCTTCACTGTTACAATCACCTATTCGATGTGCCGGTAAACCATACACACTCCACCGAACTATGACAAACAATGAATCACCCATTGCCACCTTTGCTTAGAACCAATTAGTGTACCGGTTAACCACACACGCTCCATTAACATCTAAACAAGGGTGCAAAGTGTAATTTCATGGGATTGCATCAATTCACTTTTCCTAAAGTAACTAAGATTGGGAATTTTATAAAATAGTTTAGTTACTTTAAATAGATTCATTATACTTATTAATGAGAAGAGGTTTTCCCTATCCTACCTATTCGGCTAACGACCCTCCACCAGTCAAGCAAGCGGTGGGTGTGAGTGTACACCCATTAAGCACCATTTTATAGGCAGCAACCTTATACCCACCTTATAGACTGGCTTCGTGAATGAGGCCAACTAACGGTAATGTTGAGTCTAAAGGATTGCGTCATGGGCTCGATCCATAGCCTTGTTTAGTTGCCGGTATTGGGCCTGTCCAGCCGTGCATTGTTTTGCATTAGGGTTTAGTATATAAGCTGCATGCATGCAGGCTTAGTGGTTAGCGCTTTCATTGTTTTCGTATTTACTATTCTGTAAACCCTAGCTCGCCTCTACAGAGGAAGTTCTTCATTGAGCTCTGCTGAGGCGTGACTCAGTTTTGAATCATAAGCTCTTATTTGATTTTGTTCTGTGTTCATTCTTAGTTTATCCTTAAACTGCTAGAATTCTTTTATCGAACTTGTGAAAGATCTAAACGATCTAAGAGTTTTGAACTCATCAAATGGTATCAGAGCAGGAGACTGTGTAATCTATACACACCTCTTCTGGCGAAGAAGTTCGTAGGATTTTTATTCCGCATTGATTGATATTTATTAAGCCGTCACTCTTTGTTGACGTATCTCATTAATTGTTAATCCAACCATAATTGAAAAATTACATCTCTGATCTTTTACAGGTTTTTGATCAAAAAGTATTCACGATGTCTATGGACGATTCTCAAACCAATCCGATCAATATCTCCAACAGCATAGGGTCTACAACAAGAATACCGATCTTGTATACACAAGACTATGAAGTCTGGACGCGTCACTTTGAAGACTACATGATTGGATCGGAGGACAATAGGTATCTAATCTGGGAAGCAATCACTTCAGGCCCATTCGCTCATTCTAGCACGTCAAAGATTGTTAAAAAGCAGAAGGAATACAATCAGCTTGTTAATGACGTCAAATACATTCCTCAGGATGAAAAAGAGAAGTTTCAGTGCAACATCAAAGCTCTAAGGATGATAAGGTTTGCGCTGCAATCGGATACGTTTCGCTTGGTAAGTTCCTGTGCTACAGCTAAGGAGATCTGGGATAGATTGAAGGAATTATATTCCACATATGAAGATTTGGAACATTCTATTCAAACGCTCCTGTTATCAGAGTTTGGTGATTTTAAGCAAAAACCTGAAGAAAAGCTTGTCCAAACTTTTGATCGTTTCAATCATCTTTTAAGCAAGATGATAAAGCATGGGATTGAAAGAAAGGTGATTGAACAAAAGGTCACGTTCATGAATGGTGTCAGATCTGAATGGATGGTTGTTGTGTCAACTGTCAAAGCTCATGAACAGTTCAAGTCATACTCTTTGGCAAAGCTTGTGGGTATTTTAAAATCCTATGAGAATGCCTTATCGAAGGAAACAAATGTTGTTTCGGGTCTTGGTTCTCTAGCTCTTGTCTCTAAAGGAAACAGTTTGATCGAAGAAGAAGAAGAATTAGATCTTGCTGATTTTGATCTAACCGGCGAGGAATATGCAATGATGGTGTCAAACCCCAGAAAATTCATCAAGAAGAAATTCCCAGCCAACAAAAACCGAAATTGGCAGGGAAGTTATAGCGCCGAACGGGTCAAGGAGGAATCAAAGATGGGATCAAATTCCGAAGAGTCAAAGAAGGAGACTAAGACTGGAGGCGACTATGGATTTGATTGTCATTACTGTGGAGGCAAAAATCATTTTGCCAAAGACTGCATGCTGAGAAAGAAAGAAGAGAAGACAGGTGAAGATGAAGAGGAAGCGAGCCACCTGAGAAGATTGGAGGAGATAAAGAAAAGAAAGTCTGATGTTAATAACTCTACTATGAATGCTTTAATTGTGCAAGGTTCGATCAACAGCGATGAGTTTGGAGGTGCGGAAGTATGGTCCACAGATTTAGAGGATGATGAAGTCAGGAAGCCTACTCACGGAAAGGCTATGATGGCAAAAGTAGAGCAGTCAATGGAAAGATGCTTTGCAGTGACCGAGGGTGTGTCCCAATTGAGGGGATACACAACTGATGGGGGAGTTGAAGAAGAAAGAGAGCGAGAGGACAGATGTTTCGCCGCCAAGCCTGTCAGTGCTCAAATCAACGAATGCGATGAGTTAATCAAAAAGGTACAAGATATTCTCGCTTCTCTAAAAATACCTGCTAATAATTATGAAAAGGAATTAAATAATTTGAAGTCAAAATTCTCTAGCATAAGTAGAAGTCTCACCCAAACCCGTGTCACAAATTCTAACCTAACTGATCAAATCAGCAGGATTTCATCAAAGAGTGAGGAACGAAGAATGTGGATCGAGCAAAAGGAAAAGGAATTAATTAGATCAAAAGATGATTCTATTTATTTGCAAAGAGACAATCTTAAACTTCTCTAACAGAGAAACGTTTTTTGTTTAATTGCTAAGAGGCTTTATTTTAACATTACTCAGTTGCATCTGATTGTGAAATAGGGAAGAAAATTCATCATATGATTTTACCTTTCCTTGAATTAAAGGAGGATGAAATCGATGCAGAAGCATACAACTGTGAAAGTGTCGTGTCCTCTGATGAAGTGTCCCCTGCATATAAGATAGGTCTGGACAAAATTGAATCTCACATAAAGTCCAAGGACCACAAGGACATGCTCAAAAATCTACTAGATGAAAATGATAGACTGAAACTAAGAGCCGAAACTATACAAAAATTTGGCTCATTGAATGCCAACCTAAGTTCAGATAACAAAATTGATGTTGAAAATACATCTAAACTTAATGAGGACGATGATATGAGTGAAATTTCTATAGAAGATTTGGTAGACTGTTCCGAATTAGCCAAGAATGAACCAAAGTCCAATAAGAACCTCATTTCTGAAAACTCTGTTGAGTTTGCTCGCTCCACTACCGACAAGACCAAAACTCTCAAAACTAAAGCTGTTGTGTACCAAAAGGTTTAAACTACCCCAAATCAGGTTTACACTGTGTCGGGGGTCACTCCACAACAAACTGCAGAGTTAACTGCGATGGTAGAAGAAGATAATGCTGGTGGATGTGATGAGTACTTTTGGTCATCTCCAGTCGACAACGCAGATGAGACGAAGGGTCTCTCTTAGAAAACCTCATGGAGAGTGAAAGGTAGATATATACATGAACCACTAAATGACCCTACAAAGTACGATGTGCCAAGCACAAGTGGAACCAAACCATATGTGGATGAACCGACGCAAACCACTAGTGATACTTCTTCAACAAAGAGTGAATGTTGTGCTCATGCTTCTAAAAGAAAGGCCAACATTCATAGAAATCCCAAACAAGTCGCGGATCGAAAGCATCAACGAAACGTAAGATACAAGAAGAATCTCTCCGAAAGAAAACGATTTTGGAACACTCAAAATCCTGATTTTGTAAAGATTGAAAGAAAGTCTAAATTGGAGGAAAACTCAAGGAACCAGTGTGACAACCCGAAAATTATTCCGTCATTTTTAACCCCTCGTTCCGTTAATAAGCCTTGTTTTATTAAACTGTCCATTAACCTTTGGATTGGTTAATTAATTTGGGACTTTTATAATGACTTAGTAAGGGTTGAAACAAATTAGAAACACCCTCATAAAATCCCTTGAAAAGTTTTAGTTGCTACTAAGTCAAAATACGACCATTTAATCGGGTGCGACCAAAAGCCCCGTTTAACGCCAGTATTGGGTAGATTTCCACTGAGCCATAAGCGCAACCCCTATATAAGGGGGAGTGGACTCCATTCACACTTTTTCCACTCTCTCTCTCTACAACTTGTTTTCGAGATAAAAATGCCCATTCCGAGCCCCAAACTAGTAAGTAATCTATCCTAACTTGTTGTATAGCTTAGTTAACATGCAATTCATGTTTAAGACATCAAATAGGGGCAAGATTATGTGTTTATGGCCCAAGAACACTCTTGGACCGTGAACACCCTTAAGTGGGGTTTTTAAGCCCCAAAACCCCTGTAAACTACCCCTAGGGATTAGATATGACTTGTGGACTTACACCTTCGAGCTTAGAACACCAAAACCTTATGATATGGAGAGTAAACATGAGTTTACGGCCCAAGAACACTCTTGGACCGTAAACCCCTCTTCATAGGTCGTGAACACCCTTTAAGGTGTTAGAATTGCCCTTATACACCTCCTATGGCCTTGGAAAATGTCTAGAAGCTACCACCATTGAAGTAAAGGCATTAAACATCAATTAAACCAAGGAAATAAGAGTTTACGCCCGTAAACCCCCCTAGAATTGGTCAATGGGTCGTAAACTCCCAAAAAGTGCCCAAATGATGCCCTAACTTCTTCATTTGACTTGGTAAAATGCATAGAACTTTATTTCCTACCATTTAAGACATTAATACACCAAAGGAATGTTAACATAGGAGCTTACAGCCGTAAACTCCTCAAATGGTCCATTTAGAGCCTTAAACCCATTCACGTGCCTTATATTTGGACCTAGCCTAATTCTACGAGTGGGATAAGACCATTTAGCATCCTAGAACACCCCCACCATGAGTTTACGACCGTAAACTCATGGGGAGTTGGTCTTAGGTCCGTGAACTCTATAAAGAGTTTACTCTTGAAGAGTAAACTCCCTATCTAGGCAATACACACCCTTAGATGTTACCCGAGACACTCCTAGCACTTAACCAAAGTGTTTTCCGCACTTTAGGATGCGTAGATGTGTTTAATTAGTATTATATTTACTAATTGTATGAAAACATATGTCATCATATATTAATAGGTCACTAAGTGTGTGCAAGTCTTTACTTGACACCGAGCACCCAACCGGCACCTTCGTTCGATCCACTTACAACAGGTGAGTTCATACCTCTGAATTAACCTTTTAAATGTTTTTACATGCTTTTATGAGGGGGGGGGGGGAATACAAGTTAAAACATGCTAGTTATCATATCAATCACATGTGATTGGTAACCCACATGCACAAGGATTTACTACAATGTCAACTGATTTACCAAGTTTGATACTGTAAATGGTTTTCCAAAACGTCTCTAATTGTTCAAAGATTTTCTCAAATTGTCTCTCACGCTGTATCTTTTATTTCAAATTCAGTTATAGCAGCATTTAAAACAAAGGTCTTCTTTACTTATATTGTTTTATCAAAGTTATAATCAAAACTTGGTTATGAAAGATTTTCAAGGGTTTCTAAAGGTTTTCAAACTTATTTTACAAAAGAATACCAAGTCATGATTTTCTAAAGTATAAAGGTTTTCAAAAGTTTTCATCAAAGTTTTCTCCCATGTTTTTATACTCCTACTTTGTTAGATACTACTGCCTCATTATACTTCTACTTAGTTAATGCTCCTACTTAGTTAAATGCTACTAGTTGTTAACGCTTCTACTTCGTGAAACGCTTTTACTTCGTGAAACACTTCTAGTTCGTTAAAAACTTCTACTTCGTTAAATGTTTCTACTTAGTTAAATGTATGCCTGTACTTGTACAGTTATATAAATAATTTTTAAAGGACTTAGGAAGGCTAGTTCGCCCTATTTACTTTTCCTCGTTTGGATGTGGTCTGGTGGGATCGGATATTCCTCCAAAGCTCGTTTAATCATTAATTATATATCATGTATACATGTATAGACATGAAGGTTTACATCGGTTAGTTTATTTGTGAGTCTCTATCATTAGCCCAGTATTTACATCAGAACTCACTATACGAGATGCATCTTCAGGACACAGACTTCTCTGTTGTCAAGTTGGTAACAAGAGTCTCCTGTAGGGAGAGCGGGCATTGTGTGTATAGAAAAGCCTATCCACTTCAGTATTCGACAGAAGAGTTGATTCAGACCCGGAAGAGGTTCATTGAGAAGATTTCCAATTCGGAAATAAGTGAACCGGGACGAGACTATTGAAATCACCTAGTGCCTATATCTTTTTAGAGACATCGGTGAGAAATTCGCCTAAACTTCCGAGATTTCCAGTCGTCCATCATGAAGTGATGACACCCAGAGTCGGATTCGGAAGTAAGGCGGAGTAGAAATTCAATATGTCTATAGGAGAAGAAAACCCTAGGTAACTGCCCGAAGGAAACCAACGCCGCTCCCAGTCAAAGATACGAGGTAGACAGAGGGAGCCAGTACATGGAACCCGGAGAAGTGTCCTTTCCTTGTGTTCGTCACGCTAATGCACCCATAAAATATTACAATTTAGTGAGTTAGTGATTACACTGCTCACGCTATGTGTTAGGCAAATCGTCTTTTCCCATTGCATGTAATACGATTAAAGCGGATTCCCACACCTCTATTGAGGAAGTTTAGCCATAAGTCTTCATGAGCCTTCTTCCCGCGATCTTCGTTCCGAACTGTTCTCAGATCTTTCCACGCTGGAGAGTGAACCTTTCCCAGTATAAGGGTAACTTAGTAGGAATGACTCCCATGTTATGGCTCTTCTGATACTCATACTCATACCTTGAATACCCGGACTACATCATAGGGATGTAGGTCGACACTCAGACAACCAATATCCAAACACGGGAAAAATTTATGCCTAATATAGTAAGGATAGATACGTCCAGGGTGAACCATCGTCTCTCATCAGCTTGTGTTCCTTTCTGTGTAGGAAAACCATGCCTCTGAAGAAACATAACCAATCCACTGGCAAGAAGCCGACTCTCCTATTCGATGAAGCTACTTTCCAGGCTGCAGTCTCGGCAGCCGTTGCAGCTGTCATGGCTCATCTGAATGCTAACAACGCCAATGTTAGCAAGAGCCCAATCGGGAATTCCGATCCTAGTATTGGACAACAGCAACCAACCTCTGGGTACCCAGCCACCCAAGAACCTCAACCAAATCCACTGAAGAGAAAACCCAAGATCGAGGAAGGAAGTACCTCGGCTCAAGGACCTTTCGAAGGGCAACGAGCTGAGACAGTCAATACCCCTGCCAACTCTTCCATCCCGACTTCAAGAAGACCATACCTAAGAAACCTTCCCCACTGCAGCAAATGTAGCTACCATCATCATGGTACATGCTGGGAACCCTATTGTGCTAGGTGCAACATGAAGGGGCATATTGCTCGCGTCTGCAGAACCTCGGTTGAGTTTATTACATCAACCACCAATGTGGCGGCCAATACAGCTTGCCGTCTATGTGGTAAGATTGGGCACTTCAAAAGGGACTGCCCAACTGAAGGAAACGACAAGGACACAGGAGGAATCTGACTCTAATGCTTAGGGAGAAGCATCAAGGAACCCGATAGATTTTTGGTATGTCTCTCAAATCTCAAATAACTAACCGAAAACATTAAAAGGCTAATTCAAAATGTAATTATTTCCCCATTAAAGCGAAAGTCGCAGCACTGTTACAAAATTTAAAATTTCATCAGGTAAAAGTATAATGGCTAGACATATACATTACGGCCATGTATAATTGAGATGGATAGACCTAGAGTGAGTGAATGCCACCTCATTTCCTGTTCCTTGTTCGGTTGTGGATTTAGGGCGGGGGCGCTCAGTCAACAGTCCCCCCCACCTTAATTATACATGACTAGTTTATGTTAGGCGATTATAGAAATGCCTCGTGAGAATCCTTTCATGAAAAGGTACACTACTCAGAAACACTCAGAACCCTCTATAGTTCTGCGTCAAATCTATCGGTCCAAGTATCCGCGACAGTGATACACGGGACGAAACCCGAGACGCCTAGAACTTGTGTGCCCGTTCAGCACATGACCCTATCGACTCTCATTCTATGTCATGTCGGAGTATGCCAACTTCGACACCTCTATCAATCATGGTTCGACTTCGTGCAAACATGTGTAACTCCCTAGTGCTGTGTTAAAAGAACTTTCATCGTAGCCATTTCGGCAAATAAAGGTACTTCCGAACCTAAACAAAATAAAAATAATAAAGACTAATACGATCCGTCAGTCGTCACTCGTATTTCAAACCTTCTGAAGTACCCAGGAGAAGGGTACCACGCCCTGTTAACCAACCCTTATTAGACAGATAGAAACCAAAGCGAAAGGCACTGCAGGCATTCCAGAAGACGATAACCATCCGAAGCAGACACCGTAGAAACCCAGAAAGACCCTTCGCACGTCGCAAATCAGGTTTGTGAACCCAGAGGATAGAACTCATGGGACTAACTACTATAACTGGGTATATGCATAAGAGTGGTATATAATTGAGATCAAAAAGATTTAAGATGTGTGCTTCCTCCCAACTCCCTGTTCCTCGTTGGGTTGTGGGTCTGGGGTGGAGTCGCACAACTGAATGTCCTGCCGACCTCAATTATATACGGCTTGCATACACCAAGTATTAGTGGTTAAGCCAAGTATGAGCTCTACCACGAACCTCATAGTAAAACCGTTCATCCTATCCTAAGGAATGGGAGCCAGAGTCAAGAGAACCACGGCGGGTTGAGCTACTATAATGACCACAAATCCGAAGTTTGTTGTCATCCCGATTAAGCCAACATAGTAGCTAACACCCTCAGTTGGTAAGAAATCTGAGTCGTAAGAGTCAAGGACATTGACTACGACCATCCATTCTCGCTTAAATTCCCCGAATTAAGCATCTTAGCGGATATCCCGTATCCCTGGAAGCTACGATAAGTTGAACTCTGAGAAGAGTGGATGAGGAGATTAAAGTTCCGAGTGACGGAACCCTATACTCACTAGATTTGACCTAGACCAAGAAAACTCAGAACCTTCGGGAGAGTAATTGCAGAAGATGTTCGCACTACTCAGGCACTTCGTCCACCCCGTTACCGACGAGTAGTGCCTAGGACCCTCCGCCCTCTCGCATGGAAGAAATCACCGTCGCCCTGTAGACGATAGACTGCATTCTCCGAAGTGAACACTAGAATACCGAGAACCACAGGATAACCTCCGCAACTAAGAATACTTGAATAAAGTGCGAGAGTAGGTTGTGTTAAGCCTTATAACCCAGATCCCGAAGAGATTATAGACTTGACACCAGTCTAGGTGTTAGTCGATGGGTTATACAAGGGCACGTGCTTTCCGCACTAAAATAAACCAAAGCATTGGAGAATAGGACATGTCATAAAGATTCATTGGACTACTAGGTGTTCCACGAATACTATCTCGCATAGAAATAGTATAATCACCTCCCGGGATAGTCCAACACTCGTCTGGTGAAACCTTATCTCCCCGACCCTGAGGGTCCCCGTTAGAAATATGTCAAGAATCAGAAGTGCAGGTTCATTTTGCACAAGATTGAGATAGACACTCTACAACAAACAGATACCCGTAGACACGCAATCCATCCGATGATCTAGAAAACCTCGGAGAGCCAATCAAAAGGAACACGAATCCAAGGACAACCCGAGCTTTCTAAGAACCAACCAGAAGGACTGCACTCCCAGTATGAGAGAACGGTTGGAACTTCGGAATGGCGATCACGCCAGTGATGATCTCGCAATAGAAGTACACTATGTTCTAAGTATTGAAAAGCTCTACCCTTCTGAGAGCTTAGGACCATCCGAGATTCTTTACGGAGATTGGTCCAACCCTCGTCAGACCACTACTACTTTCGGATATTCCAGAAGTTTCACCCCAAATCAACCCACTTCTTAGACTTGATAAGTGTGTGCCCGACGTCACTCTTTGTATCCCACTTGTCTTGATAGAAACCATTAAGAACCCTAACTTCATAGACGAACTTGTAGGAAATTACTAACTGCACGAGACGGAATCTGCATCCTGTAGGTGAAGGTTTGTTGGAATGACAAGCACAGGCCAGAGTTCACTTGGGAATGCGAGGACCAACTAAATAGGAAGTACCCTCATCTCATTACTCGGTCATTCATACCTACTTCCTTGTCTAAACCTGAATTTCAGGACGAAATTCCCTCTAACGGGGGGATGATGTGACAACCCAAAATTTATTCCGTCATTTTTAACCCCTCCTTCCGTTAATAAGCCTCGTTTTATTAAAATGTCCGTTAACCTTTGGATTGGTTAATTAATTTGGGACTTTTATAATGACTTAGTAAGGGTTGAAACAAATTAGAAACACCCTCATAAAATCCCTTAAAAAGTTTTAGTTGCTACCAAGTCAAAATACGACCATTTAATCGGGTGCGACCAAAAGCCCCGTTTAACGCTAGTATTGGGTAGATTTCCACTGAGCCACAAGCTCAACCCCTATATAAGGGGGAGTGGACTCCATTCACACTTTTTCCACTCTCTCTCTAAACTCTCTCTCTACAACTTGCTTTCGAGCCAAAAACGCCCATTCCGAGCCCCAAACTAGTAAGTAATTTATCCTAACTTATTGTATAGCTTGGTTAACATGCAAATTCGTGTTTAAGACATCAAATAGGGGCAAGATTATGTGTTTACGGCCCAAGAACACTCTTGGACCGTGAACACCCTTAAGTGGGGTTTTTAAGCCCCAAAACCCCTGTAAACTACCCCTAGGGATTAGATATGACTTGTGGACTAACACCTTCGAGCTTAGAACACCAAAACCTTATGATATGGAGAGTAAACATGAGTTTACAGCCCAAGAACACTCTTGGAACGTAAACCCCTCTTCATAGGCCGTGAACACCCTTTAAGGTGTTAGAATTGCCCTTATACACCTCCTATGGCCTTAGAAAGTGTCTAGAAGCTACCACCATTGAAGTAAAGGCATTAAACATCAATTAAACCAAGGAAATAGGAGTTTACGGCCATAAACCCCCTAGAATTGGTCCATGGGCCGTAAACTCCCAAAAAGTGCCCAAATGATGCCCTAACTTCTTCATTTGACTTGGAAAAATGTATAGAACTTTATTTCCTACCATTTAAGACATTAATACACCAAAGGAATGTGCAAATAGGAGCTTACGGCTGTAAACTCCTTGTTTAGGGTCGTAAACTCCTCAAATGGTCCATTTAGAGCCTTAAACCCCTTCATGTGCCTTATATTTGGACCTAGCCTAATTCTACGAGTGGGATAAGACCATTTAGCATCCTAGAACACCCCCACCATGAGTTTACGGTCGTAAACTCATGGGGAGTTAGTCTTATGGCGGTGAACTCTATGAAGAGTTTACTCTTGAAGAGTAAACTCCCTATCTAGGCGATACACACCCTTAGATGTTACCCGGGACACTCCTAGCACTTAAACAAAGTGTTTTCCGCACTTTAGGATGCGTATATGCGTTTAATTATTATTATATATACAAATTGTATGAAAAAATATGTCATCATATGTTAATAGGTCACTAAGTGTGTGAAAGTCTTTACTTGACACCGAGCACCCAACCGACACCTTCGTTCGATCCACTTACAACAGGTGAGTTCATACCCCTGAATTAACCTTTTAAATGTCTTTACATGCATTTATGGGGGTGGGGGGAATACAAGTTACAACATGCCAGTTATCATATCAATCACGTGTGATTGGTAACCCGCATGCACAAGGATTTATTACACTGTCAACTGATTTACCAAGTATGATATTGTAAATGGTTTTCCAAAACGTCTCTAATTGTTCAAAGCTTTTCTCAAATTGTCTCTCGCACTGTATGTTTTATTTCAAATTCAGTTACAACAACATTTTAAACAAAGGTCTTCTTTACTTATAGTGTTTTATCAAAGTTATAATCAAAACTTGGTTGTGAAAGATTCTCAAGGGTTTCTAAAGGTTTTCAAACTTATTTTACAAAAGAATACCAGGTCATGATTTTCTTAAGTATAAAGGTTTTCAAAAGTTTTCTTCAATGTTTTCTCCCATTTTTTTATACTCCTACATTGTTAGATACTACTGCCTCGTTATACTTCTACTTAGTTAATGCTCCTACTTAGTTAAATGCTACTACTTTGTTAACGCTTTTACTTCGTGATACGCTTCTACTTATTAACGCTTCTACTTCGTGATACGCTTCTACTTATTAACGCTTCTACTTCGTGATACGTGTAACGACCACAAAATTTCAACCAATTTTAACTTTTCAAAAATAACTCATTTTTTAATGTTATTACAAAAGGTTTTCAATACAATTATTATCAGAGTCTTCCCAAAATCACATCATAAAACATAACCATGAGGAGCGGTATGATTATGTCTTTGCCTTGCCACGGTCTCCTGAAGAACCTGAAAAACATTAAACCACAACTGTAAGCCCGATAGCTTAGTGAGATACCCCCAAAATACCAACCACATATACCATACATGCATAACATGCCATATCATATCAGAGCATAGAACAGCCATGCACTTCGGGTCTACTGTGTGACTGGTCCGCCGCACCGGCCAACAGTCCACCTGATCCACCCTCCGAGTCTAGCCATATACATCGAGTCTGCAGTGTGATTGGTCCGCCCACACCGGGCCTTCAATCCACCTGGTCCACTCTGTGAGTCTACAGTATGACTGGTCCGCCCGCACTGGGCCTTCAGTCGGCCTGGTCCACTCTCCGAGCCTCGACACGTCTGGTCCGCCCTCTTGGGGCCTATAGCCTATCCGGACCGCTTGCTAGGCCTTCGGGACAACCGGTCCGCCCTGGGTATCTTGGCCTACAGCACAAAGCAGGACCCGCCTCAACCCAACCCCAGTCCAACAACCATGTGCACATAAACATACAATCATATAGCAATTCACAGTCAACCAGCTGATCTAGCAGATCACATAACATATCATCATCCTAACCAGGATACCGACCTAACCGGTCACTAGCATAGCATCATCCTACATACCAGGATACCGACCTTTACCAGGTCTCTAACATATACCATCCTAGCTACCTGAATGCATACATATCAAAGCAATAACATAACAACAAGTACGCAGATCTCAATCCGATAACGGGCCGACCTTGGTGCCTTAGACCCTGTTGATATAGTGAGGATAACTCACCTCGCAACTGCCGAAACTCTGAACTGAAGAAGCAGATTCCCGAATCACCGCCTCACCGAAAATTCCGAACTATCCGAAGCAGCAAAACAAACATTAGACCAAGCACAATATCCTTCCAAGGGTAGATTGACCAATTTACCCCTTAACTCAATCCGACCCAAGACTAAGGCCCACAATCAAATTATGAAAGGCCCAACACTAGATAAGCTCTCAAGCCCCCTAATGGCCCAAAGACCAAAAGTCCAAAGCAAATCCCAATATTGGCCTAATTTACTAAATTGGGCCTACCTCACTAAATGGGCCTAGACTCATGGTCCATAACAATTAATGAGTCCACAATACACCATCCAAAATGTCCAGTCACGACCCAAAAATCCAGCAGCCCAATAACAACCCATTGCCTAAGGCCCAAAATGAAAACCCAACAGAGGGAGTACATTGGGCGTACCCTCCTTGGTACGCTGGGCGTACAACATTGATTCACAATTGGGGATCGCGACACTGACCCGTTACGCGGGGCGTACTCCTTTGTTACGTGGGGCGTAACCTCGCTGCTCAACAAGTCCACATAACTTCTTAATGGCTTAAGCTCTTAAGCCCAAACTTCAGATCCTTAGGCCAAATATGCCTAAGATTCATAAAGTCTCATACTTTACTACTTGGGACGTCCATAAAGCTCTTAATCCAAGGTCACAATCCATTAAGACCTACTTATCTCATACATGGAACAACCACACCCCTTGGGACCTCATTTTTCTCACTCAAGACCTCTCTTAAGGTCTGAAAGGACAGATAATCTCGACCAACTCAAAACATGCATCAAGATGAGGACTTTTGGGACAAGAATGATGTCAAAACTTCACAACACTTAGATCTATACAATATCAATGTCAAGCAAGAAGCTTTATACCTCAGATAGGCTCCAAATGATGATATCTTTCCAGATCTATAAGCTCCAGCCACTCAACTCCTTCTTTGACAACTCCCTCCTTTCCTTTTCCAAGCTTAAACTTCCAAAATGAGCTTCCCAAGGTCAAGATCTCACAAAAAGGAATGGAGAGGCGTTCTAGGGTTTCTCTGAGGTTGGGAAGACTGATAATGAGGCTAGGGTTTGAGCCATTATGTTCCTTTTATAGTGGCTTACCTTTAAATTAGGGTTTTAAGACTCTGAGAGTACGCTGGGCGTACCTCTAGTACGCTGGGCGTACCCGACCTTGCACCCGCATCTATTTACTCACTTGCGCTGGGTGTAACCCAGCCTTCGCTGGGCGTACTCAGCGTGTCCCATTCTTCATATTGGCCTTCTTTTTCCCCTTTTTCCATAAAAGGACCAAAATACCCATCCTCTTAAATCCCGGGGGCTCATGAATAAGTACTTTTAAGAACGGGGCGTTACAATTCTCCCCCACTTAAATTCGGCTTCGCCCTCGAAACCTGCGGCAACTTGACTCCAGAACTTCTCCCGCAACGCACCACCTAGAATTAACCAGACCAGGTTCCTCAGGACACAACCATCGAAACCCGAAACTCAACTTTCTCCTATCTTGCGGTGTCCTGAACACCGCCTCAAGCCGGCCATCGGCTTCACCCTCTGATATCCACACCTATCAGATTCTACACTTATCAACCGAGTACCACTCCATGATACTTTTCTCAATCCTAATCACAACAATCTCTTGACTCTTACGAGCTAGATATAACCCTGAACCATCGGGTTCCAATCTGAGTCCAACTTTATCCACTCCATGCTGACAGAATGACACATTCTTCAGCCTCAGAGCAACTCCCATGAGTTCTCCTCTTGCAATCGTATGCACATGCTGAACTAGTTCTAGCACCCTCGGGTTGGGAAAACCCGTCACACTGACGACACCTCCAAACATCCCACAGGATGAATCACCACTACATACACAATTTCCTTGATCAGAATCAATCTGGGAATCCAAGACTCCATCCCTATCTCCCTTCCGAGCCTCTTGGCTCTACACCCGCGGAATTCCTTCTACGACCTCAGCGGACATCCAATCCGGACGTGATTCCTTACCACTGCCGCAACAACGCTGCTCAATGACCATAATTGGATCACTCCAATCATAACTCTGCGTTGCTGCTTTCACTTCCGTGAATTTACACTCCCTCTCGAAGCTACATTCCTCTCTCTTTGCTTACCAAGGAAATCCACTTGCCCGCCTTGTCACTACGACAAGTGCCATGGTGCTCGCCCAACGCTACACCACTCCCCTATAGCATAACTGCTATCCCATGCAACACACATGCTCTAAATCTGCTCGCAAGGACTCTCGAGTCCATGCACTATCTCCATTAATCGAGATCAATACCTGGGGCCAGATCTTCTAATGCTAACACATCACGACATACTCAATCCATTTCCTCGAACCGATCTAACGACACCTGCAGAGTCTTCGGCATGACTGGACCACCTTACTAGGCCTTCAACCAATCTGGACCACTCTCAGAACCTTCAGCCGATCTGGACTACCCTCCAACAACTTCAGCATGGCTGGACCGTTCTCCGAGCCTTCGGCCTGACTGGTACGCCTTCCGGCCTTCAGTCTACCCGGACCGCTCAACTAGCATTCATCCTTCCGAGTTATCTCTCCGAGAAACCCTCCCATGCATACTGTTCTAGCCCTCTAGGGGTTCCGAACTCTATCTCCATCATACATACCCAATTCGGGCTGATCCCAGGCCCTCCACAATCAAATACCCTTGGTCTGTATCCCGCCCCGCATGCCTGCCACTTACTCTTACCAGCCTACGCTCTTGGCTGACAGAAACACTGCTGAATCCTAAGCAGCTAAACAACCTCACATGCTCATCGACCTTCCGGAGAATTCTCCAATTCTCCCCCACTTATAGCACTGAGTATCAACCACCGGTCGCCATCACCGACCTCCCATAACAACCCTACACAACACAAACACTTACACGTGAACTGATTCCCACTAGCACGAGCAACCTTCACAAAATCACATATCAACACTGATCATCCCGAGCTCGAAAGAAACTCGATCTTCAGCTAACCACTCCTCAGACTGCAGATGCTACCCGACATTCAAACCAAACGCCAGATTTCCACTAATAACACTCATGCATGATAACCAACGAAATTCCCAACACTAAACCCATAACCATTCCATAATCCTCAAAGAACAACGAATACCATATCGAAAACCACACAACGAGACTAGCAGGTAAACAATACCCAACAATAATCACAGGATAACAAGACATCAATAAGGGAACATACCCGCAGCTGCATCCGACACCGGTCTGACCTCCTCCGCTATAAGCTGAAAAGCACGACCCTGAGCCCTTGGGGGCTCCGCTCCACCCTGAACTCCACCCGTGATCCTCAAAGTGGCCGGTGCTGGAGCCTGCACCGGTCGTGCAGCAAGCTATGGACAATTGACTCTCAAGTGTCCAACCTGATGACAATGATAACAAATCCTCAAATCCCGAACCGAGGCTGACTGCCGACAATCTCTCGCGTAGTGCCCCTCCTTTCCGCACTTGCGGCATGCACCACCGGACCTACAAACTCCGATGTGACCCTTCCCACACTTACCATAAGCGTGGCTGCTCTGATCTCCTACCCTAGAATCAACGGTCTTGAACCGTTTTGGCGCCGGCTGCGACCGCACAGGAGCCTGCCTCAGCTCTCGCAACTGCAACTCAATCTCCAACTCACGCCGCCTGGCGGCCTCGTGCAACTCCAACAAGGTCTCGCACCTCTACGTAGACACAAACTGTCTGATATCCCTCTTGAGCATACTCAGATATCGGGACATCTGAGCCTGCTCCGAAGCAAACTCAGGGCAATACATCGCCCTCTCAGTGAACATCCTGGTGATCTCCGTCACCGACTCCGAATCCTGCTTCAGCTCAAGGAACTCCTGAGCCAATCTCTCCCTCTCAACCCGCGGAACATAACGAGTGTTGAACATCTCTCTAAACTGATCCCATGAAACCGCAACCCTCTGCGCATCCGAATATGACCCCGTGGTCAATCTCCACCGATCCTTCGCCCCGAGCCTCAACAGGTTCAGATCACACCTCACCCTCTGATCAGTAGGGCATGAACATGTGAAGAAACACCCCTCCACGTCCGACAACCATCTCATAGCAACAATCGGGTCCTGCACCCCATCGAAGGTAGGAGGCTTCGTATTATCGAAGTCCTGATACTGAAAACCTCGACCGACTCCTCCCCCTACCGCTGCTACAGCCGCTGTAGCCGCCGCGACAGCCATCTTAGTGAGAGCCGCATAGCGCTCATTAAAATACTCAACCATGGCGGTCTTGATCGACCCAAACAGTTTCGGCAGCTCGGACAGGAACAACGCAACAACCTCATCATGTAGGATCTCACAAATCCTAGCATCCAACTCGCCTGTGCTCATCTGACCAATAACCTCGGGCGGTACCGACCCGCCCTGACCTCCCTCTCTTGCTCCCGATCCTGACCCAGATTCGCTCCCAGCGTGTCTCGTGACCACCATATTGAAAAAACACCATAGGATCTCAGACACTTCCCACTATCCCGGGAACCAACTCCCAACCCAACCCTAGAGGTCATGGTTTCCCTGATACGCGTATGGGTCCTGTGCTTTCAGTAGTACGGGACCATACTACCTTCCACACCTACCCATATTTGTAAGAAGTACTACCACAACACCCTAGTGAAAAACATACAAAACAAGCGCTCAATCCCTCACTCCTAGAGGAACACCGGAAATCTCCCACAGAGGAACCCTAGGCTAGCAGGCATCATAAATCAGGCAACACTATCATGAAATCCCGAAGATCTCTAGCCTAATACTAGCATGCTGTTCTATCAAAGCTCAAAAACAAATATCATGCATGGTATTTTGGGGTTACTTACTGGCTCCGGTTGATCGTACCTCCGCGTCCTCCTTTTACTCATTTTGAAAACCATTTTAAATTATCTTTTAAAAATTCTCCCGGATTTGAGACTGGATTCACACGAATGTTCCTCCAATTCACTCAAACCAAGGCTTTAATACCAACTTGTAACGACCATAAAATTTCAACCAATTTTAACTTTTCAAAAATAACTCATTTTTTAATGTTATTACAAAAGGTTTTCAATACAATTATTATCAGAGTCTTCCTAAAATCACATCATAAAACATAACCATGAGGAGCGGTATGATCATGTCTTTGCCTTGCCACGGTCTCCTGAAGAACCTGAAAAACATTAAACCACAACTGTAAGCCCGATAGCTTAGTGAGATACCCCCAAAACACCAACCACATATACCATACACGCATAACATGCCATATCATATCAGAGCATAGAACAGCCATGCACTTCGGGTCTATTGTGTGACTGGTCCGCCGCACCGGCCAACAGTCCACCTGATCCACCCTCCGAGTCTAGCCATATACATCGAGTCTGCAGTGTGATTGGTCCGCCCACACCGGGCCTTCAATCCACCTGGTCCACTCTGTGAGTCTACAGTATGACTGGTCCGCCCGCACTGGGCCTTCAGTCGGCCTGGTCCACTCTCCGAGCCTCGACACGTCTGGTCCGCCCTCTTGGGGCCTATAGCCTATCCGGACCGCTTGCTAGGCCTTCGGGACAACTGGTCCGCCCTGGGTATCTTGGCCTACAGCACAAAGCAGGACCCGCCTCAACCCAACCCCAGTCCAACAACCATGTGCACATAAACATACAATCATATAGCAATTCACAGTCAACCAGCTGATCTAGCAGATCACATAACATATCATCATCCTAACCAGGATACCGACCTAACTGGTCACTAGCATAGCATCATCCTACATACCAGGATACCGACCTTTACCAGGTCTCTAACATATACCATCCTAGCTACCTGAATGCATACATATCAAAGCAATAACATAACAACAAGTACGCAGATCTCAATCCGATAAAGGGCCGACCTTGGTGCCTTAGACCCTGTTGATATAGTGAGGATAACTCACCTCGCAACTGCCGAAACTCTGAACTGAAGAAGCAGATTCCCGAATCACCGCCTCACCGAAAATTCCGAACTATCCGAAGCAGCAAAACAAACATTAGACCAAGCACAATATCCTTCCAAGGGTAGATTGACCAATTTACCCCTTAACTCAATCCGACCCAAGACTAAGGCCCACAATCAAATTATGAAAGGCCCAACACTAGATAAGCTCTCAAGCCCCCTAATGGCCCAAAGACCAAAAGTCCAAAGCAAATCCCAATATTGGCCTAATTTACTAAATTGGGCCTACCTCACTAAATGGGCCTAGACTCATGGTCCATAACAATTAATGAGTCCACAATACACCATCCAAAATGTCCAGTCACGACCCAAAAATCCAGCAGCCCAATAACAACCCATTGCCTAAGGCCCAAAATGAAAACCCAACAGAGGGAGTACATTGGGCGTACCCTCCTTGGTACGCTGGGCGTACAACATTGATTCACAATTGGGGATCGCGACACTGACCCGTTACGCGGGGCGTACTCCTTTGTTACGTGGGGCGTAACCTCGCTGCTCAACAAGTCCACATAACTTCTTAATGGCTTAAGCTCTTAAGCCCAAACTTCAGATCCTTAGGCCAAATATGCCTAAGATTCATAAAGTCTCATACTTTACTACTTGGGACGTCCATAAAGCTCTTAATCCAAGGTCACAATCCATTAAGACCTACTTATCTCATACATGGAACAACCACACCCCTTGGGACCTCATTTTTCTCACTCAAGACCTCTCTTAAGGTCTGAAAGGACAGATAATCTCGACCAACTCAAAACATGCATCAAGATGAGGACTTTTGGGACAAGAATGATGTCAAAACTTCACAACACTTAGATCTATACAATATCAATGTCAAGCAAGAAGCTTTATACCTCAGATAGGCTCCAAATGATGATATCTTTCCAGATCTATAAGCTCCAGCCACTCAACTCCTTCTTTGACAACTCCCTCCTTTCCTTTTCCAAGCTTAAACTTCCAAAATGAGCTTCCCAAGGTCAAGATCTCACAAAAAGGAATGGAGAGGCGTTCTAGGGTTTCTCTGAGGTTGGGAAGACTGATAATGAGGCTAGGGTTTGAGCCATTATGTTCCTTTTATAGTGGCTTACCTTTAAATTAGGGTTTTAAGACTCTGAGAGTACGCTGGGCGTACCTCTAGTACGCTGGGCGTACCCGACCTTGCACCCGCATCTATTTACTCACTTGCGCTGGGTGTAACCCAGCCTTCGCTGGGCGTACTCAGCGTGTCCCATTCTTCATATTGGCCTTCTTTTTCCCCTTTTTCCATAAAAGGACCAAAATACCCATCCTCTTAAATCCCGGGGGCTCATGAATAAGTACTTTTAAGAACGGGGCGTTACAATTCTCCCCCACTTAAATTCGGCTTCGCCCTCGAAACCTGCGGCAACTTGACTCCAGAACTTCTCCCGCAACGCACCACCTAGAATTAACCAGACCAGGTTCCTCAGGACACAACCATCGAAACCCGAAACTCAACTTTCTCCTATCTTGCGGTGTCCTGAACACCGCCTCAAGCCGGCCATCGGCTTCACCCTCTGATATCCACACCTATCAGATTCTACACTTATCAACCGAGTACCACTCCATGATACTTTTCTCAATCCTAATCACAACAATCTCTTGACTCTTACGAGCTAGATATAACCCTGAACCATCGGGTTCCAATCTGAGTCCAACTTTATCCACTCCATGCTGACAGAATGACACATTCTTCAGCCTCAGAGCAACTCCCATGAGTTCTCCTCTTGCAATCGTATGCACATGCTGAACTAGTTCTAGCACCCTCGGGTTGGGAAAACCCGTCACACTGACGACACCTCCAAACATCCCACAGGATGAATCACCACTACATACACAATTTCCTTGATCAGAATCAATCTGGGAATCCAAGACTCCATCCCTATCTCCCTTCCGAGCCTCTTGGCTCTACACCCGCGGAATTCCTTCTACGACCTCAGCGGACATCCAATCCGGACGTGATTCCTTACCACTGCCGCAACAACGCTGCTCAATGACCATAATTGGATCACTCCAATCATAACTCTGCGTTGCTGCTTTCACTTCCGTGAATTTACACTCCCTCTCGAAGCTACATTCCTCTCTCTTTGCTTACCAAGGAAATCCACTTGCCCGCCTTGTCACTACGACAAGTGCCATGGTGCTCGCCCAACGCTACACCACTCCCCTATAGCATAACTGCTATCCCATGCAACACACATGCTCTAAATCTGCTCGCAAGGACTCTCGAGTCCATGCACTATCTCCATTAATCGAGATCAATACCTGGGGCCAGATCTTCTAATGCTAACACATCACGACATACTCAATCCATTTCCTCGAACCGATCTAACGACACCTGCAGAGTCTTCGGCATGACTGGACCACCTTACTAGGCCTTCAACCAATCTGGACCACTCTCAGAACCTTCAGCCGATCTGGACTACCCTCCAACAACTTCAGCATGGCTGGACCGTTCTCCGAGCCTTCGGCCTGACTGGTACGCCTTCCGGCCTTCAGTCTACCCGGACCGCTCAACTAGCATTCATCCTTCCGAGTTATCTCTCCGAGAAACCCTCCCATGCATACTGTTCTAGCCCTCTAGGGGTTCCGAACTCTATCTCCATCATACATACCCAATTCGGGCTGATCCCAGGCCCTCCACAATCAAATACCCTTGGTCTGTATCCCGCCCCGCATGCCTGCCACTTACTCTTACCAGCCTACGCTCTTGGCTGACAGAAACACTGCTGAATCCTAAGCAGCTAAACAACCTCACATGCTCATCGACCTTCCGGAGAATTCTCCAATTCTCCCCCACTTATAGCACTGAGTATCAACCACCGGTCGCCATCACCGACCTCCCATAACAACCCTACACAACACAAACACTTACACGTGAACTGATTCCCACTAGCACGAGCAACCTTCACAAAATCACATATCAACACTGATCATCCCGAGCTCGAAAGAAACTCGATCTTCAGCTAACCACTCCTCAGACTGCAGATGCTACCCGACATTCAAACCAAACGCCAGATTTCCACTAATAACACTCATGCATGATAACCAACGAAATTCCCAACACTAAACCCATAACCATTCCATAATCCTCAAAGAACAACGAATACCATATCGAAAACCACACAACGAGACTAGCAGGTAAACAATACCCAACAATAATCACAGGATAACAAGACATCAATAAGGGAACATACCCGCAGCTGCATCCGACACCGGTCTGACCTCCTCCGCTATAAGCTGAAAAGCACGACCCTGAGCCCTTGGGGGCTCCGCTCCACCCTGAACTCCACCCGTGATCCTCAAAGTGGCCGGTGCTGGAGCCTGCACCGGTCGTGCAGCAAGCTATGGACAATTGACTCTCAAGTGTCCAACCTGATGACAATGATAACAAATCCTCAAATCCCGAACCGAGGCTGACTGCCGACAATCTCTCGCGTAGTGCCCCTCCTTTCCGCACTTGCGGCATGCACCACCGGACCTACAAACTCCGATATGACCCTTCCCACACTTACCATAAGCGTGGCTGCTCTGATCTCCTACCCTAGAATCAACGGTCTTGAACCGTTTTGGCGCCGGCTGCGACCGCACAGGAGCCTGCCTCAGCTCTCGCAACTGCAACTCAATCTCCAACTCACGCCGCCTGGCGGCCTCGTGCAACTCCAACAAGGTCTCGCACCTCTACGTAGACACAAACTGTCTGATATCCCTCTTGAGCATACTCAGATATCGGGACATCTGAGCCTGCTCCGAAGCAAACTCAGGGCAATACATCGCCCTCTCAGTGAACATCCTGGTGATCTCCGTCACCGACTCCGAATCCTGCTTCAGCTCAAGGAACTCATGAGCCAATCTCTCCCTCTCAACCCGCGGAACATAACGAGTGTTGAACATCTCTCTAAACTGATCCCATGAAACCGCAACCCTCTGCGCATCCGAATATGACCCCGTGGTCAATCTCCACCGATCCTTCGCCCCGAGCCTCAACAGGTTCAGATCACACCTCACCCTCTGATCAGTAGGGCATGAACATGTGAAGAAACACCCCTCCACGTCCGACAACCATCTCATAGCAACAATCGGGTCCTGCACCCCATCGAAGGTAGGAGGCTTCGTATTATCGAAGTCCTGATACTGAAAACCTCGACCGACTCCTCCCCTTACCGCTGCTACAGCCGCTGTAGCCGCCGCGACAGCCATCTTAGTGAGAGCCGCATAGCGCTCATTAAAATACTCAACCATGGCGGTCTTGATCGACCCAAACAGTTTCGGCAGCTCGGACAGGAACAACGCAACAACCTCATCATGTAGGATCTCACAAATCCTAGCATCCAACTCGCCTGTGCTCATCTGACCAATAACCTCGGGCGGTACCGACCCGCCCTGACCTCCCTCTCTTGCTCCCGATCCTGACCCAGATTCGCTCCCAGCGTGTCTCGTGACCACCATATTGAAAAAACACCATAGGATCTCAGACACTTCCCACTATCCCGGGAACCAACTCCCAACCCAACCCTAGAGGTCATGGTTTCCCTGATACGCGTATGGGTCCTGTGCTTTCAGTAGTACGGGACCATACTACCTTCCACACCTACCCATATTTGTAAGAAGTACTACCACAACACCCTAGTGAAAAACATACAAAACAAGCGCTCAATCCCTCACTCCTAGAGGAACACCGGAAATCTCCCACAGAGGAACCCTAGGCTAGCAGGCATCATAAATCAGGCAACACTATCATGAAATCCTGAAGATCTCTAGCCTAATACTAGCATGCTGTTCTATCAAAGCTCAAAAACAAATATCATGCATGGTATTTTGGGGTTACTTACTGGCTCCGGTTGATCGTACCTCCGCGTCCTCCTTTTACTCATTTTGAAAACCATTTTAAATTATCTTTTAAAAATTCTCCCGGATTTGAGACTGGATTCACACGAATGTTCCTCCAATTCACTCAAACCAAGGCTTTAATACCAACTTGTAACGACCATAAAATTTCAACCAATTTTAACTTTTCAAAAATAACTCATTTTTTAATGTTATTACAAAAGGTTTTCAATACAATTATTATCAGAGTCTTCCTAAAATCACATCATAAAACATAACCATGAGGAGCGGTATGATCATGTCTTTGCCTTGCCACGGTCTCCTGAAGAACCTGAAAAACATTAAACCACAACTGTAAGCCCGATAGCTTAGTGAGATACCCCCAAAACACCAACCACATATACCATACACGCATAACATGCCATATCATATCAGAGCATAGAACAGCCATGCACTTCGGGTCTATTGTGTGACTGGTCCGCCGCACCGGCCAACAGTCCACCTGATCCACCCTCCGAGTCTAGCCATATACATCAAGTCTGCAGTGTGATTGGTCCGCCCACACCGGGCCTTCAATCCACCTGGTCCACTCTGTGAGTCTACAGTATGACTGGTCCGCCCGCACTGGGCCTTCAGTCGGCCTGGTCCACTCTCCGAGCCTCGACACGTCTGGTCCGCCCTCTTGGGGCCTATAGCCTATCCGGACCGCTTGCTAGGCCTTCGGGACAACTGGTCCGCCCTGGGTATCTTGGCCTACAGCACAAAGCAGGACCCGCCTCAACCCAACCCCAGTCCAACAACCATGTGCACATAAACATACAATCATATAGCAATTCACAGTCAACCAGCTGATCTAGCAGATCACATAACATATCATCATCCTAACCAGGATACCGACCTAACCGGTCACTAGCATAGCATCATCCTACATACCAGGATACCGACCTTTACCAGGTCTCTAACATATACCATCCTAGCTACCTGAATGCATACATATCAAAGCAATAACATAACAACAAGTACGCAGATCTCAATCCGATAAAGGGCCGACCTTGGTGCCTTAGACCCTGTTGATATAGTGAGGATAACTCACCTCGCAACTGCCGAAACTCTGAACAGAAGAAGCAGATTCCCGAATCACCGCCTCACCGAAAATTCCGAACTATCCGAAGCAGCAAAACAAACATTAGACCAAGCACAATATCCTTCCAAGGGTAGATTGACCAATTTACCCCTTAACTCAATCCGACCCAAGACTAAGGCCCACAATCAAATTATGAAAGGCCCAACACTAGATAAGCTCTCAAGCCCCCTAATGGCCCAAAGACCAAAAGTCCAAAGCAAATCCCAATATTGGCCCAATTTACTAAATTGGGCCTACCTCACTAAATGGGCCTAGACTCATGGTCCATAACAATTAATGAGTCCACAATACTCCATCCAAAATGTCCAGTCACGACCCAAAAATCCAGCAGCCCAATAACAACCCATTCTAAGGCCCAAAATGAAAACCCAACAGAGGGAGTACATTGGGCGTACCCTCCTTGGTACGCTGGGCGTACAACATTGATTCACAATTGGGGATCGCGGCACTGACCCGTTACGCGGGGCGTACTCCTTTGTTACGTGGGGCGTAACCTCGCTGCTCAACAAGTCCACATAACTTCTTAATGGCTTAATCTCTTAAGCCCAAACTTCAGATCCTTAGGCCAAATATGCCTAAGATTCATAAAGTCTCATACTTTACTACTTGGGACGTCCATAAAGCTCTTAATCCAAGGTCACAATCCTTTAAGACCTACTTATCTCATACATGGAACAACCACACCTCTTGGGACCTCATTTTTCTCACTCAAGACCTCTCTTAAGGTCTGAAAGGACAGATAATCTCGACCAACTCAAAACATGCATCAAGATGAGGACTTTTGGGACAAGAATGATGTCAAAACTTCACAACACTTAGATCTATACAATATCAGTGTCAAGCAAGAAGCTTTATACCTCAGATAGGCTCCAAATGATGATATCTTTCCAGATCTATAAGCTCCAGCCACTCAACTCCTTTTTTGACAACTCCCTCCTTTCCTCTTCCAAGCTTAAACTTCCAAAATGAGCTTCCCAAGGTCAAGATCTCACAAAAAGGAATGGAGAGGCGTTCTAGGGTTTCTCTGAGGTTGGGAAGACTGATAATGAGGCTAGGGTTTGAGCCATTATGTTCCTTTTATAGTGGCTTACCTTTAAATTAGGGTTTTAAGACTCTGAGAGTACGCTGGGCGTACTCGACCTTGCACCCGCGTCCATTTACTCACTTACGCTGGGCGTAACCCAGCCTACGCTAGGCGTACTCAATGTGTCCCATTCTTCATATTGGCCTTCTTTTTCCCCTTTTTCCATAAAAGGACCAAAATACCCATCCTCTTAAATCCCGGGGGCTCATAAATAAGTACTTTTAAGAACGGGGCATTACAATACGCTTCTACTTATTAACGCTTCTACTTCGTGATACGCTTTTACTTATTAACGCTTTTACTTCGTGATCCGCTTCCAATTATTAACGCTTCTACTTCGTGATATGCTTCTACTTGTTAACGTTTCTACTTCGTGAAACACTTCTACTTCATTAAACACTTCTACTTCGTTAAATGTTTATACTTAGTTAAATGTATGCATGTACTTGTATAGTTATATAAATAATGTTTAAAGGACTTAGGAAGGCTAGTTCGCCCTATTTCCTTTTCCTCGTTTGGATGTGGTCTGGTGGGATGGGATATCCATCCGAAGGTCGTTTAATCATTAATTATATATCATGTATACATGTATAGACATGAAGGTTTACATCGGTCAGTTTATTTGTGAGTCTCTATCATTAGCCCAATATTTACATCAGAACTCACTATACAAGATGCATCTTTAGGACACGGCCTTCTCCGTTGTCAATTTGGTAATCAGAGTCTCCTGTAGGGAGAGCGGGCATTGTGTGTATAGATCTATACGGGATTGACACCCCCACACCCTGACTGCTAGCTACATTCCACGGCCTACCAAGCCAAGGGGTGACAAATGTCACATTCTTTCCGATGCTTGCAGGGCGTCAAGTTCTCTAGTGTCTATCAGTATGGTTACGAGTATCTCGGGGTTACCTTATAATTCATGGCCTTAAGGTAATGAGAATTAACACTGTATTTTTGAAACTACACTCTTAAGATCACTCTTTGTTTTAGACCTTGCTAGACGTATCATTCAATTGATACTGTCTGGGGTCTGTGCTTCTTTGTTTTAGACCTTGCTAGACGTATCATTCAATTGATACTGTCTGGGGTCTGTGTTCACTGTTTTTAGACCTGGCTAGCCGTATCATACATTTGATACCGTCTGGGGTCTGTGTCTCCTTTCGTTAGACTGAGCCAGGTGTGTAATTCATTCGATACCCTCCTAGAATCTATGATTTCTTTTGCCTTAGTCAGCAGTATTTTCCTGCTGAGGCATATGTTATTTTCCCTAATGTTTTTACTTGTGATATCCTTCTACTTCCTTAAAGATCAAATACCGTATTTTGGTAATGATAGTATTTCAGGGAAAATTACTCTTTAAAACATAACTCGGTCGGGTCTTGGTAGAAGACTGCTTTTGTTTAGAAAATATAGGATTTTCTGGAAAGGACTCTAATACACCGTTGATTCTAAACTACTACTTTTTATAAAGTTATTTGAATAAAATGACACTAAATACTTATGAACTCACCAACATTTATAAAAATGCTGATACTCGCTTTCAAATAACTTGTATTCTCAGGTCAGCAATAGACAGGTACATCCCATGAGCTTTTGGTGAAGACAGTTTAGTACCAAGCGGCACCTATATTATTACTTGTATTACTTTGATGTTTCTATGTACTATAAATTATGTAAAACTATTACTATTAATACAATGGTTGTTGTACTTTGGTTACTATACTGCATATGCTGTGATACTTGATATGACGTCATTCACCCCAGAACGTTTCCGCCTTTCCAGTTTTGGGGTGTGACAACCAGAAGCACAGTTACGACAGGAACCAAAAGAGCGGTTTCGGTCCATCACCCATCAACAACCGAAAGGGTGGTTTCGGTTCATCTTCCAACTACAACCGAAAGGAGAGTTTCGGTCCCTCATCCCTAAACAACCGAAAGGAGAGTTTCGGTCCCTCATCCCTAAACAACCGAAAGGAGAGTTTCGGTCCCTCATCCCTAAACAACCGAAAGGAGAGTTTCAGTCCCTTATCCCTAAAAAACCGAAAGGGAAGTTTCGGTCCCTCATCCCTAAACAACCGAAAGGGAAGTTTTGGTCCCTCATCCCTAAACAACCGAAAGGGAAGTTTCGGTCCCTCATCCAACTCCAACCGAAAGAAAAGTTTCGGTCCTCAATCCTACAAGTCTGATCTCAAATATCAAGAACCTAACGTCTCTCCTAATTCCAAATCTTTAAATTCTAGTCCTTCTGTCAAAAACCCTAGTTCTCCTAAGTCAAAAAAAATTAAAGTTTTCACCATTAAAAGAAAAGATGAAACCACTTTAATCAAATGCACATATATGGTTGATATTTCTCTTACAATACCATGTCCTGTAAATGGCTCACAAGGACCCAAGAAACTTTGGGTTCCTAAATCTGCTTAATTTTTTTGCAGGTTATACGTGACGAGCAGTTTGACGAAGAATGGTACATTGACAGTGGCTGCTCGCGTCACATGACAGGAAGGAAGGAAGAACTAAGGGAGTTTCGCTCTCTAAAAGATGGCGGTATTGTAAAGTATGGCAACAACTCGTTTGGAACTATTAAAGGCTACAGAATGATCACTAACGGCGAATTCTCCATAAGGAAGGTAGCATACGTTGAAGGGCTCCAACACAATCTCATCAGTGTATCACAGTTGGTAGTTGGTACCGGGTTGAAAGTATCTTTCGACGACGAAGGCTTAGAAATTGTCGAGAAGAAGTCAAGGAACGTTCTTTTAAGATCCAAACGAAAAGGAGAAATGTATCCACTGAAGCTCAATCCGATAAAGGGAAAACCAGCAATATGTTTAATCACAAAGGCTCACTCCGATGAAAGCTGGCTATGGCATAGGAGGCTCTGTCATCTGAACTTCAAGGACATCAACAAATTAGTCTTAGGTGATCATGTTCGAGGACCGCCAGTTCTGAAATTCGATCAAGGACATCTCTGTGCAACATGTGAAATGGGAAAGCAGAGTCGGCAGAGCCATCCTTCAATAATCAACACTAAGGTAATAGAACCATCGGAGTTACTGCATATTGATTTATGTGGTCCATCATCCATCGAAAGCATTGGAGGAAACAAATATATTCTGGTTATAGTAGACGATTTCTCAAGGTTCACATGAACCTTCTTTCTCAAGCAAAAGTCTGAAGCTGTAACAAAGCTCAAGCTCTTCATTAAACAGATAGAGACACAACTCAGAAAGATTGTTCGTAATATAAGGAGCGATAATGGACTGGAATTCAAAAACAAAGATTTTAAAAGTTTTCTTGCTGAAAAGGGGACAACTCACAATTTCTCAGCCCCCTATACTCCACAACAAAACGGCATTGTTGAAAGGAGAAATCGATCCTTGTGTGAAGCTTCTCGCACCATGTTATGCTTCATATCCCTGCCATTATACTTCTGGGCTGATGCAATTGCGGCTGCATGCTATACTCATAATCGATCTTACTTGAATAAACGATTCTCCATTACTCCTTACGAGATTCTGAACAATCGAAAACCAAACGTGAAATTCTTTCATTTGTTTGGTTCTAGGTGCTTCATTTTCAACTCCAAAGAGAATCGCAACAAGTTCGATGCTAAGGTGGATGAAGGAATTTTCTTAGGCTACTCCCTGAACTCCAAGGCATATAGAGTTCTCAATAAACGCTCGAAGAAAATTAAAGAAACATACTATGTCACTTTTGATGATAGTTATGTTAAGAAGTTAAGGGCAACCGAAGATGCATCACAAGACATATTTCCAAAGAACGGTCAGGTTACTGTCTCAATCTCAAATCGTTTTGACTAATTCATGCTCTTGTTTGATGAACCTCAGAAAAAGACAACAAAGTTGACAATATGAATCAAGTTATAGATGATGCTGCTAGGAAAATAGTTGATGAACAATCCAAAGGAACCGAAGATATAGCTGGAAGCCAGCCTTCTGATGACCATCCTACTGTCGAGGGGGAGGGTTCTTCTCCTCATCATGGTCAAGGTTTTTCTTTCCAGGGGGAGGAATCATCAAGAAATACATCCACCTCCACTGAAACTCCAACAAATGAAGGAAGTACAAATGCTGGTCCTGAACAGGAATCATTCTTCGAGGGGGAGAAAACAGTTAGTGAAGATGACAACTTGTCTGAACTCGAAGAAGAAATCAATGCTAAATTGGGTCCCATCTATGATCCAAAATTTCCTCCCCTTGTGAAATGGACCAAAGATCATCCCCAAACTCAAATTATTGGGGAACCCTCAGAAAAAGTGTTAACACGATCTCAAATCAAAGCGAAACAGGCTGCTCTATTTTCAAAAGTGAAGTTATGTATGTTCAATTCATTCGTGTCCAAAATCGAGCCAAAGACTGTTAATTCAGCTCTTGATTATTCAGACCGGGTTCAAGCAATGCAGGATGAGCTAAATGAGTTTGAAAGAAACAAGGTATGGCGTCTTATTCCAACACCAAAGGATGCTTCGGTTGTCGGTCACAAATGGGTATTCAGAAACAAGATGGACAAAAAAGGAAATTTCATTCGTAATAAAGAAAGGCTGGTGGTCAAAGGATACTGTCAGGAAGAGGGAATCGATTATGAAGAAACCTTCGCTCTAGTGGCTAGATTGGAATATGTTCGAATCTTTCTAGCGTATGTTGGTCACAAGAATTTTGAAGTCTATCAAATGGATGTCAAATGTGCCTTCCTCAACGGTGAACTTGAAGAAACCGTGTATGTTGAGCAACCGCCGGGATTTGTAAACGAAAAGTATCCTGATCATTGCTATATCCTCGACAAAGATGTATATGGTCTAAAACAAGCTCCCAGAGCATGGTATGAAACTCTTACTCGTTTCTTAAAATTGTCAAAATTCAAACAAGGTTCGGTTGACCCAACCTTCTTTCGTAAGCGAGAACGTAACCACCTTATGATAGTCCAAATTTACGTTGATGACATCATCTTTGGCTCCACGAATCCTAGCTTAACAGCTGAATTCCGAAAGTTGATGGAAACTAAGTTTGAGATGAGCTCAATGGGTCCAATTAATTTCTTTCTTGGATTGAACATTAGACAGGGACCCGAAGGCATTTTTATTAATCAGGAAGCATATACCAAGACTTTGCTCACCAAGTTTGGAATGACGGGAGACTCCAAGGTAAAAGTACCGATGGCTTTTGGAACGAAACTCACACCATCATTGGAGAAACCAGCAACTGATACAACACTTTATCGACAGATGATCGGGTCTTTGATGTATCTTCCAGCTAGTAGACCTGATATCATGTTCTCAGTATGTTATTGTGCTCGATTTCAAGCCATCCCTCGAGAACCTCATCTTCAAGCAGTGAAGAACATCTTTCGCTATCTGAAGCGAACCTCCTCTCTCGGTCTATGGTATCCAGCCAATTCCGGATTTTTCGTGCAAGCCTTTACAGATGCTGATCTAGGTGGCTGTAGATTAGATCCTAAAAGCACCACATGAGGATGTCAATTTCCGGACGGATAATTAGTAAGTTGGCAATCCAAGAAACAAACTTGTGTGTCGTTATCCACTGTAGAAGCCGAATACATTGCTGCAGCATCTTGTACATCTCAAGTCGTATGGATACAGAGTCAACTCCGGGATTATGGCTTAAACAAGAAGAAAATTCCCTTATACTGTGACTCTGAAAGCGCAATCAGAATTTGTCACAATCCAGTATAACACTCAAAGACTAAGCATATCGCACTGAGATATCATTTCATCAAGGATCACGTCGAAGATGGCAACGTCAAAATTCACTTCGTCGGAATGACTGATCAACTGGCAGACATATTCACAAAGGCTTTACCTGAAGCAAGCTTCAATAAGATCTTACAAGTCCTAGGAATGATGCAAGCCGAATCAGTACCGAAATCGCCTTCGCTCTTATAAAGGTAACATGCGAAATAGAGCGAACCTATTTGAACTGAAATGAACCGAGCCTTCGGTCTATTTCGGGTTCGGTCCATTTTGGGTTCGGTCTATTTTGGGTGAAGTTGGTCCATGAACCGAAATGAACCAAGCGTTCGGTCTATTTCGGGTTCGGTCCTTCTGAACTTCCTTATTTTTTTAGGCGTTTCAAATGTATTCTTTTGTATATATATATATATATATATATATATATATATATATATATATATATATATATATATATATATATATTTATTTATTATTACTTCCTTTCCATTTCAAAAATCCAAAAATATTTTCTGTGTTTTTACTATTTTCCATATTTCTAATGTTTTTTTTATCTAAGTGAGATTCTCGATGACGCATCTCCGGCAGGTAAATTTTTTTCCTTAGTTAGGTGTCCCTAGAAGCATGCTGTTGTATGTAGACTCAAGCCTCAACTGATTCTGAGTGAAGCCTTAATAACATGATCTACACCAATCATGTTTTCCCAATCCAGGCTATCAAGTTCACTCTAATCATGAGGTACCTTACTCTACTCACACTGAGTTTAGAGTTGTCTACTTAGACCATCTTTTCTTCAATAAGCAGAGGTACATTCGCTTCTTATACCATCTCCATCATCTTTCTCCATTATATTTCGTTTCATCACTATAACCCCTAAGACTCTTAGTTTTAACCATTGAGGTTTATGGTTATACAAAATCTATGTCATCTTCGGCATGCCAACTGTTCACACATCAATTCAGGCGCGATTTTAGAGATAATCCAAGATTTCAGCCGGATTCTTCTCTCTCTTCCTTGTACGTATAAAAGGAATTGGAACGGGACTCTCTCAACCTTTATCACTTCCAAAAAGCTCTTAAAGAAACCCACTTATTTTCTGCACTGTTCATCGTCATTCTCAAGCTCCTACAATGGCAAAATCTTCATCTGTTCATGATACCTCAGTTCGTCAACCCCTACTCACTATAAAACCCTAACAAAACCTAATCATCGATCTCACTCCCTTCGTTTATGAGCCGTACATGTTGTATGTGGTTGAGTGTCTCAAACACTCTCCACTTGTCGAGGCACTAAAAAAGGATGAAATTGTGCGTATGTCATTCTTATCCCATGTCTACTCTACGGCGTTCTACGACAAGGCCGATGAACGTATCCACTTCGAGCTTCACGATGAGAAGGTCTCTATCTCCAAGAGCCGATTTTGTGCCCTAATCGGTCTTTCTCAAGATCCGTCTCTGGTAAACCCTAATTCTATAACAACTGGCCAAATGTTTACCATGTTTTATCAGATGGGGTATACTGAAACCCTAACTACCATCACGAAGTTCAAGAAGTCATGCCTTCCTCCTCAATGGAATGTCCTATTCACTCTTTTATTCAAGGGTTTATCTGAGTGAAGTGTTGGTTCTGACGGTGCTAGCAAGGCTTTTATGACGGTGTTGTATGGGTTGTACAGCGGGCTCAACCTTGACTATGGGTCTATAATTTGGCCGCAGCTGGTTCAAAGTCTTCTCTCTTCATCAAAGCACTCAGAAATTTCATGTGGGCGTTTCTGGACCATCATCACCAAGTGGGCAATGGATTGCAATCGTGTCGCTATTATGGCAGATTCCTTGCTTTCCTCCATCGCCACCTTTCATACGACGAAGATCATCGTCACTGATCCTACCAAATTCTCGTACATTGGCCCTATTCCTGAAACAATGCTTGGTTCTATCTCAGCATCAAGCAATCTTCTTCAGCAGTACAGAAAACGTAAGTCCGTTGGTCCACGTGAGCTTACTCCTACAATGCTTCGTTCAATTGAAGAAGCTGATAAACCAGCCAAAAGGGGCAAGAAACCTGAATCACAGAAGGAGGGACCTGTAACAAAACCATCCAAGGGGCAGACCCCCAAGAAGAGGAAGACTGATAAAGCTACTCCTTCTCAACCTCAACCTAAAAAGCAGAAGAAGCATGCAAGGAAACTTATTCTTCAAACCTCAAGCAGTTCGGATTGAGAATATGTTCCTCCTAGGCAGAAGAACGCTCCATCTTCAGACTCTGAGAACGAAAGTTCAGATGAAGAGGCTTCGGGCCGAGGGGATACTCCACCTCGCTCCCCTACTCCAGAAATTCCGGTTCGTTCTTTGCCTCCTTCACCTCCACCTGTTACAATTCCTGCTTCTATCCCTCCTATCTCTAAAACAACCACCTCTCAACCCTTCACTTCAATACGTATTCTCACTCCCATTTTCACAGATACAACCTCTACCACCATCACAAAACCTACCTTCACTATTCCCAAACCACCAGTAACCGAACCTACTTTTACAACCGAACCTCCGCCAACAATCGAACCTCCAACTACTTCTAAACCCTTATCTCCAACACCTTCTACAGAAACAACCCCGATTTTGGGCGGTGAGGACTTGGAGTTCGACTCCACATACTTCAGTCCTTATCGAGTCCAGAGTGAGGATGATGACGATGAGCCTATCACAAAACGTCATCTCAAAGCGGTAAACGACAAGCTAGATCAACTGCTTTCCTCCTCTTCCTCCGGGGCTTATTCAGATGCTGCATTAAAGGCCCTGTTCTCATCAGTTGTTGCAGAACATTCGGCCTCCTTAACTGTTGTAGCCAAGGCTATTGAAGCCTCCACTTCTCAGTATCAACAGGCCTCTCGTGCTGTTGATGCCTCTACAAAGGAGTGCAAGGAAGCAACTGCAAAAGTCGATAAACTAGTTTCCCATGCTCACTTATTTTTAGACTCTTTGCAGGCTATTGCTGCCAAGAATGCTGCTATAGTTACTTCTTCTGTAGAAACTCTTCAACAGACTCTTCAGTCTGAATGCTCGAAGGTTGAAGCAGCACGCCTTGCTATTGAACAGGTGAACGACGTGTTCCATGCTGATGTCAACGAACGCTTATCTCAACTACAAGCGGACTTAGCTATGGAAAATGGTGTTATGGATGAGCTTGCCAGACGCACAAATCAACTTAAATTGCAAACTCACAAGCTGCGAACTGCTCATGCTGAGATTGATGACCTCAAGTCAGAGAGGGAGGTTATAAGGAGTTCTGCTGCGGACGTTCAATCCATTCTTCTTCATCTAATTGAAGGTCATGATCCTTTTGTCACTATCACCACACGAAGGCATTTGGCAAAAAAGCTCCGACCGACACTAGACGTCCTCAGTCGTATCGAGGGTGTTCCGGTGACTGGTGTCCAACCGCAACAAGGGGGAGAGAAAGAGTTGAAGCAAGAAAAGCAAGAAACAAATCAACCTCCTCCGTCTACCTCCAAGCCAGCTGCTGAACCGAAGGGTAATGAAGCTTCGGTTAGTAATAAGGAGAAGAAAAAGAAGAAAATCGGTGAAGATGATACCGACAACGAAGATGATGTCTATGTTGAAGTTCTCAGGAAGCCTGTCCCAAAGGTTGATTTTTTAGAAAAACGAACTGAAGAAATTTCTATGAAGGAGCGAGCTGAGATAGAACAGAAGCGAAAGGAGGCGGAGCTCCTTGAAAAGAAAAAGGCCATGTCCCCTGAATGGACTAAAGAATCGCTTCAGAGGTGTGCGATTGACGAGCCAGTTGTTCTATGGCTCGAACCAATAATTTCATTCAGTCTTGACAACTCCAGGGATGCATAGTTCGATATGCCAATCACTAGAAAGGCATTCGTCTTCCATTGTTTCAACTCCACTGCTGCCATTCCATCTCCAGACCTGAAGGTAGATAGGGATCTGTTAGAGTTTTACTTGGAGTTTGCTCAACCTCAATATCAAACATGGATTTCAAAGAAGATAACCACCGTCAAGGTGATGAAGCCCTATTCAGCAGGGAAATTCATCAATGTCAAATTTAGAGTGACTAGAGGAATCGAAGGCTCTGTTCACCACTTTTCCCTTGCTGATCTACCGAACCTCAACCCCCATGACTGGATACTCCTCAACAATATACTTTTATTAAATCCTCAGGAGTATCAGCCAATTATTGATCATGTAGAGCGTATGCTTGTTTGCTATATACATGAGGTAGCGAAGATGGACCAGGAAATTGCATATGCCATACACAAGCGACCAATGATCAAACCGATGGGCAAAGCTAGCAATGTTAATTCCATGATCAAGGGGAAGATTGATTCCAAGTATCACACAGTAATGTTTCTCAGGGGCGAAGGTCAGAAGTGCATGTTCGCTCTTGTTGACAAACACCTTTTCTCGACATCCTGTCTCGAGCATATATTGGAAATTATACAAAGGTGCGACCAGAACATTGCTGCTGATAAAAAGTTGTTCGTCGACATGCTGAGGTGGTACATAGCCTAGTTTAGTTTCCGGTATTGGGCCTGTCCATCCGTGCATTTTTTGCATTAGGGATTAGTATATAAGCTACATGCATGCAGGCTTAGTGGTTAGTGCTTTCATTGTTTTTGTATTTACTGTTCTGTAAACCCTAGCTCGCCTCTACAACGGAAGTCCTTCATCGAGCTCTGCTGAGGCGTGACTCAGTTTTGAATCATAAGCTCTTATTTGATTCTGTTTTGTGTTCATTCTTAATTTATCCTTAAACTGTTAGAATTCTTTTATCGCACTTGTGAAAGATCTAAACGATCTAAGAGTTTTGAACTCATCAGGTAAGACTAGCATCCTTAATTATACATATAAATATATTAAACTTGTAATATTATATTAGTATAGGTTGAATTTTAAACTTGTAAAATTCTAGGGTTTGAAATTTAAATTATTCAAATTCGACTTTTAATTACAAAACTTAAATTTCAAAACTTGAGGACAAGTTTTAAACTTTTCAAAACATAAGGATCAAATAGCAAATAATATAAATCAACTAATTAGCTTATCTCAATTTGATCTTATTTAATATTAATTGCGAGACAATCCACCAATTCAATTCAAATAATCAATTGTTATCATATAAGGAAATTATTATTCAACTAATTGGTAATTATCTTTTGTTTGGTCAAGAATATACTCATATATGTTTAAAATTGGATTTTAACGACCCGAAGCAGTTAAGGCAAGTTTCCTCAAGTAAAACAGCAAGAAATCCCGAAACTCTCTCTTTCTAACGCTCGAACTCGCCGAGTTCCCACTATGGACTCCCCGAGTTGGAGCTACTCGCCGAGTCCACAATGGAACTCACCGAGTTCATCAGGAAGAATCACAAAAATCAAATTTTTTAAGCAACAAGCAATCAACTGATGCATCAATTCAATATAAATCAATCAAAGCTCTGATACCACTGATGGGTTTGCACTATAAGAACTTTCCTATGTGCACATGCAAACCCTAATTGCTTGGATCTAGGTTTCTCTAATTGAACATGCATTGAATCCAAGACTTGCAATACTAGATCTAATGTAAACAATTGAATCTAATCATATGAAATTGGATTTACAACAATACCTTGGATTACTTGCTTGATACTTCTTCTACTTGGAGCTTAGAGTCACAATTGTCACTCCTCTAACGGCTTACAAACACCAACTAGCAAGAACATGATCTTGAGAGAGAGGGAGGAGGGTGAGAAATCGGCCCTAGGGTTTCTTGCCTTGCATGAGTGGCGATTTCCCTCACCCTAGGGGTCTATTTATACTATGAGCTACTAGGGATTCACCTTTAACCCTAATTGAATAACTTAGGCCCTAAGCAATCCAAGATCCTCCTAGATATTAGGCTTAGACGATTTTAAGGTCCCAAACCCTAAATTTCGTCCACCCTCATGTCCATAAGGATACATAGCCCAAAATACAACTATCACACATTTGACAGTTTATGCCCCTTAATTCAATTAACCTCTTTAAGTCACCAAATTAATTCTTAATTAATATATGACTTATATTAATCAAATAACATTATTAATCCTTTAATATATTATTCTTATAATATATTAACAATAATATTTCTTCTCTCTTAACAAATCATCATGTCAAGTTACTATGGTGAAGGCAACCCAAAAGGACCATGCACAACCGGGTCAAGTACTTACCAAATATGGTTACCAACATATTTGTAGAGCCGATGTTGCACCGGTATGTTGGTTACTTCCATGTAAAGGCATGATTTTGTTGCATGGTGTGAAATGAGTTCGTAAGTAACTATGGTCGTTGCTAGTTGTATTCTATCTATTTATATATATACATATAAATTTCACATTTTGCTGTACAATTCTTAATGTTTCGACCAACATCCCTATGATGTATTTATGGTAGTGAGTGGGAGTAGGTATTATACTAATGTTAAGTTTAACAAAATAGAATATAGGTGTCAAAATCTTAAGTTGGTCGGGTTTCATGGGTTTTGGAAAGGCGTATCTCTCTTGGTTTTACTATTACTAGTTGTAACGAAAGGTGCGATAAGCCTAACACATAGTGTGAGTAGTGTAGTCACTAACTCACTAGGTTATATTAGTTTATTAGTTATTAAAATGACACGTAGGGTGTTCCACCATCTCAAACATCTCGTGAGAGGCCCCCTTCTGTTCTCCGATTTGTAATGACTGCCCTAGTTTTAGCTGCAAAGATTTGTTGTCTCATGGTGGCTATCTCTTCCTCTAAAGAGTGTAGGTGGTATGTATTGTTTTCCTGATCTATTTGTAGGTATAGCATCCATATGGTGTTCTTTTCTCTTTGCGGGTGTGTTGGATTTGCATCATCATGTTCCGGGCTTTGCTACTGATCTCCATTACTTCGTGATGGAGAACATGAACCCGAATGTCCGAGCGGGACTCTCATGTCTGCTCCAGATAGGTTAAGGTCCATTAACGATCTCCCCAGCGCCTTTCTCTTCGTCTGATCCCTTCTCAGAATTCCCTTCATGAACCTCTTTTGGTTCTTCCTCAATTCTTCTGTTGGCTGTTGTAGTGGGGTTACAATGTCTAGATATGTTGTTTGTACGAGAATAAGGGTGTATAAAGAGTCTATGAAATTAATTAAAGCATTTCTATTGAAAATTTTATGGTGATCCTTACCGGGTCCTCCTATAATCATGCAGTTTATACAAGTTGTATATCACTAATATTGAATAGACCTTCGAATGTGTGATCCTACTTTAAGACCACAGCTAAACAAGGAACAGGAAGTAGATTGAAATCACAAATTCTATGTCTATAAAATCTTAATTATATATAACCTTAATGTATATGCTAAGTAATTATAGACTTGCCAACAAGGGTCTTTAGTTTTCACATAAGTTATTTATAGAATCAAAAAATACTCCTATAGTATTTTAAGCTTTATGTTTGGTTCTAGAGTTTCTTGGTATATACAGTTGGTAAGTTTTAGACTCGTTGTTCACCATGACTATTCCCAAACACATGTTTGTCGTATCTCATATAAATATAGTTGATCATACTATATTTATCCCGAATATGATTACATAACTGTCTAGACTTAACCGTAGTGTTTAAGTTATCTAAATACTTTTTATATGGTACTTATTATGACACAGTTGCTAGCATGTATGTATATATATACTTTTATAAAAATATTGTTATATTTTAAAAGTATAACTCTTGGTAACTACCTATAGAAAACTTTGAAGTAGGTCATTGTTCTCAAAACCCTGAATTTTCAAGTTCTGATGAGTCAAGCCCTCGGTGTCAAAAATTTTCAAAGGCTTCCAGGAAACCGCAGTTGAACACTAATGACTGTGGATCTCTAAAAACTTTAGCAAAAAAGGCTTTCAAAGAGGATATTCGTTCTCGAGGCAAAAATCGACAAACTTTTTCTAAAAACAAAAGACATACTAGGTTTCCAAAATCTAAGAGTCCAGAAAAGTTTGTTTTTTCTCACTATTCGTCAAAAAACTCTCCCATCAAGAAACCATGCAAAAAGGAATGTGCAGTTTCAACATGCATTCCTAACTCATCTGAAAAAACCGAAAAGAAAGAAAGATCTTTTCAAAGCAATGGTTTTTAAATCTATTCCTTAGATGATCCAAAATGGAAGGGTATCTTACCCAGTCCAACACTTTTAAAATTACATCAAAATTTCAACAAATGGAAAGGCATTTTACCAAATCCCAAGAAAAGGTCCAAGGTATCTATACGTGCAACATCTTCTTCGAGACAAACTATTTGTAAATCCAACAGCTCACGTGTCAAATCTTACCAACCTCGGACCAGTCACAAATCAACCACACCTTTCTGACCGTTGACCAAACAAAGTGCCAAAACAAAAGACAAAATTTCAGCATGTCAATGTCAATGTAGTTGTCAGAAAAAGTTTTCTCATGTCAAAACTGATCCTTTTCACAAACCTCGTAACTTTTCAAAAAGGCACTATACTCCAAGAACTCACAAACACCCTGGACTAGGATTAAAAGTTGACACGAAACCAGTCCCTGCAACCTCTTTTCATGCATCAATCAGAAGCTCGTCTATTGTCCCAGGCTCCAAACTAGTTTGGATGCCTAAACTAACCATGTAATTTTCAGGCCTTGTGCAAGGAGGAACAAGAAGAAGAATGGTTAATCGATAGTGCCTGCTCCTTGCACGTGACAGGAAGGTTAGAATACCTTCGAGATTACAGGTCAATTTGCAATGGTGGAAATATCACATTTGGGAACAATGCTAATGGGATAATCCAAGGTTACGGTGTTCTCCTTACGGGAAACTTCTCTATTCAAAAGGTTGCTTATGTAGAAGGCCTTAAACACAATCTCATCAGTGTTGGTCAAATATGTAAAGCAGGCCATCGTGTTGAATGTGATGACCAGTTTTTCTATGTAATGACAAGCAATAGGAGCACTTGTTTGATCAAGTCCAGATCCGAAGGTACCATGTACCCTATGGATGCATCTCTGATCATAGGCAAACCGCAGTTATGCTTTCTATCCAAAGCCGTATCCGAAGTCAGTTGGCAATGGCACCGCAAGCTCGCTCATCTTAACTTCATATACATCAACAACTTGGTCACTGGAGAATTAGTCAGAGGTCTTCCAATCCTTAAGTTCAACAATGATACGCTCTGTCCTGCGTGTGAGTGTGGAAAGCAATTCAAGGCAAGCCATCGCACAGTGATTGATTCCTCGATCTCTGAACCATTGGAACTTTTACACATTGATCTCTGCGATCCATCTACCGTAGCCAGTCTTTATCACAAAAAATACATATTGGTTATTGTGGATGACTTCACACGTTTCACATGGGTCTTCTTTCTTCGACTCAATTCAGAAGCACCGCAGGTGTTAATCAACTTCATTAAGGAAATCGAACTTTAGATCGAGTTACCAGTCAGACGTATCCGAAGTGATAATGGAACCGAGTTTACTAACCATCTTCTAAACAGTTTCTTGGTTTCCAAAGGGATTACACACAACTTTTCAGCTACTTACACACCGCAATAAAATGGGATAGTAGAACGAAGGAACCGCACTCTAGTAGAAGTTGCCAGATCCATGCTCAATTTTGCAAACCTTCCTCTCTACTTCTAGGCCAAAGCAGTGGCCACAGCCTGTTTTGTACAAAATAGAAGCATTGTGTGCAAACGTCTCAACAAAACACCATATGAAGGTCTTAACAACCGCAAGCCAAATGTTCGATTCTTTCATATCTTTGGGTGTAGATGCTTCGCAATCAACAACAAAGATCGCCTCAATAAATTCGCACCGAACTCTGATGAAGGCATTTTCCTCGGCTACTCCACTAACAAGGTTGCTTATCGAGTTCTCATTAGACGCACAAGGTTGATAATTGAAATAGTCGATGTGAAGTTTGATGACTATCACATCCGCAACTCCGCTCCATCAACTGAAACCACAGCAATTCTAGAAAGTGATATTCCTGCCTCTTCGGGTCCATTAAATCTAGTTGAAATAAACTATGATGATCTCTTTGATTATGTTGATACAACCAAGTTATCCGAAGTTCTCGTGTCTCTAGAAGCTCAGCAACAACATGTAGATATATCTGATCCAACCGCAGCCGAAGAAGTATCGCTAAATACTTCCACCTTGCCGGTTGAGGGGGAAAACTCCACTTCGGACCGTACAACAACCATCGAGGTTCCAGTACCAGAAGATGACGTTCCAATCCGCAGAGAATTTCAACCATCAATCGTTTCTTCGGATTCGGATGATGAAAACGTAGAACACATTGACACAAGAACAGACTTAAGGGTTATCACACTCCCATCCGCAATCCATGGGGAACCATCGCAGGTTCAAGGCGAACTTCCTTCTACACTCCAGGGGGAACCTTCGCCATCTGCCCAAGATAAATCTAATCCTGCCTTCCCAGTTCAAGACACTTCAGCAGGATGTTCTCAAGTCCGGGGGAACTGCCTTCTCCAACCATAAAGCTTTTTGATATTGAAGACATTCCCTCCACCGCAGCTGTTGATCATCTGTAATACACGTATGGACGAGAGACCACCCATCCGCAGGAATCCAGACTCGATCATCCAAGGACTTATCTGATCACTGCCACTACGCAACATTCTTGTCCTCAGTCGAACCTTGATTGATCAAAGAAGTGTTACTTGAACCAGATTGGATTTCAGCAATGCAAGAAGAACTAGAAGAATTCAAAAAGAAACAAGGTATGGCAGCTCGTTCCAAAACCGCAAGGCCACGCCATTGTTGGCACAAGATGGGTGTACAAGAATAAGTTAGATAAATCTGGTGCGGTCATCAGAAACAAGGCAATATTAGTTGCCAAGGGATATAGTCAACTTGAAGGAATTGACTATGATGAAACGCATTCTCCGGTAGCACGAATGGAAGCCATCCAGATCTTCTTAGCATACGCAGCGCACAAAAACATCAAGGTTCATCAAATGGATGTTAGGAGTACTTTTCTCAATGGGGAATTAAAAGAAGAGGTTTATCTTCTGCAACCTCCGGGTTTCAAAAGCATTGAATTCCCAGACCACTGCTACAAGCTTGAAAAAGCAGTCTACGGTCTAAAACAAGCCCCTAGAGCATGCTATGAGACTCTATCTGAATTTCTTGTGTCTTCCGGTTACAAACGAGGAGTGATTGATCTCACTTTATTTCGAAAAGCAAATGGTGATCATCTAATGCTTGTACAAATATATGCGGATGATATCATTTTTTGCTCAACTAATCAAAAGATGGTGCATGAATTTGCTAAGCTCATGACCCACAAGTTCCAAATGAGCATGAATAGAGAGATTAACTTCTTTCTAGGACTTCAATTGAAACAAGTCCCTCAAGGGATAGTCATTCGTCAAGAAAAATACACCTCATAACTATTGAAGAAATATTCAATGCACAATTGTTCTTCAGCTAAGGTCCCCATGGCCTTCGGTTATAAGATTTCTGCAGATCCCTCAGGTGAATCTGTTGATCACAAGTCTTATAGAGGTATTATTGGTTCTCTGGTGTACCTCACTGCTAGCCGACCGAATATAGTCTTTGCAACGGGTGTATGCGCAAGGTACCAGGCTGACCCACAGGTGTCTCATATGAACGCGGCCAAACAAATCCTACGGTACTTAAAAGGAAGCAAAACTCTTGGATTATGGTACCCTGCAGGAAATGATTTCGGTCTTCAAGCATTTACAGATGCGGATCATGTCGGATGCAAACTTGATCGCAAAAGCACCTCAGGTGGATGTCAATTTCTGGGTGGAAGACTAGTCAGCTGGTCCTCAAGGAAACAAAATTTTGTATCATTGTCTACCGCAGAAGCTGAATATGTGGCCGCAGCCAGCTGCTGTTCTCAAGTCTTATTGATGAAAACACAACTACTAGACTACGAATACAGAATGTTGCGGATACCAATCTATTGTGACTCTGAAAGTGCCATAGCGATTTCTCACAATCCTATTCAACACTCCAAGACCAAGCATATTGAACTACGGTATCACTTCGACAAAGACCACATCCTGAAAGGTAACATTGAACTAATTTTTGTCCATACTCATGAAGATATTGTCGATGTATTCACAAAGGCACTTAACTCTACAAAACTCAACACTTTCTTACAAATGTTAGGAATGATGAATTCGGACCCACAATTATTTTTGAATTGATAGGTACCGCAGACAATCCTTGGTCTCCGTTGCGGTCCTAGTTGAAGTTATTTATGTTAGATGGTTTTGATATATCATATGTACCGCAACCATATATCATAAATATACTTCAAAGGTCCTTATTGTTTGTTATTCTAATCTTTGTTCAATTGTTCATCTCAGTTCATCTACCGCAGTCATCCATCCGACGGCATATGATCCATCCACAATGAAGTTTCAATCCGCAGTCACTTTAATTAATTTTCAGTCTGTTAAATTCTTTTGAAAAACAAAAAACATGGTGTGCTATTTAATGATCCCTCATTAAATAGAGAAAACATTAAAAAAAATCATTCTTTGTGCATCTGTCTCATTCTTTTGAAAAAATCTCGTCTCAGACCTATTTTAGGTATGACGACAAAAAGAAAGATTTTACAAATCAAATCCTCTTTTAATCTATCTCTTCCTATTACCCTAAAACATCAAATCCGTTACAACTTCCCTTTACCCAAAGGATTGATCTCAACCTCACCAAACGTTCTCCAAACGTGGTCATAAATCTGACATTTCATTAAATGCAAATCTCTTTTTCGTAAATCTCAAAATTCAGATTTAATCCTTTTCTTAATCTGTGGTTGAGATTAACGCTCTTAATTCGAAATAAACCCCCAAACGTTTTACCCAAAATCACTTAGGGCAAAAACGGTTCCCGCTCCCTTAAGCCACTATAAAACCCCTTTCTTCTCCACACAGAAAAGTTTACCTTTATCTTGCATTTTTTTTCCTTCTTTCCAAGCTTCTTCCAAACTCAACAATGGTGAAATCAGGGGTATCCAAGAAACCTTCCAAGGCATCTGGATCAGTGAAACCCATTAGTTCAGACTCTGCCTCAAGACATCCCACATCGACGATTGCATCAAGCAATTTCAGATCCTTGTTTGAAGAACACTCCTCCTACAATGCCCCAACAAAGTTGATGATCAAGTTCCTGTCCAATCACCCACTGTTTAGACCCTTCGATTCGTTCACACACGTTGTTCCTCTCTCAACCCTCTTCAAGTGTGCTTTTTCAGCCTATTGACCACTCGAGAATCTCCAAGAAGTGCATCTTAACCTAGTCAACGATTCTTTGGTCATTCTGACCAAAGAGAAATTTCTCACTGCCATTGACCTTCTGGTTCATCCATCCATCAAGATCTTTACTCCATCAATGGCAGACATACTTTCTGTGCTCTACCAAATGGGATACCAGAAGAAAATCAAAGAAATTGGGGAATTCAAGAAAAACCAATTGCCTACAGTCTGGAAATTCGTTTGTCATTTCATTATCCGCAGTCTATCCGGAAGAACCGGAGGCACAGACAACATGGGACTCAAACTCCTAGAAATCGTATGGAGCATCTTCACAGTTCTTGACGTGAACTACGGTCAGATCCTATGGGATGATTTTCTACAGTACATTCCAAAAGAAATCCCAAGAGAGAACCCTACCGAACTCACCTTTGCAAGGTTTACGTCTCTCTGCATCTCAGACCTCCATGCGGATGCAGGAATCAGCATGGGCAACGACATCAACTTCTTTATCACCAAGGATCTTAAAAGGTACAATCCCTCATCTGATCAGACTATTTTTGGACCAATTAGAAGACTACCAACTCACATTCTCTTTACCCTCGGTCTTGAGACTGCTGATGTCTTAGATCACATTGAGACTACAGATGGTATTGCCCCATACCTTCCTACCCCGCCTCTTCCAACCCCATCCGCAATCATTGACCCAGCTAGTACCGCAGTCCCATCTTCCACAACTCTTTCCAACATATTCTTATGCCAAAGACGCAAGCAGCTAGTCTCTGCTCGTCAAGCCCCCCGCATCACTAAGAAACAAGGAACTCCCAAAAAGGATGCTTCCAAGCCAACCAATCCCTCCAAGAAAAGAAAAATCACGCCACCTGTGATAACTATAGTGGAACCAAGCAAACGTCCCTCCAGTAGTGACTCTGATGAGGATGATCAACCTATTGCAATCCTCAAGAAACGAAAAATCGATCCCATTAGCCATATGCGTCACCGGACTGATACCTCAGCCTCTAAACAGGCTCTGGTAGTCCTAGGGATGGCCGCACATCCATTTGAAACAACCATCCTATACCATTCAGGTGCAAGTAGTACGTTTGATTCACCACAACGTGGAGACTCCCCCCTAGGTCAATCCTAAGAGGATGGATCAGGCTCCCACCCTAAGGTCTCCAGGGCTTCCTGTCTTCATTTCTTTTCCCCTGAGGAGTTGCACTCCATTCTTTTGTCTGTCACCCAAACACTTCAAACACCATCCCAACCGCAAGGCGACTCTTCAGCCTTTTCTAGAACTGAGCCGAGGCCAACCATGACTTTAAGTTAAGGAGACCAAGGAAGCTTAGGAAATCATACTTTGCTTACATCAGTAACAGGTGGTTTAGGCACAGTAAGCACAAATGTGCCAGGATCCGTGAACCCGAGGGACACCTCGGTGTGCTATCAAGGAATTGACGACATAGATCTGAATGACTCATGGAGTAAGTATCACCCATCCAATGAAGCCGAAGCCAAGAAATATGTCAGTTTCCGTAGGTCATTCTAAGCAAGAAAGGTAAGACAAACAAAGCAGCTACAACAGAAATAACAAGAAATTCAATTTGTGGCAAAGTATTGGGCAGACGCAATCAAAATGCCAATACCATACCTACTTTCTGCAAGGTCCATGCCCTGATGGATAACATGGTTAATACCATCCGTAAGGCTCAAGAGGCGACTGCTGATCAGACTCCTTTAAAGCCTCCTCCATCTCCAACAGCCAAAGACTCACAATATGCAGGCACCGAAATCGAAGTTAGCTATGCTCCCACCTTCGGTTTTTTCATGATGTTGATCTTCAAGAGGTCAATCGGCCCAGTCCTTTAGATGATGACCTTATGATGTACGTTGAAGAAGAGGAATCGAGTGGTTCTCAGCACTGAACCTCTAAGCCAAAGGAGAAGAAGAAGAAGAAAAAGATGGTCGTCTCAAGAAAAGAATTCCTTAATCTTCAATCCAAGGTTGACCAAATTCTGGCCACAGTCAAGTCTACCCAACCGCAATCTGAAGACAATCTTGTGTCGCAGTCCTTAATCGAAAGGATTGAACGACTGGAAACAAGGGAACGACTGGTTGCTGAGAGAATTTTTCTCTAGGTTGAAATGGGAATAAGTCCCTTGATAACAACCGTCAAGCGGATCACAAGGAATTTACGGCTGTTACGGAGCGCCTCATATCTGAGGTATCCTCAATAAAGACAACCTGCAGGCAGCCATTGCAGATCAATTTACTATGTATCAAAAACTAATAGTTGAGACTCACACTACATATGAGTCCACTATCTCAGTCCTCCATGCAACCATCAACAAACTCCAACGTTCATTATCATCAAACTTCCATGGCCCCGAAATTCTCCAACTAACAAAGGATATTCATCACCTGCTCTTCAACACCACCATTCCTAACAACCAGCAACTGGCTGAGGTTCTCAAAGCCTATTTCCAGGAGGTGTGTGCTAAAGTCGATGGCCTCAAACAATGGCTTGAGGAGTCTCCGGGTCTGAACTCCTCAAGAGGGGGAAGTGAAGAAGTGATGGGTTTTGAGCATTCTAACACTTCCTAAGTGCACATGCAACCCTAATAACCTTGGATCTATGTTTGTCTAACTATCATGCAAAGTTGAATTCCAAGGTTATATTCCTATCTAGCATACATGGGGAAAAATTTAACTTGAAGGAAAGATAGAATAACCTACCTTGTTGTTGCTTATGATCCTTGAAACCTTGTGAGCCTAGCACCCCAAGTGTGATGCCTCAAATGCTTCACACAACACCAAATGCTCTTGGAAAGACTTTTGAGAGAACACACATTTCTTAAAATGGACCTGGCCCTCTTCTTTCATATGTGTAGTCGATTTTGGTGGAGAATGGGATTCTTATATAGTGTTTACACATCTAGTGTAACACCCAAAATCAGGAAGGTCAAGAAAGGAAAGGAAAATCTAAGTCAAAGGGCTGACTCGTCGAGTCCAAGGAGGAACTCAGCGAGTCCGAGCGGGATCCGGTTCGAGGAGTAAGGGACCAACTCGGCGAGTCGGCTAAGGGGACTCGGCGAGTCTGGTCTGAAAGAGGAAAATGTAACGCCCGTAGATTAGGGCTAGTCAATTTAGAGACGATAAGCATCAAAAATGACTTTTAAATGGAATATTATTTAGAAGGATTAATCTTAACTAAGTTATAGTATATGTTATAAGGATTCCGTACATATAAAGAACGCCGAAATCCGAGTTATAATGAAGAAGTTATGACCTGTCGAAGTTTCGCGAAAGAACCGGCACGACACAACGCGATGTAAATAGTGAATTTACGTTAGAGAGATGTTTGGCCTTAGCGATCTAAATAAAAGTCGTAGAATACATTAAACCGAGAGCGTACATAGAAAGAACGTCTAAATCTGACTTCGGATGAGGAAGTTATGATTTTTCGAAGTTTCAGCATTAACAGTATGCAGCCCGAAACTCGAGATTGAGGTCGAGTGATATTTAGCCAACACTTTCTAAATGAGAATTGAGGATCTCATCAATAGTATTCCAATGATAAAAAGATAGACGAAAACAGAGTTCAGATGAAGGAGTTATTAATTTCGAACGGAGTTTTCCTGTCCCGGTCTACTAAAAATAATATATAAGTAATATAATTATAATATATTAAAAATAAATTCAAAATTAGCCAATGGAGTCTAAACGAGAGTTGTAGAGCCTAATCTCACCTTCGCGTCGATATAAAGAACATCGAAAACGGAGTTCGTATATGAAAGTTATGAATTTCTGAAGTTTGGGGCGCGAACCCAAAAGCTGTGTCAGAGACCACGACGTGGCAAGCAGTGCCACGACGTGGCAGGTCTTCTGACACCTCCGGGAGTCCCCCAGATGCAAATTGCGATGACCTATGCAGTGACGACCAAGCCCACGATATGGAAAAAGGGTCCCACGACGTGGCAAGGGCCAAATTTGCCCTATAAATAGATTTGAAGGGCCAACCGTTTAGGGTTGCTATTTTCTCTTCTCCCTCTCTCCCGTTTTACCTCAATTTACATGCAAGAAATATCCCGAAGCCCCGGTATCAACCCCGAGACCCAAAGCGATTCCTGAAGCCCGAAGATCCCGAGAAGAAAAAGAGTTTCCGAGTCGAAGCTCTGCCCGCGAGAAGCCCGGTGTGTGAAGTGATCCCAGTTTCACCGAAGAATACTACTTCTACAAGCCGTAGTGCTGTCTGATCATATTCTGATCTGGTGAGTGTATAGTCCCTTTCATAACATGATTTTAATACAAGTATTGTTTGAATGTATTAAGTATATGTTTGGTGTGAGTGTATAGTCCCTTTCATAACACGATTTTAATACAAGTATTGTTTGAATGTATTAAGTATATGTTTGGTGTGAGTGTATAGTCACTTTCATCTTATGCATAGATATGAAGTATTTTATAAAATACGTGCTATGTGTATATATATTGTTGTTTATATGTGTGAGTGTGTGGTCACTTTCTTCTAACACATAAATGTTAAGTATTTGCTATGAAATACGTGCTGTGTGTATAATATAAAGTTGTTTATATGTGTGAGTGTACAGTCCCTTTCATAACACGATTTTAATACAAATATTGTGTGAATGTATTAAGTATATGTTTTGGGTGAGTATGTAATCACTTTCTTCTAACATATATATATTAAGTATTTGCTATGAAATACGTGCTATGTGTTTATATATTGTTGTTTATTTGAGATGAGCGTGGAATGGATGTTTTATATAGGTGATAAATGAGTTAATCTGTATATGTATTTTATATCTACAAATATGTTGGGTAGAACATTGGTAGATGAATTAGATGACGTGTGATGATAATTAGGTGATGAGAGATAGGTGATGATAGAAAGGTGAGGATAATTAGGTGATGATAGATAGGTTATGAATTACCAGTCCAGGCGATGTTGTGGCTGCGTATTCATGCGATGATAGACTAACCCTTATTATGAATTATGAGTCCAGGCGATGTTGTGGCTACATATTCATGCGATGATAGACTAACCCTTATTAAGAATTACCAGTCCAGGCGATGTTGTGGCTGCGTATTCATGCGATGATAGTCTAACCCTTATTATGAATTACCAGTCCAGGCGATGTTGTGGCTGCGTATTCATGCGATGATAGTCTAGCCCTTACTATGAATTAATAGTCCAAGCGATGTTGTGGCTACGTATTCATGCGATGATCCTTAGGAAAAAGTCCTTAGGAACAAACATATAAGGAAATGTGATGTAAGGAGATGAGAGGTAAATACGATGTAGGAGTTGACCCATAGAATAATTCCTTAGGAAAGGTACTTAAGAATAAACGAAGATAATGGGGATGGGTAATTGGGTTGATTGTTTAATGATTGAATATAATAATTATATTATTGTGGGTTGAAAACCCTATATGCTCACCAGGCTCTCGAGCCTGACCCATTCAGTTCTCTTTGCATTACAGGTAATGGCACAAGGGTATAAGTTGATGGACTTGACGAGAGATTTTGGATTATAGATCAATAGTTATAAATAACTGTTGTAAGATCTATTTTATATTGTTTATGCTTTTGGTCTGTATCGGAACATGACATCCCGAGGTTTTATTATTAAATGAAAATACATTCTCTTTGAGAAATGTTTTGATAAGTTATTATCATATCTTGTTTTGGGAACAAATTCCGCAACCGTTTTCTTTAAACGATTACTCTGATTTTAAAATAAAGCATACATAAACTGGTCTTTTTAGGCCGAGAAATTGGGGATGTCACATAAAACCCTAATTCCCGGAGTTGTATCCTATATAAAGGGTGTTATGTCCCTTCGTCAGCCTCCATATCATCCTAGAGAACCTGTAAACCCTAGATTTCGTGTGAGCTTCCATCATTTGAGAGAAATAGATTTAGAGGAAGGAATTTTTGGAAAGGAACTTGAAGATCAAGAAGGTTGCTTCAAAGGAGAGGTGTAGATCTGAGATCTACTTCAGTTTGTGTTCATCTTGGAGGTAATAAGCTGCCATTTTCCCTCCTTTGCATCTAGATCTATTTTTGTTATGAGATTTGGGGGTTTTATGGTTGTTTGAGACCCAATTCGAGTTTGGGGGCTTAGATATGTTGTTGCCACTTCAGATCTAGTGTTGGGATGGTCCAATATGTCATAAAGCATCAGAAGATGAGTAGTTGGTGAAGCCCTATTGTCCTTAAATCTAGCCCCAGTGTGTTTTGAGCCTAGTTCGCTTTAGTTATACGTAAAGTTTGCAACTTTACGTGAGGATTGAGCTTTAGAAGTATGGATCTATGATTTGGAGCCCCTACATGGCTCGAAAAGCCATTGAATGGATTAAGAACTGGAGCGACTCGGCGAGTCACATGGGTCGACTCGGCGAGTTGGATGATGTTGGGAAGGAACTTGGCGAGTTGGAAGAACAACTCGGCGAGTCTATTGAAGATTGCCTTGGACTCGGCAAGTCTATTCTTGGACTTGGCGATTCGAGTCGCGAAACCCCAAACCCTTTGAGTTAAGACTCGGATGAGTGCGTCGTGTGGGGACTCAGTGAGTTGGTCAGGTCAGGACTCAGAAATCGGTAGACTCGGAAAGTCAGGGGCTGAGTCGGCGAATCGAGTCGCGGATGAAAGGATTCTGAGCTAATGAACTCGGCGAGTCAGTAGCCAGAGTCGGCGAGTGGGGTTGACCTGGAAGGTTGACTTTGACCAGGATTTTGACTTTGACCAGAGTTGACTTAGTGACTTTCGGGGGACAGTTAGAATAAGTGTTTCTTTGACATTCGTAGCTCGGGGAGCTAGTGGAGCAGGAGTTCAGAGAGTTTTCGGGCAACAGCTAGAGGGCTATCAGCAAGTTCAGCAAGTGCAGGTGAGTTTTCCTTTTGTGTGAATGGGTCTAAGGCCACAATGTCGGCCCATGTAGTTATGAGTAGAAGACCCGGGGGTTAGCTCTAGGCACAGTATGCTAGTATGATATTCAGGACAAGGTCCAATGATAGCGGGCGGGTGCCTAAGGAATGGTTTATATGATAGTTTATACTTGTTTTCCGTGTGATACATGTATGTGCCGGGTAGGGAGGTGAGTGTGGGCGAGGTCCCGCACCTCACGAATAGCAGAGTGTGGATGGTGTTCCACATCTCATTAGCAACAGAACAAGGGCGAGGCCCAAGTTAGAGAAAGAGTGAGTGTGGGCTGGGCCCGTATCTCACTACCAGTAGGAGTGTGGACGGGGTTCCATGACTCACCAGTTGCAGTTCATGGGCGAGGCCCAAGATAGGCAAGGCCTTTAGAACAGGATTTGGTAGTGTACGTTAGTGTGTATCTGTTGCAATATGTTTATGTGTTAGTATTTGTTGGCGGGCGACGACCAATGACAGGCGAGGCCTAAGTGAAATCGATTTGTATCCGAGCGGGGCTCGAAGCCAGGCGAGGCCTGGAGCGGCGGGGCTGTTGTAGCGGGCGAGGCCCAGAATAGCGGGCATGGCCCAGTATGTGTTGTATGTAGTTATGCATGGTATGTGGTAGGATAGGGAACTCACTAAGCTTCGTGCTTATGGTTTTCAGTTTTGGTTTCAGGTACTTCCGGTAGCGGAGGGAAGAGCTCGGGGTGATCGCATGGCACACACCATAGATTAGATAGCATGGGAATGTTTTACTCTGATAACGAACATGTGTTTTGAAATTAATACTCTGGTTATGTTTGGATTGATGATTTTGCTTTAAGTAATGTTTTATTAAAAGAAATTTTTAGTCTTGAATTTTGGGACGTTACAAGTTGGTATCAGAGCCTTGGTTTGAGGGATTCGGACGTGCTCTCGGGTGTGTCTGAACTCAAACTAAGGAATTGGTATGGAAGTTTTCGAAATGAAAAATCAGTTTTATAAAAAGAGTTTGAGAAAGAAAACAGTTTTAGAAAAGCAAAAGAACTCAGAAAGAAAAGAATTTTGAAAGGAGAAAAGGGTGTGGTGCATGCAATCAACCGAGCTCAAGTAAGTACCCCAAAATACCCATACAAGTTTATGTTATGATTATCAGTTAGTAGAACAGCATGCTAGATTAGGACTAAGGATCTAGGGAGGATGCCTTACGTGCATGTTATATGTGCTTTGAGCTGCATGATTGTGTTGATTAGATAGTAGTAGGATAGCCTGTTTAGGTTATGCCTGAGTTTATGAGTTTGTGTTGCATGCTAGTACAAATTCTTGCTATGTGGATATGATTGCTTGTGTATGTTATGGTTAGATTTTCCCTTGTTTGAATGCTACTTGCTTTGTGCATTGTGGGATTCTAAGTGATGGGAGTTAGCCATTAGGTGAATACGTCACGTCACATGTGATCAGGGTTGAATAATCTCAGAGTACTGGATTTGGCCCTATTGTGCAACTCTTGTCTGAGTCCAACTGTTGTAGGGATGAGTCTTTTACTCGAAGGATTATATGAGCCTCGTCACATGTGATGGTATTTAGGTGATGGCTAATTGGCATCACAAGGAGGCCTTCAACAGCTCAGGACTGGTTTGAGTTGAGTCGGAGGTTCCCTAGGGTAAGCCTAGGACGAGATAGTGTTGGGAGAAGTAGTAGTGGAAAAGGGAACTGGTGGAGTCGAAGAAATTCTTGAGGAAAGTACGGATAGATGTGGAAGGTAGTATGGGCCCGTACTACTGAAAGCAGAGGATCCGTACTCAATTCAGGAAAGGCCGAGACAAGACCGGGAACCTGGTAGTGCGTGTGTTTGATCTCGCAGCAATTATAAGTATTCTAATAGTGGTTGTGGTATATTTCCAGCATGGTGACGTTGCGAGAGAGGCCAGTGGGCGGATCAGGCGCCGGAGAGGGATTTGGCTCGGGTTCAGGAGCCGAGCAGCTCAAGGAGCGAATGAGGGAGTTGATATCAGTGGAGGTTATGCGTAGTATTCTAGATCAGAATCCTATGATCTTTGGCACGGTCAAGGAGGGTATATTGGAGATTTTGGATGAGAGGCTGAGAGCCTTCCATACCGAGATGATGGCTTTGATGGGATCCCGTACCATGTCATTTCGAGAGTTCAGGGCTTGCGGGGCACCAGATTATCATGGGGCTAGGGACCCCATCGCTAGCAGTAGATGGTTGGCTGATGTTGCCAACGCATTCCATACGAGCCGGTGTCCTGAGGAGGACAAGGTCAGACTCGCCTCCTGTCTTCTGAAGAACAGAGCGAGGGATTGGTGGGAGGAGATCGGTCATGCTTTGGGGGAAGATGCTGCGTTGGACGCGATGACATGGAGTGATTTCTCGGCCAGGTTTAGGGCAGAGTTTTCGCCAATTATTGAGGTGCAGCAGTTGGCACGGGAGTTTCAGGATTTGACGCAGACCACTGAGATTGTGGCGGAGATCATCGCCAAGTTGAGGGAGAGGGCTCTTCTTGTACTGCAGTATGTCGCGGATGAGGAGATGAAGAAGGCCCGATACCATGAGATGTTGAGGGATGACATCTGACAGTTTGTGAGCAGGTCCACCTGCAAAACATTGGAGGATATGATCGCGCGAGCTAGGGAGAGAGAGATTGATTTGGAGTAGATCCGGAAGAGGAAGCCGGATGAGGTTCAGGCAGCCACAGGTTCATGCAAGAGGCCCAAGGGATCGGATTCGAGATCGAGGGATTATCAGGACTGCATCCGGTGCGGGAAGTGTGGCAGGGCGCATGGGGGTGCGTGCCGGAGTGGTAGCGTTGGTGAGTCTGGTTGTTTCAAGTGTGGTCGAACTGGTCATTTTAGCAGGGATTATACTGTTACCACCACGCAGGGATCAGACTTGATATGTTTTCACTGTAATCAGCGGGGCCACAAGAAGGCCCAGTGCCCCAGTTTGTTTCCGGTAGGACGGGTGATGGCACCTGCCCCTTCAACCTTGAGGATCACAGACCCCATCAAGTCCGTGCAGAGGCGCCTGCGGTAAGAGGCAGGGCTTTTCAGATGACTACTTTGGAGGCACGAGCAGCACCAGACGTTGCAGGTATGCGACTTCCGTTTTCAGTTCTTTTATTTGTGCATGATTATATTGTTATGGTTCTGCATCATTATCGGTATGAATATTTTATTTTTGTGCGGCTTGCTTGTGATCGAGTTATATGCCATCTGCATACCTTGGATATTTGAATGGTAGTTAAGGGATGTGCCCTATCGGTGAAGGTCGCTAAGGATGCAGTAATCGTAGCATGCCTGGGAGGGACTTGGTATGTCTCGCTAGTTCGGAGCTGTATAGTTTTAGAAATGGACTACTTAGATCCCTACCTATGGTAGGCTTGGGGTTCCTCAGCGGATTGATTATGGAATGGTAGCAAGGATTGGGATTTCTTTTCAAGCATTGAGCAGTGACGTGTAAGCAGGATCGAAGTGGGGGAGAATCCTCCGAGTGTACAAGGTTAAGAGGGCGCAGATCCAGGCGCGATATCTGAGATGGAAAAGAAGTAGCACAGCAGTTGATGGATTGAGGAGTTCAGGGTTGGGAGTTTGAGAAACTCCCCAATTGGTTAGTGCGTGTAATGGTGATGGTTAGTATGTGATTGGGAATTCAGGTTGGAGGAACGCCTGTAGGACTCGAGCGGGTCGGAATGAAGATCATGGGGACAGATAGCATGGTATGCTTTTGTGTTAGTAGACATTGGCAGAGGTAGCATGTAGAACGGCGGGGGAGCTGCAGCTTTCTTCAGCAACGGTCAATGGTGGAAGGTGTTGTAAGACTACGGGGCAGCCGTAGCATTCACTAGCAGTCAGAGATGGAAGGTGTTGTAAGACTACGGGTAAGTTGTAGCATTCCATAGTAGCTTCGTTAGCGGATTTGGGGCGAGGCCCTTATCTCCTAGTGATCAGATAAGGATTAGGAATGGGAAGTGGATGAGAATATAGGGAGTTTGCCTGTATAGCCCTAGAGAGGTGAGACCTTGGGAGAGGCCGCTCCAGGATGTAGTTGGGTGAGACCCGTGGGCGAGGCCCATGTGAGAGTAGTAGTATAGTTGAGACCTGAGAGCAGGGTTGCTCAGTAGTATGGTTGGGTGAGACCCGTGGGCGAGGCCCGAGCGAGAGTGGTTAGACGAGTGGGACTAGAAGGATAGAGGCGGGTGAGACCTGTGGGTGAGGCCCATGAGTTTTAGCAACATAGGTGGGACCTGGTAGGGACCTTAGTGTCGAGATAGGGGATCGAGGATCCCAGAATTGTAGCGCCTGAATGGCAGAATAGATAGGGCAGTTATAGGTGGCCGGAGTTTCTTCGAAAGTCGCTGGGAGCGACTGGGAGTTGTGTTGGGGCTAACGACCCGTGGGAGCCGGTAATCCAGATATTGATAGACTGGTGGGGACTAGGGTGGTATCGGTTCATTCGGAAGGCAGATAAGGAATGGCAGAAATTTTCAGCCAGTAGCAGTGCTGGTAAGCGGTCTATGGTGGAATTCAGTTAGTCGATCGAGGGGTACTCGGCACCAAGTTATGACAGAGAGGAGTGTCAGTGGATACTGGTGGTAATGACCCGTACTGGAAGTAGCGGGGGTGATGGAGTTGGTGAAGGATGGGATCTTCATAGTGACAAAGGAAATAGTTGGTTATGGAACGTTGCCCTGGAAAGGGCGGAAATCGCGCAAGGAAAATGGGGGTGAACCCCTATGGGTTCAGTTGCAGTACTCGGAGAGTGCCAGAAGGATTGTTGGTTGAGTAAGTTGTGTTTCCAGAATGTTTAGGGTCAGGGTTGATCCGAGATTATTATCCACAAGGATTAATGTTAGTCGGAATGACCGGGCGAAAGACCAGCGAAGGTAAGCACCTGGTGTTGGAGTAATTAATAGAGTATTGGAAGCAGATCGCAGGTGGTTGGCCATAGCAAACTTCGAGGACGAAGTTTAGTTTAAGTGAGGGAGAGTTGTAACACCCAAAATCAGGAAGGTCAAGAAAGGAAAGGAAACTCTAAGTCAAAGGGCCGACTCGTTGAGTCCAAGGAGGAACTCGGCGAGTCTGAGCAGGATCCGGGTCGAGGAGTAAGCAACCGACTCGGCAAGTAGGCTAAGGGGACTCCGCGAGTCTGGTCTGAACGAGGAAAACCCTAATTCCGGGAGTTGTATCCTATATAAATGGTGTTATGCCCCTCCCTCAGCCTCCATATCATCCTTGAGAACCTGTAAACCCTAGATTTGGTGTGAGCTTCCTTCATTTGAGAGAAATAGCTTTGGAGGAAGGAAATTTTGGAAAGGAACATGAAGATCAAGAAGGTTGCTTCAAAGGAGAGGTGTAGATCCGAGATCTACTTCAGTTTGTGTTCATCTTGGAGGTAATAAGCTTCCATTTTCCCTCCTTTGCATCTAGATCTATTTTTGTTATGAGATTTGGGGGTTTTATGGTTGTTTGAAACCCAATTCGAGTTTGGGGGCTTAGATATGTTGTTTCCACTTCAGATCTAGTGTTGGGATGGTCCAATATGTCATAAAGCATCAAAAGATGAGTAGTTGGTGAAGCCCTTTTGTCCTTGAACCTAGCCCTAGTGTGTTTTGAGCCTAGATCTCTTTAGTTATACGTAAAGTTTGCAACTTTACGTGAGGATTGAGCTTTGGAAGTATGGATCTATGATTTGGAGCCCCTGCATGGCTCGAAAAGCCACTGTATGGACCAAGAACTAGAGCGACTCAGCGAGTTACATGGGTCGACTCGGCGAGTTGGATGAAGTTGGGCAGGAACTCGGCGAGTTGGAAGAACAACTCGACGAGTCTGTTGAAGATTGCCTTGGACTCGGCGAGTCTATTCTTGGACTCGGCGATTCGAGTCGAGAAACCCCAAACCCTTTGAGTAAAGACTCGGATCAGTGCGTTGTGTAGGGACTCAGTGAGTTGGTCAGGTCAGGACTCGGAAATCGTTAGACTCGGCGAGTCAGGGGGTGATTCAGCGAGTCGAGTCGCGGATGAAAGCATTCTGAGCTAATGAACTCGGCGAGTCAGTAGGCAGACTCGGCGAGTAGGGTTGACTTGGAAGGTTGAATTTGACCAGGACTTTGACTTTGACCAGAGTTGACTTAGTTGACTTTCGGGGGACAATTAGAGTAAGTGTTGCTTTGATATTGGTAGCTTGGGGAGCTAGTGGAGCAGGAGTTCAGAGAGTTGTCGGGCAACAGCTATAGGGGCTATCAGCAAGTTCAGCAAGTGCAGGTGAGTTTCCCTTTTGTGTGAATGGGTCTAAGGCCACAATGCCAGCGCATGTAGTTATGAGTAGAAGACCCGGGGGTTAGCCCTAGGCACAGTATGCTAGTATGATATTCAGGACGAGGTCCAATGATAGCGGGCGGGTGCCCAAGGAATGGTTTATATGATAGTTTATACTTGTTTTCTGTGTGATACATGTATGTGCCGGGTAGGGAGGTGAGTGTGGGCGAGGTCTTGCACCTCACGAATAGCAGAGTGTGGATGGTGTTCCACATCTCATTAGCAGTAGAACCGGGGTGAGGCCCAAGTTAGGGAAAGAGTGAGTGTGGGTTGGGCCCGTATCTCACTACTAGTAGGAGTGTGGACGGGGTTCCATGACTCACCAGTTGCAGGGCGTGGGCGAGGCCCAGGATAGGCGAGGCCTTTAGAACAGGATTCGGTAGTGTACGTTAGTGTGTATCTGTTCCAATATGTTTATATGTTAGTATTTGTTGGCGGGCAAGGCCCAATGACAGGCGAGGAATAAGTGAAACAGATATGTATCCGAGCGGGGCTCGAAGCCAGGCGAGGCCTGGAGCGGCGGGGCCGTTGTAGCTGGCGAGGTCCGAGGCAGGGGCGAGGCCCATAATAGCGGGCATGGCCCAGTATGTGCAGTATGTGGTTATGCATGGTATGTGGTAGGATGGGGAACTCACTAAGCTTCGTGCTTACGGTTTTCAGTTTTGGTTTCAGGTACTTCCGGTAGCGGAGGGAAGAGCTCGGGGTGATCGCATGGCACACATCATAGATTAGATAGCCTGGGAATGTTTTACTCTAATAACGAACATGTGTTTTGGAAATTAATACTCTGATTATGTTTGGATTGATGATTTTGCTTTAAGTAATGTACTATTAAAAGAAATTTTTAGTCTTGAATTTTGGGACGTTACATCTAGGGTTACACAATGTAAACCCTAATGTGTCATGACTCTTCATTTCCATTGAGCATCCTATGGGTAGAAACCAACTTGATAATCTATGGGGCCTCTTAGCCCACTATACAAGATATGGATGATTTACATAATCAACCCATATATTTAATTAGTTATCTTTTAATCACTTAATTAATTCTAAATTAATTCTTGATCAAACTAATTAAATAATATTATTAATATATTAGAACATATAATATATTAATAATCTCCAAGTGTTATTTCTCTCATTTAGTTTATCCAATTGCATGGTGCCATGTAACCCAAATGGACCATGCCGGATCGTGTCAAGTACTTACCAGAAATAGTTATGGACTTAGACACCTTATCCAACAAGAAGACCATCGAGAAGAATATTATGAAAAAGATCATCATTCTAACAATGCTTCTCAGAAAATCCCTTCACCGCAACCCTCACCACAACATCAATCTCCTCCACATCAATCTCCACCACCGCAACAAAAATCCTTCCTTCCCCTGAACGACCTGAAACTCCCCAAAACTTCAAGAATCTGGTAGATGACATGTCCTCTCCAAGCTCAAATGACTCCCCTGTAACTAAACAAAACAAAGTTGACTGGAAAGCAGCTAGATTTGCAGAGCTCATATGGAGAGAATGCGGTTTTGACACTATGATGGATGAATCCTTGATAAATTCACACTGCAGACTTCTTGATGACGACTACAAACCATACCTCACGTATGTTGAACCCCCTTCGGATGGTTACTGGGATGTTCCTATCTCCCCAAATGCTAAATACTTCACAGTATTTGAGCAGTTTGACCGCAACCTTCCTGATCACAAGAGACTACCAATGGAGTTTGAGAGACTTAACCGATTCTATGCCAAGCATGCCTCTCCCATTGAGAAGATTTGGTCCAACGACAGACCATCAGCAGTCAAGAACTTCAAACCTCGCAAATTCATGAAGGCTGACTTTGTGCAATACACACTCACTAGAAGGAATCAGGACTATTTCCGCACCCAAGCTGACTTCCCCTGCATGAACCCACAAGAAGTTTTCCTGATAGCAAAGGTGTTCCATAACAAGTGTGAGAAGCATCCGAAGATGAAGATAGCACTTGAAAGGGAAAGTACTTATCTGAAGGAAACTGTTTGTGACTTTGCAAAGATCGATGCGAATATCCACCCAGTCATTGCCAAAAAGTTTGATCAACCTCCTCTTGATCCCGCACCGATGCCAACCAAAGGTTATGAAGAAAGATCCCTTGGTGCAACAAACTTTCCTGAACTTGGAGTCATCTTCAAAAGGAGAACTGATCAAGTCAAGTACTTTATTTCCATGGCATCCATGAACCGCCTCACAAAGAAACAACTTGAAATCTGTCGAACCGCAATGGAAAAATCGAAACATACAACTGCCAAAGTCAAGTTCGAGATTTTAAGGAGGATCAGTTGGTTGGAAAATATCAGGAAGTTTTGTTGGATCCTCATCAAGTTCCTTAAACTTGATAAGTGAAGAAAATTATAGGTTACTTAGGGGGAAATTGTTGATAAATGAAGTGACCCTCTTAATTTTGTCTATCGCAGTCTCCAAGCATCCGCAATCAAGCTTCCTCAGCAGTCACATCCGAAGTCATCTAATCTACCAGAAATAGTTATGGACTTAGACACCTTATCCAACAAGAAGACCATCGAGAAGAATATTATGAAAAAGATCATCATTCTAACAATGCTTCTCAGAAAATCCCTTCACCGCAACCCTCACCACAACATCAATCTCCTCCACATCAATCTCCACCACCGCAACAAAAATCCTTCCTTCCCCTGAACGACCTGAAACTCCCCAAAACTTCAAGAATCTGGTAGATGACATGTCCTCTCCAAGCTCAAATGACTCCCCTGTAACTAAACAAAACAAAGTTGACTGGAAAGCAGCTAGATTTGCAGAGCTCATATGGAGAGAATGCGGTTTTGACACTATGATGGATGAATCCTTGATAAATTCACACTGCAGACTTCTTGATGACGACTACAAACCATACCTCACGTATGTTGAACCCCCTTCGGATGGTTACTGGGATGTTCCTATCTCCCCAAATGCTAAATACTTCACAGTATTTGAGCAGTTTGACCGCAACCTTCCTGATCACAAGAGACTACCAATGGAGTTTGAGAGACTTAACCGATTCTATGCCAAGCATGCCTCTCCCATTGAGAAGATTTGGTCCAACGACAGACCATCAGCAGTCAAGAACTTCAAACCTCGCAAATTCATGAAGGCTGACTTTGTGCAATACACACTCACTAGAAGGAATCAGGACTATTTCCGCACCCAAGCTGACTTCCCCTGCATGAACCCACAAGAAGTTTTCCTGATAGCAAAGGTGTTCCACAACAAGTGTGAGAAGCATCCGAAGATGAAGATAGCACTTGAAAGGGAAAGTACTTATCTGAAGGAAACTGTTTGTGACTTTGCAAAGATCGATGCGAATATCCACCCAGTCATTGCCAAAAAGTTTGATCAACCTCCTCTTGATCCCGCACCGATGCCAACCAAAGGTTATGAAGAAAGATCCCTTGGTGCAACAAACTTTCCTGAACTTGGAGTCATCTTCAAAAGGAGAACTGATCAAGTCAAGTACTTTATTTCCATGGCATCCATGAACCGCCTCACAAAGAAACAACTTGAAATCTGTCGAACCGCAATGGAAAAATCGAAACATACAACTGCCAAAGTCAAGTTCGAGATTTTAAGGAGGATCAGTTGGTTGGAAAATATCAGGAAGTTTTGTTGGATCCTCATCAAGTTCCTTAAACTTGATAAGTGAAGAAAATTATAGGTTACTTAGGGGGAAATTGTTGATAAATGAAGTGACCCTCTTAATTTTGTCTATCGCAGTCTCCAAGCATCCGCAATCAAGCTTCCTCAGCAGTCACATCCGAAGTCATCTAATCTACCGCGGTCTTCTTACTGCACTTAGTTTAATTTTATCTATCTTTTTGTAATACTCTCTAACGTGTAGTATGCCTTGCATGGCTACTCTTAGAGAGTGAATCACTTGTATTTCTTGTGTCTCTTTAAATAGAGCTCACTCTTTATCAATCAATACCGATCTGTCTTTACTCATCTCTATATCTGAATTATCCTTATGCATATCATATATTTCTTACTCTCTAAAATCCTCTTGAACACAACTGATTAATACTTCTCTTCGGAGCAAGTCATTCGTGACTTTATCACTAAGATTGATCTCACTCACTAACTTGGTTTAAATGCATTCCATGTTATGAATCAACTTATGTGTTTACTTGATATATCACCTGCAACCATTTATGGTTCCTTACATTTCCGCAACTAACTATCTAACATATTAACTTATTATTGTTGAGCTTTTAGATCCTTTGAAATTAACTAATTCCGCAACTATACTTGTTCTAACGTTTGTTCAAGTGTGTCTCAAGTTTTTCTCTTAACAATTTGATTAAAATTTCTTGATATAAGCTTTTAGATTTTGAAATGAAGTACAAGTTCCTCTCCCTTATTTATAGCAAAAACAACTTTTCAACCCCTACAACTTTGCGAATTGAAACTTTTGTTTTCAATAATTAATATTGCTAACTTGCAATGTAATAATCATGCTCCCACTAACATGATAATTATATCTTTACCTGCATAACATTTATGCTCCCACTAGCTTTGACATGTATTTAGAAAACAGCTGGACTTCTAGAAATCAATGCTTATTGACATTCTTACCAAAGTTCAAATTTCTGATACGTGACACTTCGATAAGACTTTATCTAAGCTTATACACTTTTTATTAGAAAGATCATATGTGTGTCTAAACTATTTCAGAACTTATATCAATAAGTTCCAAATGCTCAAACTAATTGCCAAATCTCACAATTCGAACCATGAAGAGGGATGTCGTAATCATGATTGGATTTGAGAATATAATTTACACAATCACTATCTCCTTAAAACCTTCCTAGTGAAAGCGTTTCCTCACAATCATTTTCGTGAAGGAGAGAAACCTTATGACACTTAGATTTTATGCTGTATGTGTTCCTATCCATGTGAATTTGTCATAACCATAATCATAAGACAAGTTTTGTGAGAAATCCAAACTGATATGGACTGAACTTGTTCAATCTTTATTTCTTGCCATCTGGCAGCACAAGGGCCTACCACGTCTTCCAAGTAGTCAAGCAGCTCACCCATATAGATCAATGAACTTTAACCAATCAAGGTGATTTCCTTTATGCAATCAATTGAGAACTCTTAGAACTCACATGCATAGTCAACTTTACTGGAATGGCATAGAAACAAGAATATGTCTACACGATAGGTTATAAACCTCAAGTCGTGTGCTAGTGATGAACAAGTAGGTTTATTCTTGATTTGTTCTTGAACTTTTCAAGATCATTAAGACTCCCACTAACCTATTGACATATAAGATTCTCTTGTCAAGAAACATTCATTGACAAACAAATATTCAAGAGTTAGTGCGAGTTCCTATCAAGACTAACCCATAACACACGATTGGTCTTAGTTGGTCTTTGTCTTATCCAAGACATCACAACTTACCAATTTCAAATGTGCAAGAGTAAGAAACTTTTTTACTCCACATATGATGAGTGTTATAAACCTTCTTAAATAATGTCACTCAAGTCGACTCTAAGACTTGATTTTGGAATGAAGTATGATTTATCTTTTGATTTAACCATGTCAACAGTTGTTGATACCTCTTCTTAGCCATACTAGGGCACTAAGGTGTCCTTAGAGGATCAATTGTAACACGGTTTCATAATCACTAGGTTAATCATAAAACATGATAATTAAGTACTCTCCCTTCTTTTCAGATTAGAGAAACTTTTATCTTTTTGCCTAATTGATTCTTCCTATTCGTTCTGCTATACATTGAAACCTTTTCAACGATTCAGAATCACACTTAATCTTGTAAGCATAACCATATTTACTAAACCTTTAGCAAATCATGACGAATACTCTTATCATTCTTTGTGGTGGACTTGACCTAGTGCACAACAATGCGTACTAGATCCTTTATTCCTTCATTTGAGTCACAAGGAATTAGTCTTAATTTCCCAAATACGAAGGTTATCACTCATCATATAATACAAGTCGCATGATTCCAAGTTTCTATCCAATTGAAACTTGGGTGATGAGAATCTTCCTTATTTGTAAATTTCTGACACTACCACAAATAATATAACTAAGAATCACATACATTTCAGTATTGCTAACAATAGAAACATACAAACATCAATTTTCACAAATGCCATTGCAAGGATATAAATAAGACAAAACCAAAATTTATTTTATTTATAAAAATGTGGAAAAATTTGTCCTTACAATCGCAATTACAAATGAAAACTATGTAAATATTCCTAAGCAATTTATCCTAACTCTTCTAAATAGCAGCTCAAAAATCCGATCTTCGAACCATGCGATCGAAATTCATTTCTTCTTGATCAGACTCAGATCACTCTTCCTTTTAAGCTTCCTTTCTTTTCTTCAATCCTACAAAACATCAAAATGTAATTTTATCACATCATGTATTAAGAATCTATAAAAAGGAACTTAATAGAGTTAGATAGTGGATTTACCTGAACCAGAGTCATACACCTTAACTCTCCCATCCTTACGATCTTTTAGGTACATATGGCAGCTTTGCATCTAATGCCCCTTCTCTTGGTAGTCGAAACAAACGAAATCTTTTGGAACAACACATGGGACAATTTCAGATTCAGCCTTTCTCTTTACCATTTGGTAAAACGGTTTGACCTCGACCAATCCCTTTCCACTGGGAAGAGAAGACTTTTCTAGACTTCCAATGTTGCCATTGTCAATGTCCATAGAATTTGAGAGTTCATCTTCCCAACAAATTTGCTTGACCAGTATGCCAAATCATTGCTGATTCGACAGCAATAAGCAAATAGGTAAGATCAATGAGGGTCACGTCATGGTCCATCATATAGTACTCTCTAATGAAATGACTATATGATTCGGGAAGTGATTGAGGAACCAAGTCAACAACCAACTTCCTTGATACAATGACACCCTAATTCCTAATTTGTCAATGTCTGACTTCATTTCCAAGACTTGTGCACACACAGACTTTCAATTTTCGTGTTTACTTGCCAATAGGGCTTGAGTGACCTTGAACTTTTCAAGTCTTCGAACACATGGGTCAGGGAGAATTATTGGAGGAGGTGGAGGAAGTAAAGAACGATTTTTGTTTCCATGATCCAATTGTGGAACATCATATTTATGTGGAAAGCTTTTTCCAAAGGAGTCGGGAAGACCACGATTGTTAGATTTTGACATCTACAAAACGGGAGAAATTCAAGTTATTTGATTCAATCCTTAATATAACACTCAAATGAAATATTAAGGCTAGGACTCAACACAATATTCTATAACTCGGAAGAGGGATGCCTTAATCCCATTGAAAAATATTTGAAGGTAGGTAAACGACGATTTACCAATTTCCACCATGAAAAACGAAAAAAAAAATGATTATTAGTTTTTAAATGAATTGAAACTCCTAGATCTCTTGAGATTCATTGAACTTTTTATTGGCATGTTTAATCTCGATTAGGCCCTTCAAGTTTGTGACTGGGATGCCGAGGATCACAAACAAGGTGTGAATAACCATGCAAATTAGCTTGGTACTCTCGAATACGTATATCACCTAATTTATGTGTTGGTTAACCACACATGCTCCATTGATCTATGATAATCTACGAACTACCCGTTGTCATCCTCTATTGGTCCCATATTAGTGTGTCAGTTAACCACAGATGCTTCACTAACGACCAACAAGGTGCAATGTGCAATTTCATGGAATAGCACCAAATTCACATTTTTCCTAAAGTAACTAAGATTTGGGAATTTTGTAAAAGCATTTAGTTAATTTATATTGATCATTATACTTATGTAACACCGGATTCCTGGTACGATTTTATTTAAGTACTTTTCTTAATTTTGCCATGAATTCGGCGAGTCTGCGTCCCGACTCGTCGATTATCAGCGAGGCGGACACGGGATTTAAACGGGGAACTCGGCGAGTCGATGCATGGACTCGGCAAGTCCACCTGTCTGGATGAAACTCTATTTTAAAACATTGCACCCTATTTTACCCACTCAAAAACACCCATTTCGTCCCATTTACTCCCAGAGAGCAGTAGAGAACGACCCTAGCCCCTTTTTGTGTTCTTGAGTGATTTTATTCTTCCAAAGAAGGTTTTGGAGCTTAGAAGAAGAAGGAGGAAGTGGAGTCTTCCAGAAGTGAAGGTAGACCCAAAATCTACTCTGTGGAAGGCATCAAATTAGGTAATAACCCCCCCCCCCCCACTTTGCTCATTAGCTCTTAGGTTCCTTTTGTCCCCAATGGGTGGTCTTCAAGCCTTAAAACCCCCAAATTTCGTGTGTATATGTGATAACCAGACCCTAGGAACTGAGACCCATGAGTTGGATCCGTTGCATGTCTCAGGGTTAGCCAGAATGGGTGAAGAGTCGAAGGGGACTCGGCGAGTGCCAAAGTGCACTCGGCGAGTTCCATGAAGATAGCCTTGAACTCGACGAGTTGTTCTTCAAACTCGGAGAGTCCATTGAATATAGCCTTGAACTCGACGAGTTATTCTTCCAAATCGGCGAATCGTATGAACTTTCCCCGATTTCAGTAGGGTTTAAGTGTAGAAGGTCCAACCCTTCGTAACCGCACGCGCAATTAGCAATTTAACGTGTAGCTATAGTCCCAGAACATCCAAATCTCCAAGGTTGATGTTCTAAGGGAAGATTGGAGCAACTTGTGAGATCTATTCATCGGACTCGGTGAGTGTCCCCTAGACTTGGCGAGTCTAGTCGCAAGTTTGTTAGTTGTCCCCGTTTAGCGAGTCAGGCTGACTCAGTGAGTGGGAATAGGGACCTGATGAGTCAGAGTCGGACTAAACGTAGAAGGACTCGGGGAGTCGCTTTATGGACTCGACGAGTCCAGTCAATCAGAGAGTTGACTTTGACCAGTCATTTGACCTAAGGGGTATTTATGAGTACCTAATCCATGTTTACGGATTTATAGCCGAAGGGATTACCGGTGCGGTAGCCAGGCGTAGGTTGAGCAAGTTTTCAGCAGCTACTCTCGAGGTGAGTTTTCCTTCCAGTAGGGACGGGTCTAAGGCACCAAGGCCAGCCCGTATAGACGATATGTTAGTATCGGAGTGTGGGTAGAGCCCGTATCTCATAGTTGATTTTGATTGTGATACCTACTAGTATGATAGAATTGTTTATACTCGTTGTTTGTGTGATACTTGTATGTTATGGTTTAGTAAGGGGGTGTTGGCGAGGCTCGTATCTCAGATAGTGGAGTGTGGGCGAGGCCCGTATCACTCAGATTGCGGAGTGTGGGCGAGACCCGTATCTCTCAGATAGCGGAGTGTGGGCGAGGCCCGTATCCCCTAGCTGTTCTTTATATGATTGTGTGGTATGTGGCATTATGGGGGAAACTCACTAAGCTTTGTGCTTATGGTTTACAGTTTTGTTTTCAGGTACCTCTTCATCGAAGGGGAAGGAGCTGGCGCGGTAGCGGCACATCATACACACACTCTGTTTTCCGCATCATGATCTATTCTGGGATTTTGTACTCTGACATTATGGTTGTTTTTATGCCTGATAGTATGAGCTTAGCATTGTATGCTAGTACAGATCAGTCAGTATGATAGCCAGAGTAGTATATACTTGATTATGTGTGCTCAATGCTCGAATGTTGCTTGCTATGTGCTTTTAGGGGTTCTAGTCGTCTTTCACTAACTAGTAAACGAATATGTTAAGTTACATATTGCGAGGACTAAATAATTTCAGAAGGTTGGGTCTAGCCCTATTTCGCAGCTCTTGTTTGAGTCCAACCGTTGTAGGAGAGGACCTTTCATTCGAATAATTATCTAGTCTGAGTAATATGTAATAGTATTCGCGAGCTAGTTAGGAGAAGAAGGATGGAACTTCTTATGCAGCTGATGGCGGAGGGTGGGATGGTGATTACCTAGGGCAAACCTAGGATGAGATTAGCTCGAGATCAGCAGCAGTAGTAGAAGGGATTTGGTGGAGCCAAGGCAGTTCTTAAGGAAAGTACGGATAGATGTGGCAAGTAGTATGGGCCCGTACTACTGGAAGCAGAGGATCTCTATTTGAATAGAGGATAACTGAGGCAAGAACAGGGACCTTACAGTAGATGTGCTCCCTCTAGATGTATTAGTACCACTGAAAGTTGTCGTTATGTGTTGCAGAATGGTGGTACTACGTTCGAGGCCAACAGTTGGCGGTTCGGGAGAGGGATCGGGTTCGGGTTCAGGTTCCGAACCAGTGGATGAGAGGCTACGCGAGTTCATCGCGTCAAAGATCACCAAAGGAAACCTTGAGTCGACCCCCATCATTTTCGGATCGATCAAGGAAGGGATAGTTGAGCTGATGGAGGACCGCCTCAGGGCGTTCAGGAGTGACATGGCATCTGGCCAGTCAGGATCTCGCACACTGTCCTTCAAGAACTTCAGGAGCAGCGGTGCGACGGATTTCCATGGGGCGAAGGACCCCATTGCAGCCAGACGATGGATCGCAGACATTGAGTCTGCGCAGCTGACCAGCTTCTGCCCCAAGGGGTCGAAGGTGAGATATGCAGCAGGGTGTTTGAGAGACAGAGCTAAAGACTGGTGGGAGTCTGTTGGTGACTCATTGGGAGCCTCGTCTGTTGAGGCTATGACATGGCCGGACTTTATGACCCGGTTCAGAGCGGAGTTCCCACCTGTAGTGGAGCTCCAGCAGTTAGCTAGGGAGTTTTTGGATATGAGACAGACGACGGAGACTGTGGCGGAGATCACCGCCAAGTTCCGGGAGAGGGCGTTACTGGTGCCCCAGTATGCGGGTGACGAGGATATGAGGAGGACCTGCTACCACGACATGATGCGAGCCGACATTCGGGAGCATGTCAGTTTTTCAGCTTGCCCGACCCTGGATTCTATGATTGCTAGGGCGAGGGAGAGGGAGATAGATCTGGAGCACATCCGGAAGAGGAAGGTAGAGGAGGGACAGGTGACTGGGGCTTCGGGGAAGAAGCCCAAGAGATCAGATGGTATGCCGAAAGGCCACTTAGGACCAGGCCGTTGCAGGAAATGCGGCAGGTCGCACGAGGGAGCGTGCAGGTTGGGATCGTCGGGCTGCTACAAGTGCGGCAAGACGGGAAACTTTAGCAGGGATTGTACTGCCCCTACTCCGGTTTTCCAGACATCTGATTTGATGTGTTTCCACTGCAACCAGAGGGGCCACAAGAGGGCCAACTGCCTCCAGTTGGCAGCAGCCGTGCCAGTAAAGGCGCCGGCTCCAGCGACCCTGTGGATTACAGATGGCCGGCAGGGCAAGCCAGAGGCTCTGATGGTGAGGAGCCGGGCATTTCAGCTGACAGCTGAGGAGGCACGCGCTACACCCGATGTGGTGACGGGTATGATTCTTTCCCTCTATCTTATTTTTTTATGATGTTCTGAAATTGATATGTGCTCTATGTGTATGTGTTAGGATCGTTCCATGTGAACGGTATCCCTGTTCAGGTGTTGTTTGACTCGGGTGCCACCCGATCATTTGTTTCCCTTGCGCTTAGCAAGAAGTTTGCTGAGACTTCGGGCATGATGGATTGCCCTTTAGAGGTAGAGATTGCTGATGATCGATCGGTGCGAGCATCGACAATATTCAGGGATTGTGTTGTAAGGTTATTTGAGGAGCGCTACTTGGTAGATTAGGTTACCATTCCGTTGTAGGGAAACAAGGTGATTATAGGCATGGATTGGTTGAGCTCTAATGGGGCGGTGATAGATTGCGCACAGTAGTTGGTGCAGATCAAGACCCCAAGTGGGGGAGAGCTGGTTATCCACGGCAAGAGGCCACAACGTGGACCTGCAGTATGTTCAGCAGCGAGAGCTAGGCGCTACCTTCAGCAGGGTTGCGCGGGATATGTCGCGTATGTTATGGATACCCGGGAGATGGGTAAGGCGACGGTGAGCGAGGTTCCAGTGGTGCGAGACTACACTGATGTGTTCCCGGAGGAGCTTCCTGGAATACCTCCGGAGCGTCAGGTAGAGTTCAGGATCGAGCTAGTTCCTGGTGCGGCTCCGATAGCCAAGGACCCTATCGGTTGGCTCCTCCCGAGATGCAAGAGTTATCTACGCAGCTGCAGGAGCTACTAGACAAGGGATTTATTCGACCGAGCAGTTCACCCTGGGGAGCCCAGATCCTGTTTGTGAAGAAGAAGGAAGGATCGCATCGGATGTGTATACATTACCGGGAGCTGAATAAGGTAACGGTGAAGAACCGTTACCCACTCCCCAAGGATTGATGACCTCTTTGATCAGTTGCAGGGAGCATCTTGGTTCTCCAAGATCGATTTGCGTTTAGGTTATCATCAGATGAGGGTCAGAGAGGAGGATGTACAGAAAACCATGTTTCAGACGTGTTATGGCCATTATGAGTTCCTGGTGATGTCGTTTGGGCTTACCAATGCTCCTGCCGCGTTCATGGACCTCATGAACTGCGTGTGTAGACCGATGTTGGATCGGTCTGTGATAGTTTTCATTAATGACATCTTGGTTTATTCCAAGACGCAGGAGGAGCACGAGGAGCATCTGAGAGAGGTTTTGGAGACCTTGAGGAGGGAGAGCTTGTACGCCAAGTTCTCCAAATGTGAGTTTTGGTTGTGCGAGGTGCAGTTTCTTGGGCACCTCGTCAACCAGAATGGGATTTAAGTTGACCCGGACAAGGTAGAGGCCGTGATGAGATGGGAGGTTCCGAAGTCTCCATCCGAGATTCGGAGTTTCCTAGGATTAGCAGGCTACTATCGGAGATTCATTCAGGATTTCTCCAAGATAGTCGTACCTCTGACACAGTTGACTAGGAAAGCCGTGGTCTTTCGATGGGGGCCTGATCAGCAGGCAGCGTTCGAGATTCTGAAGCAGAGATTGCGCGAAGCGCCAATCTTAGCCCTGCCTGAGGGCGTAGAGGATTTTGTGGTATACTGCGATGCGTCTATCTCAGGTTTAGGCGCAGTATTGATGCAGAGGGGACATGTCATTGCTTATGCCTCGAGGAAGCTGAAGCCTCACGAGGTGAACTACCCGACGCATGATTTGGAGTTGGGGGCGGTGGTCTTTGCCCTCAAGATTTGGCGGCATTACCTCTACGGGGTTCGATGTACCATTTACACGGACCACAAGAGTTTGAGGTACCTCATGGATCAGCCGAATCTGAACATGAGGCAGCGTCGTTGGTTGGACGTGGTGAAGGATTATGATTGCGAAATCCTTTATCACCCGGGGAAGGTCAATGTTGTGGCCGATGCGCTTAGCCGCAAGGCGGCGCCGATCAGGGATATTTGCATGCAGATGACAGTGGTGACTCCGCTTTTGGAGCGGATTCGGGAGGCTCAGCAGGAGGCCATGAAGGAGGAACATTGGAAGAGTGAGCGCATAGTGGGTCAGGTTTCCTCCTTCGACTATGATAGCAGGGGATTATTGACATTACACCACAGGGTGTGGGTGCCATACCTCGGAGGAGTGCACCAGATCTTGTTGAAAGAGGCACACAAATATCGATTCTCCATTCATCCCAGGGCGACGAAGATGTATAGGGATCTTCGTCTGGACTATTGGTGGCCCTGCATGAAGCGGGATGTGGCTTGGTACGTCGAGCGGTGCTTGACATGCAGGAAGGTCAAGGCCGAGCATCAGAGACCGCACGGCAAGATGCAGCCGTTGGATATCCCATTGTGGGAATGGGAAGATATTACGATGGATTTTATCACCAAGCTTCCCAGGACCGCGTGTGGAGTGGATTCGATTTGGGTCATCGTCGATCGATTGACCAAGAGCGCCCACTTTAATCCGATTCAGGAGAGCATCTCGGCCGAGAAATTGGCTGATATTTACATCAGAGAGGTAGTGGCGCAGCACGGAGTACCAGTTTCGGTAATTTCGGATAGGGATGTGCGGTTCACTTCCAGGTTCTGGAAGAAGTTTCAAGACGAGCTGGGTACTCATCTGCATTTTAGTACCGCCTTTCACCCGGAGACGGACGGCCAGAGCGAGCGGACCATCCAGACTCTGGAGGACATGTTGCGGGCATGTGTTTTAGACTTCAGAGGTAGCTGAGATACCTACCTTCCGTTGGCGGAATTCTCGTATAATAATAGTTATCATACGAGTATCGACCGTCCTCCCTTCGAGATGTTGTAGGGGAGGAAGTGCAGGACCCCGATATGTTGGGGCGAGGTTGGTCAGAGAGTCATGGGGAGCACCGAAGTAGTGCTCAAGACAACAGAGAAGATTCAGCAAGTCTGGAGCAGGCTTCAGACTGCTCAGAGTCGGCAGAAGAGTTATGCCGATAGGCACCGATCAGACCTAGAGTTCCAGATCGGGGATATGGTTCTCCTGAAAGTGTCGTCGTGGAAGGGCGTCATTCGATTCAGGAGACGGGGCAAGTTGGGTCCCAGGTATATTGGACCATTTAGGATTGCGGCTCGAGAGGGCAAGGTGGCATACCGGCTGGATCTGCCAGCCGAACTCAGTCAGTGTCACACCCCCGAACCAGACGGCGGAAACGTCTTGAGGGCTATTGTGACACAATTGAATACCATCACAATGAATATACATGAAACATAACATCATACATTACCAAGCATTGAAATGTTACAACTGTTAGCGTTTACATTTAGTACATTGATCCATAATATTACATGCCCAAAAGTAAATTGTTCGATACTAATTAAAACAACAGCAAGACGTTACTGAGTACATTTTTCCTTTTCGATTTACCTGTTACCTGAGAATACAAGTATTTTGAAAAACGTCAACATATGAAATGTTGGTGAGTTCATAAGTAATGTTTGAAATATAGTGGTTTGTATTGTTTTGAAAATCACCAGAAAATCTGATATTTTCTGAAAAGAGCATAGTATAAAAAGTGTGAAGATCCGTAAGTATGCTTGTTTGTTTCTATAAATGTAAAAGTACAATTTGTAAAACTCGGTATGTAACTCGTAGGTGTATTAATTGAAAACCCTAGGAAAACCCGATGTTTTCCTAATACTTTGCATCAAATGATTTATATCTTGTTATTTCGTTACGACGGGTGTATTCGTTGAGTCCCGGTGACGTTGGATTAATTATGGATTGTGACTTGTTATAAACACACATTAATGAAAATGACTAGTTTACAACTATACAAACGATCCCTTAGGCGTCGCTCGCACTATTCACTTAATCCAATCACCCGGACTTCTCATAGCCCCACAACCAAGGAGGAAAAGAGGGTGCGAAGCCGTGATATTTTCCGTAAGTCGTTCAAGGCTATCATGAATGCGAAGGGCCCTTAGCCCGACTCGCATTTGGTGAATTCTCGACTTTACTAGTAGCACCAAAGGGCCCTTGGGGTCCAACAGCACAAAGCCTGTAAAAGTCTTTTTACACGAAATTAGGTCATATAAGACCCAACTACATGTAAGCGAGTTTCCTTCGGGCCTAAAGATCATGTAATTGGGCTAGCTAGGCCCAACAAACACGATTTGAAACTTTCGGGCCCAAAGACGGTGTATCGACGTCTGGTGTATTCCCACGTGTGTATTGACTTCCCAAAATTTCCGCGTGTGTATTGAAGTTTCGTCGTGTTAGTCATTTCGGATTCATTATTGATTCGAGACCAAATCAATTCGTTTGATAACGATTTTTGGTGTTGAAGGTGTATTATAATTCGCCGATAGTCGAGGTGCTAGTATTTCATCATGTCGGATTTATTGTTTAAAACATTAGAATATTTCATTTTTGCAGCCCCTTTCTTTTGGATAATTTACACATTTGGCCCTTTTTATAAAAGAATTTCTAATTTAGTCCTTAAACCATTTTTCTTGACACTTTAGTATCAAAACTTGTAGAAAAGGTATTTTTCAGCTCAAAGTTATTTGAAAAACAGTTTTAGTCCCTCAAATGAAATTTTTCTCGACTGAAACCCTTATTTTCGCAATTTTTACACTTTTGGCCCAAAGTAGAAAATTTTGCATTTTTGGTCCCTTTTAAATATGAAAAGCATTTTTAACCCTTGAAATGGACTTGGAGCACTAGTAGTCCCATGTTTTACAGAAAAATACAGTTTCAGCCCCTCAAATTTGAAATTCTCGCAAATTGGGCTTTATTGGGCCGAAAATTCATTTTTGGCCCATTATGCTTAAAAATTTCTCATTTAATCCTTCAAAGAGAATATTTCCAGAAAAATACATTGTTGAAACTGTTTTGACTCATTTCATCCAACAGAATTTGTATTTTGTCATTTTGGGCCCTTTAACCTTATATTTTTAACATTTTGAGTCCAAAAATGGGATTTTTAGCCCAAGGAGTTCATCTTAACCAACTTGGTTATTTTTCTAGAAATGATTTGTGTGTAATAATATGTTTAATACATCCTAATGCAAATCTCGATTTTGAGGACTTTCTGACTAGTTTCAACACCATAATCACATAAGAACATGTAAATAAACATAGAAATCATACAAAGCATACATATACTCATAGATCTACACATTTGCTTGTATTCCCCCCCCCCCCCACAAAACTTATAAAAACCGAAAAATAGGGGGTATGAAGCTCACCTTTGGGTGTGGTTTCGGTTTTGGAGAAGAGATGGAAGAAAATGAGATGATTTTCGGCCTAAGCAACCTTTCCTTGGAAGATCTCAAGTTTAAGGAGTTCTAAGATACAAGATTATGATTTCATATGAGTTGAGAAGAGATTTTTGGATATAAGAAGGAGTCTAAAGTGTGGATCCAAGCTTCAACTTACCTAGATGATGATTTTTGTGAAGGATCCTCCTTGCAAGGCTCTTGAATCTCGAAATTTTGAAGGGAAAGTGAAGGGATATGTGGTGTGTTCTTGAGAGTGTTTAGGTGAATGAGTGTGTGTGTGTGTGATACTCTCGGCCGAGAACAAGGAGAAGAAGAGAGAGGGAGTGGAAGTGACACTTCTAGATACATGTTGGTCCATGCATGGAGGCATGTGAGGTATAAGTGAGGTGGCACTCCATAAGTCAACTCTTCACCCTTGGATTTGGGCTTTGGGCCGAGATTTTGAAAGAAAAAGGAGAGTATTGGGCTTTAATGCCCCTAAGCCCATATTAGAGTTAGGTTTGATGATTGTTGGCCCTATAAAATACAAGTGTGATTTTTATACTTTGTTGGGCTAGTTTAGGTTAATTATGGTTCATAATATTTAATTTATTTCATTCTAGGCCCAATATGGCCCAAAATGTTGAAATAAATGAATGTGGGTCCAATTAGATCCCATTTAAAGGTTCTAAGCCCATGATAGTCAAATTGGAAGCTTATTGGTCCATTGAGTCCAATAAGGAAGTCCTAGTCCAAAATGGACCTAAACAAGAACTTCTAGGGTTTCCAATTGCTTGTTGACTATTTGTAATACTTGTATGGTGTATTTGATTGAAAATTTTGATGTCATAGAGTAAGCATCATACATGCTCTTAAGTTTTTGATTCTACATTTTACTTGAGTGTAGTGATTACAAGACACAAAATTTCTAGTTGTGACATCATCCCCCCGTTAGAGGGAATTTCGTCCCGAAATTCTATTTGAAAGCTAGATTTGAGAATGCTAGAATAGGTGAGGGTACTTTTGCTTCATTTGGTCTTCGCGTTCCCACGTGAATTCTGGCCCACGCTTCGCGTTCCACCGTACTTTCATGATCGGGATGCGACTTTGCTTAGTACGCTTCACCTCCCTATCCATGATTTCAACCGGTTCTTCAATGAACCGGAGATTCTCGTTGATTTCGATCTCGTCAAGGGGAATGACGAGTGTTTCATCCGATAGACACTTCTTTAGATTAGAGACATGGAACACGGGGTGTACACTGTTTAGCTCTGCGGGTAGCTGCAGTTTATACTCCACTGGACCTATTCGGGCGGCGATCTCGAAAGGTCCAATGTATCGTGGGTTCAGTTTTCCCCGTTTTCCGAAACAAATAACTCCTTTCCAGGGTGAGACTTTCAACAGTACTCGATCCCCGACCTGAAATTCTAAGGGCTTTCGCCGTTTATCGGCGTAGCTCTTTGTCGGTCGCGCGATGCTTGTAATCGAGCTCTGATTTGAATGATCTTTTCCGTGGTTTCACGAATGATCTCCGGTCCCGTTAGTGCCTTGTCCGACGTATGTGCTTTTGCTAGTTGGGTATCACCCACCTCAGCCCAACATAACGGTGATCTACACTTACGCCTGTATAGTGCTTCGAAAGGAGCGACCTTGATACTCGAATGGTAACTGTTGTTATACGAGAATTCGACTAAGGGTAAGTGGGTATCCCAAGACTTCCCAAAGTCTATCACACATGCGCGGAGCATGTCTTCGAGCGTTTGAATGGTTCGTTCACTTTGACCATCCATTTGTGGATGATAAGCAGTGCTCATGTCGAGATGAATTCCCAGTGCTTTCTGGAGTGATTGCCAAAAACGTGAAGTGAACCTACTGTCCCTATCCGTGATAATAGAAACTGGTACTCCGTGGAGTCTCACGATTTCTTGAATGTATAAACGTGTCAATCTCTCCATCTTGTAGGATTCCTTTATTGGCAGGAAATGGGCAGATTTCGCCAGTCGGTCGACTATTAACCATATGGTGTCTAGTCCATCCGGCGTTTTAGGTAGTTTGGTCACGAAATCCATAGAAATTCCTTCCCATTTCCACTTAGGGATTACCGGTTGCTGCAATAATCATGAGGGCTTCTGGTACTCCACCTTTACCTTGGCACACGTAAGGCACTTACTAACATAGGTGGCAATTTCCGCCTTCATGTTAGGCCACCAATAGTGTTGTTTAATATCCAAATACATCTTGTCTGAGCCGGGATGAATGGAGTATCGCGTCTTGTGGGCTTCCTTCATGACTGCCTCCCTAAATCCTTCGAGTTTAGGGACCCAAATACAGTTCATGAAATAGTATACTCCATTCCCCTATGCCTCTAAGCTCTTCTCCATTCCGCGCAACGCTTCGCTTGCTCTATTTTCCGTCTTCACGGCCTCTGACTAAGCTACTGCAATTCGAGTGGCTAGGTGAGATTGAATGGTTATTGAGAGAGTTTCCGTACGATGATTAGAGTACTCCTTCCGACTTAATGCGTCAGCTACCACGTTGGCCTTGCATGGGTGGTACTTGATCTCACACTCGTAATCGTTTAGTAATTCAACCCATCTTCGTTGCCTCATGTTCAACTCTTTCTGGTTCAAGATGTGCTGGAGAATCTTGTGGTCCATGAAGATGGTGCACTTCGTACCATAAAGGTAATGCCTCCAAATTTTTAGGGTAAAGACCACGGCTCCCAACTCTAGGTCATGGGTCATATAATTCACTTCGTGTGTCTTTAATTGGCGGGATGCATAAGCTATCACCCTTACACGCTGCATGAGAACACAATCTAAGCCCTGATTTGATGTGTCACAGTAGACCACGAAATCTTCCGTTCCCTCCGGTAGTGATAGTACCGGGGCACTACAGAGAGCTTGTTTCAGGGTTCGGAATGCGACCTCTTGTGTTGTCCGTCCATTTGAATGGTACGCCCTTTTGTGTAAGCGAGGTAAGTGGCTTGGCGATCTTAGAGAAGTTTTGAATGAATCTCCTATAGCAGCCTGCTAGACCCAAGAATTGACGGATTTCCGTGGGTGTTGTCGGGATTGCCCATCCTTCAACAGCTTTGACTTTAGAGGGATCCACATGAATTCCATCTTGGCTAACTACATGACCTAGAAAGTTCACACTCCGGAGCCAAAACTCACACTTGGAGAGTTTTGCGTATAGCTTTTCCGATCGCAGAGTTTCTAGGATTTGTCGGAGATGTTGGCCATGCTCTTCTTTGCTTCGGGAATAGAGGAGAATGTCATCAATGAAGACGATGACAAACTTGTCGAGGAATGGTCGACAGATTCGGTTCATCAGATCCATAAATGCGGCAGGGGTATTTGTTAGACCGAAGGGCATTACGACAAATTCATAATGTCCGTAACGAGTTCGGAAAGCGGTTTTTGGAATATCCTCTTCCCGGACTTTGAGTTGGTGGTATCCGGACCGTAGATCTATCTTAGAAAAATAACTAGCTCCTTGGAGCTGGTCAAATAGATCATCGATTCGTGGGAGTGGGTAGCGATTTTTAACAGTGAGTTTATTTAACTCTCTGTAATCGATGCATATTCTAAAAGATCCGTCCTTCTTTTTGACAAAGAGGACTGGAGCTCCCCATGGCGAGTAACTAGGGCGGATGAATCCCTTGTCCAAGAGTTCACTGAGTTGGCTGGACAATTCCTGCATTTCAGCAGGAGCTAGCCGATAGGGTGATTTAGTGAGAGGAGTTGCTCCTGGAACAAGGTTAATTCGGAACTCCACTTGTCTCTCTGGGGGTACTCCAGGAAGATCTTCAGGAAACATGTCTGGGAACTCACATGCTATAGGGATGTCTCGAACGTTAACCTCTTCCTTGGTTTTATCCACTATGTGAGCCAGGAACGCCAAATTGTTCTTTCGTAGATGTTTCCGTGCCTGGATGCACGAGATGAGGCGAAGGTTCATGCTAGGTTTGTCTCCGTAAATGACTAGGGTTTCGTGATTGGGAAGGCGAAGGCGAACGGCCTTCTCGTGACACATAATTTCAGCATGGTGGGGGCTTAACCAGTCCATGCCAATAATCACATCGAAACTCCTAATTGCTACAGACATTAAGTCTATTCGAAAGACGTGTTGATTTAGGGTTATGGTACATCCGATGTAGATTTCCCCGGTGGATTCGGTTTTCCCATTGGCCATTTCCACCGTAAAGGTTTCATTTAGCTTCTGGGGCTGTTGTTTTAATAAATGCTTAAACTTATTGCTTGCGAAACTTCGCTCCACTCCGGTGTCAAATAGGATGCATGCATAAGTGTGGTTTAGGGGAAACGTACCGATAACAACAGCGGGGTCCTGAATCGCCTCTCCCTGACCCATGGTCAGCATCCTTCCTGTTCCTCCGTTTCCGGGATTGTTGCTATTAGGGCAATCTCGGCGGAAATGCCCAGTCCTCCCACACCCATAGCAGGTGTGGCTAGTCCCTGCATTGTTGCCGCCGGTGGTGACGTTGTTGTTGTTGCGATTGTTGTTGTTGTTGTTGTTTCCTTGTTGTTGGTTCTGGGGAGGGTAAGTCCTGCAGTACCTTGCCGTGTGTCCCCTTCGATTACAATTGGTGCACTGCAACTCCTTGCATTCTCCATTGTGATGGAAACCGCACTTGTTGCACTTGGGAAGATTACCGGAATAAGGTCTGGGAGCATTTGAAGCAGCTGAGGCTGGAGCATGTGGTGTGGCTGGAACCGGTGCGGTGACAGCATTAATTGCCACTGTCTGCTGCTTTTTAGAGGTCTCAGGGCCCTGACGCCCCTTCCTCTTGTTGTTTTTCCCTTTCTTGCCATCACCTTCCTTCTTGCCTTCAGTCTCCGCAAGCTTCTCACCCTTTTTGTTGTTATGGTCATACTGTTTCTTCGCCAATCTTTTTGCACTGTCAAAGGTTTCGGGGTTTGCAGCTATCACGTTTCCTTGGATTGGTGATGGTAGTCCCCAGATGAATCGCTCAATCTTCTTTCCTTCCGAGGTGATCATACCTAGGCATAACAGAGATAGTTCACTAAATCTCGATATGTAGGCATCGATATTCGCATTCTGCATAGTGAGGTTCCACAGCTCTTGCTCCATTTTCTGAATCTCACCTCATGGGCAGTATTCAGCCATCAACATTTCTTTCATTTCCGACCACGTCATGGAGTTGGCTACAGGGAGTGTCATGGCTTCCACATGTCCGTTCCACCAACTGAGTGATTGATCAACAAAAGTGCAGGCTGCGAACTTCACTTTCATCTCCTCAGGACAATCGCATATCTCGAATACCGATTCCATATTCTCGATCCATCGCTTCAGAGTGGTCACTCCTCCAGTGTCGTTAAAAGTTCGTGGTTTGGCATTTGTGAAGTCCTTGTAGGTACATGTTTTGGTGGGTCCTTGATTCATCCCGTTGTTCGAACTCCCGGCCCCTTGCCCGTTGCCTCCTCCGTTGTTCCCTTGGTGAATCTGTGCCATAGCTGCGGTGACCGCAGCAGACACGGCTGCCTGGAATGCAGTGGAGTCAACTTCGGGTGGGGTTGGTCCAGGGTTTCCGCGAGTAGGTCGGCGAGGCATCTTTCTGTCATGAAACGGAAAGATGTTGAGTGTTTGGGGTTTCTGGGAGGTAGTGACCCTACTGACTAGGTGCAAGGTACGAACTTAAACACTCCTACCATTTAACATACAATCATAGATTCTCATCACATAGCAATTTGTAATATCATAACAAAGCACGTAAATGTTTACTAATATTATCCGCATTTGATACATGAAAATTTTGCTCGTAAGAGCATACATGAGTGACACTAGTTCGACAGCATAACAGCTCTATGAGTAGTGTAGTCACTTAAACATAGAGTCGGGGTACATAGCATAGTTCCTAATGACCTACTAAGATAAGTCTATCCCTAACCGCGATGAGCTGCATCCTACGTAGTGGCGGGGTCATATGCCGAAATGTTGTGCCAGCAACTGAGCCATCTCCGTCATGTCTCCAATAACCTCATCCCTCTCATGCTCAGCTCGCACTGCCCGGGCCTCCATAGCATACAACTGTTGTCGCAGTGTGGCGATCTCAGCTTCGGGGGAAGGGTTCTCCCTTGGGGGGTTCATTGGTGGAGCGGGGTGGTCTGGTTGCGCCTCGTTCTCACATGACGGGACGTGATCCTTGTCCCGGTCTTGCCCTTCCTCGGCGTCATCGTCGGTCTCTCCAAATTCGTAGTCGGTGTCTATGTATTCGTCAGGTCCGACGTCGTGTGCTTCCTCTGGATTCCCTTCTGGTTCATCTTCAAGCATCCTGTGAGCCACTAGGACTTGATGAAACTAGATACCCGGCTGATCTCCCTCCATGACGACTGGAGGAAAGTATAAACTATCGTCACTCCCATGTCTATGATATATACTAAACAGACGTTCTCTTTTGGTGATAAAGGGGTATAGTTTTAGGTTCCCTAGCTATCACGATCTCATCAGAACGTGTGTTAGTTATACTTTGGAGAGAATGTAGTTGATCAGGCTACATCCACTCCTTGGTACCACTAAGAACAGTCCTGAATTAATCGAGATACTAGCATTATCTTGTTTGGTTCGGCGTTATGTTCCTTATTCCTAATGCAAGCAAAGGTGTTTTATTGTTGTATTTTACTTGTTTTGTTCAGAGTTATGTTAGTCCCTCTTTTGGTTTATAGTTTCATATCAATGTATGGTTAGATATGCTAGTTCACTATAAACAGAGCTCTGATACCAACCTGTCACACCCCCGAACCAGACGGCGGAAACGTCCGAGGGCTATTGTGACTCAATTGAATACCATCACAATGAATATACATGAAACATAACATCATACATTACCAAGCATTGAAATGTTACAACTGTTAGCGTTTACATTTAGTACAATGATCCATAATATTACATGCCCAAAAGTAAATTGTTCGATACTAATTAAAACAACAGCAAGACGTTACTGAGTACATTTTTCCTTTTCCATTTACCTGTTACCTGAGAATACAAGTATTTTGAAAAACGTCAACATATGAAATGTTGGTGAGTTCATAAGTAATGTTTGAAATATAGTGGTTTGTATTGTTTTGAAAATCACCAGAAAATCCGATATTTTCTGAAAAGAGCATAGTATAAAAAGTGTGAAGATCCGTAAGTATGCTTGTTTGTTTCTATAAATGTAAAAGTACAATTTGTAAAACTCGGTATGTAACTCGTAGGTGTATTAATTGAAAACCCTAGGAAAACCCGATGGTTTCCTAATACTTTGCATCAAATGATTTATATCTTGTTATTTCGTTACGACGGGTGTATTCGTTGAGTCCCAGTGACATTGGATTAATTATGGATTGTGAATTGTTATAAACACACATTAATGAAAATGACTAGTTTACAACTATACAAACGATCCCTTAGGCGTCGCTCGCACTATTCACTTAATCCAATCACCCGGACTTCCCATAGCCCCACAACCAAGGAGGAAAAGAGGGTGCGAAGCCGTGATATTTTCCGTAAGTCGTTCAAGGCTATCATGAATGCGAAGGGCCCTTAGCCCGACTCGCATTTGGTGAATTCTCGACTTTACTAGTAGCACCAGAGGGCCCTTGGGGTCCAATAGCACAAAGCCTGTAAAAGTCTTTTTACACGAAATTAGGTCATATAAGACCCAACTACATGTAAGCAAGTTTCCTTCGGGCCTAAAGATCATGTCATTGGGCTAGCTAGGCCCAACAAACACGATTTGAAACTTTCGGGCCCAAAGACGGTGTATCGACGTCTGGTGTATTCCCACGTGTGTATTGACTTCCCGAAATTTCCGTGTGTGTATTGAAGTTTCGTCGTGTTAGTCATTTCGGATTCATTATTGATTCGAGACCAAATCAATTCGTTTGATAACGATTTTTGGTGTTGAAGGTGTATTATAATTCGCCGATAGTCGAGGTGCTAGTATTTCATCATGTCGGATTTATTGTTTAAAACATTAGAATATTTCATTTTTGCAGCCCCTTTCTTTTGGATAATTTACACATTTGGCCCTTTTTATAAAAGAATTTCTAATTTAGTCCTTAAACCATTTTTCTTGACACTTTAGTATCAAAACTTGTAGAAAAGGTATTTTTCAGCTCAAAGTTATTTGAAAAACAGTTTTAGTCCCTCAAATGAAATTTTTCTCGGCTGAAACCCTTATTTTCGCAATTTTTACACTTTTGGCCCAAAGTAGAAAATTTTGCATTTTTGGTCCCTTTTAAATATGAAAAGCATTTTTAACCCTTGAAATGGACTTGGAGCACTAGTAGTCCCCTGTTTTACAGAAAAATACAGTTTCAGCCCCTCAAATTTGAAATTCTCGCAAATTGGGCTTTATTGGGCCGAAAATTCATTTTTGGCCCATTATGCTTAAAGATTTCTCATTTAATCCTTCAAAGAGAATATTTCCAGAAAAATACATTGTTGAAACTGTTTTGACTCATTTCATCCATCAGAATTTGTATTTTGTCATTTTGGGCCCTTTAACCTTATATTTTTAACATTTTGAATCCAAAAATGGGATTTTTAGCCCAAGGAGTTCATCTTAACCAACTTGGTTATTTTTCTAGAAATGATTTGTGTGTAATAATATGTTTAATACTTGATTCATACATCCTAATGCAAATCTCGATTTTGAGGACTTTCTGACTAGTTTCAACACCATAATCACATAAGAACATGTAAATAAACATAGAAATCATACAAAGCATACATATACTCATAGATCTACACATTTTCTTGTATTCCCCCCCCCCCCCACAAAACTTATAAAAACCGAAAAATAGGGGGTATGAAGCTCACCTTTGGGTGTGGTTTCGGTTTTGGAGAAGAGATGGAAGAAAATGAGATGATTTTCGGCCTAAGCAACCTTTCCTTGGAAGATCTCGAGTTTAAGGAGTTCTAAGATACAAGATTATGATTTCATATGAGTTGAGAAGAGATTTTTGGATATAAGAAGGAGTCTAAAGTGTGGATCCAAGCTTCAACTTACCTAGATGATGATTTTTGTGAAGGATCCTCCTTGCAAGGCTCTTGAATCTCGAAATTTTGAAGGGAAAGTGAAGGGATATGTGGTGTGTTCTTGAGAGTGTTTAGGTGAATGAGTGTGTGTGTGTGTGTGTGTGATACTCTCGGCCGAGAACAAGGAGAAGAAGAGAGAGGGAGTGGAAGTGACACTTCTAGATACATGTTGGTCCATGCATGGAGGCATGTGAGGTATAAGTGAGGTGGCACTCCATAAGTCAACTCTTCACCCTTGGATTTGGGCTTTGGGCCGAGATTTTGAAAGAAAAAGGAGAGTATTGGGCTTTAATGCCCCTAAGCCCATATTAGAGTTAGGTTTGATGATTGTTGGCCCTATAAAATATAAGTGTGATTTTTATACTTTGTTGGGCTACTTTAGGTTAATTATGGTTCATAATATTTAATTTATTTCATTCTAGGCCCAATATGGCCCAAAATGTTGAAATAAATGAATGTGGGTCTAATTAGAGCCCATTTAAAGGTTCTAAGCCCATGATAGTCAAATTGGAAGCTTATTGGTCCATTGAGTCCAATAAGGAAGTCCTAGTCCAAAATGGACCTAAACAAGAACTTCTAGGGTTTCCAATTGCTTGTTGACTATTTGTAATACTTGTATGGTGTATTTGATTGAAAATTTTGATGTCATAGAGTAAGCATCATACATGCTCTTAAGTTTTTGATTCTACATTTTACTTGAGTGTAGTGATTACAAGACACAAAATTTCTAGTTGTAACAGTCAGATCCACAACACTTTCCACGTCTCCCAGCTGCGGAAGTGCCTAGTGGACGACTCAGCAGTGGTGCCTTTAGAGGACATCCAGGTTGATGACAGCCTGAATTATATCGAGCGGCCTACGGCCATCTTAGACCGGAAATCGAAGGAACTGAGGAACAAGAGGGTGGAGTTGGTGAAGGTGCCATGGCAGCACCGGTAGGGCTCGGAATGGACTTGGGAGCCCGTGAATGAGATAATGGAGCATTACCCGGAGCTGTTCCGGGAAGGAGTGACAGACTTCGAGGACGAAGTCTAAAATAAGTGGGGGAAATTTGTAACACCGGATTCCTGGTACGATTTTATTTAAGTACTTTTCTTAATTTTGCCATGAACTCGGCGAGTCTGCGTCCCGACTCGCCGAGTATCAGCGAGGCGGACACGGGATTTAAACGGGGAACTCGGCGATTCGATGCATGGACACGACGAGTCGATGCATGGACTCGACGACTCCACCCGTCTAGATGAAACTCTATTTTAAGACATTGCACCCTATTTTACCCACTCAAAAACACCCATTTCATCCCATTTACTCCCAGAGAGCAGTAGAGAACGACCCTAGCCCCTTTTTGTGTTCTTGAGTGATTTTGATCTTCCAAAGAAGGTTTTGGAGCTTAGAAGAAGAAGGATGAAGTGGAGTGTTCCAGAAGTGAAGGTAGACCCGAAATCTACTCTGTGGAAGGCATCAAATCAGGTAATAACCCCCCCCCCCCACTTTGCTCATTAGCTCTTAGGTTCCTTTTTTCCCCAATGGGTGGTCTTCAAGCCTTAAAACCCCCAGATTTCGTGTGTATATGTGATAACCAGACCCTAGGAACTGAGACCCATGAGTTGGATCCGTTGCATGTCTCAGGGTGGCCAGAATGGGCGAAGAGTCGAAGGGGACTCGGCGAGTGCCAAAGTGCACTCGGCGAGTTCCGTGAAGATAGCCTTGAACTCGATGAGTTGTTCTTCAAACTCGGCGAGTCCCTTGAATATAGCCTTGAACTCAACGAGTTGTTCTTCCAACTCGGCGAGTCGTATGAACTTTCCTCGATTTCAGTAGGGTTTAAGTGTAGAAGGTCCAACCCTTCGTAACCGCACGTGGAATTAGCAATTTAACGTGTAGCTATAGTCCCAGAATCTCCAAATCTCCAAGGTTGATGTTCTAAGGGAAGATTGGAGCGACTTGTGAGATTTGTTCATCGGACTCGGCGATTCTCCCTTGGACTCGGCGAGTCCAGTCGCGAGTTTGTTTGTTTTCCCCGTTTAGCGAGTCAGGCTGACTCAGTGAGTGGGAACAGGGACCTGATGAGTCAGAGTCGGACTAGACGTAGAAGGACTCAGCGAGTCGCTTTATGGACTCGGCGAGTCCAGTCAATCAGAGAGTTGACTTTGACCAGTCATTTGACCTAAGGGGTATTTATGAGTACCTAATCCATGTTTACGGATTTATAGCCGGAGGGATTACCGGTGCGGCAGCCAGGCGTAGGTTGAGCAAGTTTTCAGCAGCTACTCTCGAGGTGAGTTTTCCTTCCAGTAGGGATGGGTCTAAGGCACCAAGGCCGGCCCGTATAGACGATATGTTAGTATCGGAGTGTGGGCAGAGCCCGTATCTCATAGTTGAGTTTGATTGTGATACCTGCTAGTATGATAGAATTGTTTATACTCGTTGTCTGTGTGATACTTGTATGTTATGGTTTAGTAAGGGGGTGTGGGCGAGGCCCGTATCTCTCAGATAGCGGAGTGTGGGAGAGGCTCGTATCTCTCAGATAGCGGAGTGTGGACGAGGCCCTTATCTCTCAGATAGCGGAGTGTGGGCGAGGCCCGTATCTCCCGGATAGCTGTGTGTGGGCAAGGCCCGTATCCCCATGGGTGTGGGCGACGCCTGTATCCCCTAGCTTTTCATTATATGATTGTATGGTATGTGGCATTATGGGGGAAACTCACTAAGCTTTGTGCTTACAGTTTACAGTTTTGTTTTCAGGTACCTCTTCATCAAAGGGGAAGGAGTTGGCGCGGTAGCAGCACATCATACACGCACTCTGTTTTCCGCATCATGATCTATTCCGGGATTTTGTACTCTGACATTATGGTTGTTTTTGTGTGTTGGATTTCAGACACGAAATATGTTTATGAAATGTTATGATTAGGCGATGTTTATTTACTAATGTTTTTCAAAAGCACTGATTTAAAAATGAAAAATTTTGGCATGTATTTTTGGGATGTTACAACTTATTAATGTCCTATCCTACCCGTTCAGTTAATGATCCTTCACTAGTCAAGGAAGCGGTGGTGAAAGTGGACACCCATTCAATCGCCATTTTATAGGCAATTTCCTTATACCCCCTTATAGACCAGCTTTGTGAATGAGGCCTACTAACAGTAAGACTGACTCTTCTTATACATATATATAACTATCAAGCTTTTAATATTATAATAGTATAAGGATGTATTTTAAACATTTCAAAATACTAGGGTTTTTTAATCAAATTTAAAATTTTCGAAAAATTAATACCTTTTTATTTTAAAATCTTAAATATTAAAACTTTGATTTAATAATTATCCAAAATTAAACAATTAATTTAAATTATTAAATCTTAAAGGATTATCCATCAGTTAAATAATTAATTTAACCTAATCCCTTTATCCCCTAGATTTCGAAAATTTGGGAGGGGATATTTCAAAATCTTTAATTATCCATTTAACAATTAATAAGATAATTACCAAAGAAACATTATCCTAATCCCTAAACTTTTGAAATCTAAGCTTGGGAAAAAATGTATTTTCGAAAACCCTAGGGTTTACCAACCCTAAAATCGAAAATATGGGGCCAAAGGAAAAGGGTTCAAGAAACCCTGACAAATTTCGAAAATCCAAGCCCTAGGGTTTATTTGCCATAAACCCTAATTTCTCAATTTCATACTTTTTTATCAAATCTAATTGAAAACAACAACCAAAAGCTCTGATACCACTGATGGGTTTTTATACATGGCAAACAATCCTATGTATGCATGCAACCCTAATTTGAGGATCTATGTTTTCACTATTAGACATACAAGCATTGAACACAAAACTAGAAACCCTAGGAGGCACATGTAATTTTCGAAATTAAGATATAATTAGGGTTAGGATACATACCTTTGTTGTTATATTGTAATAACAATCAAATAGAAGATCTTGAACTTTGGTAGCAAGCGCAACAAGTGTCGCGCCTCTAATGGCTCACAAACAAACCTAGAAACCAAGGATTACTATGGAGAGAGAGAGAGAGAGAGAGAGAGAGAGAGAGAGAAGGGAAGTGAAAATTCGGCTCTTAGCCTTTCTTGGAGTTCATGGGATGAAATCCAACCCTATAGGGGTTTATATAGGTGATAAGGAAGGTTTAGGATAAGTTAGGTGTATCTTAGATAACCCTAATCATTTAACTTCCTCCCTAAGGCTTCCAAGGCACCCTTAGAGCCCAAGGAAACCCTAGCACGCTCCAGATTTTGTTTCCCTCCTCTAGGGAGGTTCTAGAATGCTCAATGGTTATCTTTTAAACATTGTCACCTTTAGTCCCTATAGTTTCAATTAATTCCTTTAATCCTAAAATTAATTCCAAATTAATTTATGATTAAATATTAATTAAACAATATGATTTCTAATTAATTTATTATATCAATAATACATTAATAAATCATTTATCTTGATTTCAAATTAATTTATTAACCAAGTAATAATTTAATAAATCATTCTTCTCTCTCTAACAATTATCCTATTTAATTGCTAGGTTTGAAAGCAACCCAAAAGGACATTGCTACTATCAATTCAAGTACATACCAATTATAGTTATGGGCTTAGACACCTAATCCAACAGAAGTTACACAAGGAACTGGGCATGAGGCTACATTTCAGCACTGCTTATCACCCACAAACCAACGGCCAGAGTGACCGGACCATCCAAACACTTGAGGATATGTTGCAGGATTGTGTCATAGATCTTGGTGGGAGGTGGGATTCCTACCTACCCTTGCGGAGTTTTTCTACAACAACAGTTATCACTCCAACATTGGTGCCCCGTCTTTTGATCTCTTATATGGTCGGATATGTCATACCCTTGTGTGTTGGGGAGAGGTTGGTCACAGAGTCATGGGAAGGACTGAGGTAGTCCTTTAGGCCATGGAGCTTATTCAACAGATCAGGCAGAGACTGTAGACATCTTAGAGTCAGTAAAAGAGTTATGCCGACTGGCACCGATCGAAGCTGGAATTTTAAGTCGGTGATATGGTACTACCAGTGTTCTAAAAGGCACGCCAAGGCGCGCCATGGCGTGAGGCATGGCTTCGCCATTACGAAAAGCTTCATAACATTGATGTTAGGTGTGGCGCATTATGGTGTGTTATGGCGCATGTTTTTTCGTTTGAGACACAGTTTTTTACTCTTTGTTGTGTCTTTTCAAATCGGAGATACAAGTATTGTGGTTTTTGTTAACTTTTTGTTATTAGTTATTGATCTAACACTTCTAAAACGTAGTTATATTTAATATAAATTTATATTTATGTGGTAATATAATTTTAAATTAATACAAAATCGCCGCCTTACATCACGCTTTGAAAAACGTCATGGCTCGTTAAGCTTGAGGCTTGGCCTTGCCGCCACGCCACGCGTCACGCCATTTAGAACCTTGGGTACTACTGAAGGTCTCACCCTAGAAGGGTGTGATACGCTTTAGGAAGAGGGGGAAATTGGTTCCCCGGTATATTGGATCGTTCCGTGTTTTCACCAGGGTAGGCAGGGTGGCCTACCGGTTGGATTTTCCGAGTGAGCTTAGCCAGATTCATAACACTTTCCATGTTTCGCAATTGCAGAAGTGAGTTTTAGACGATGAGTTCGTGGTCCCTTTAGATGATATTCAGGCCGATGAGTGTCTGAATTATGTTGAGAAGCTAGTAGCGATAGTGGTAAAGGAGATAGAGAATCTGTGCAACAAGGAGATACCTTTGGTAAAGGTTCAGTGGCAACACCATAAAGGCTTCGAGTGGACCTGGGAGCCGGAGCCGAAGATGCGGGAGCATTATCCTGAGTTGTTCACGATGGCCGACTTTGAGGATCAAGTCTAGTTCAAGTGGGGGAGAATTATAACATCCCGATGTTGAGGTATTTTCAATTTTATCCCTATGTATGAATAAATATTTCATTTAAGTCCCTAAGTATAAAAAAAACAATGCAAAATTTCCCATTGTGGCATTTTGGGGATTTTGGGCTATGTTAGGCATACATTGTGTATGCTGAGTGTACTAGGACGGACCCTAGTATGTTGGGCGTACACCGTGTACACAGGGTGTACGTGTAGAAAGTACAAACCCTAATTTTTAGGGATTGGTCCATATATAAGCATCATTATAGCCTCATTTTTCATCCCTTCATCACCCCCACCTAAGAATTCGACCCTCTAGCAAACCCTAAGTGAGAAGAGTGTTTTGAGCTCATTTGTGTGCCTATTTAGGGTTCTTAAAGAAGGAGAAGTGGATGTAAGGACCTTGAATCTTGGAAGCAACTTAGATCTAGGATTCCCCACTTGCTGGTAACCTTCTGGAGGTAAAAATTTCATAACTTAATCACTCTATCTTGTAGATCTAGTCATTTATTCCTTTAGGTCACTTTGAGTCGCAAATATGGTGATTCTTGAGCATGGCATGCTCTTGACCTAATAAGTCGTCCTTTCAGACCTTATAAGGGGTCTTAAGTTATAAAAATGTGGCCTTGATGCTTAGTTTTACTCCATGCATGCTATAAAAGGTATTAAGGCATTAAGATGTTGAGATTTTGTGTATTAAGCACTTAATGGACATGCAAAGTCATAAAGTTGAAAACTTTCTGAATCTTGATGGTATTTTAGCCTTGGATTTGCAACTGGGCATGTTAAGTCGAAAAAATAAGCTCTTAATGGGTAAAGAAGGGGACTTTGCGTATGCTGGGCATACCAAAGTGTACGCAGATCTGGCCTCGACGCCTCAGATAGCTTGTATGCCTCGCATACCTCCGGAGTACGTCCCGCGTACAAAGCCTAAGTGGACTCAACTGAGTTGACTTAGTTGACTTGTTGATTTTGACCAGTTTTGACCAAAGGTATTTTGGGAAAATGTTATTAACTTAGAATAGGTAATGTTTGATATTTAGGATTTGGGTTGAGCCGATATTTGGGAGCAGCGTATTGATTAGCTATTCGTCAAACTATAAGGTGATTTTTCCTCACTATACTTACGGTCGAAGGCACCAAGGCCGGCCTATTGGATTGATATCCTGGTTTTACAATATGTTGATATGTTGTAGTGATATGTTAGATCTGTATCCTAATATATAAGATGTTGCTATATTGTAGTGATCTATTAGATCTGTATCCTGGTATATAGGATGTTTCTATGATGTAGTGATCTGTTAGATATGTATGACCACCTGTATATGCTAGCTATTGATTTTTATGGTATATGTTGATATGTGATGGTCTACCGGTTTGAGGCGGTCCTGCTTTGTGCTAAAGGCCAAGATACCTAGGGCAGTCTAGATAGACTAAAGGCCTGCGAGGTGAACCATTCAAACTGAAAGTCCGAAGAGCGGTCCAGATAGGCTGAAGGCCCAGTGAGGTGGTCCAGTCATGCTGAAGGAGCTATATGCATGTTGTTGTTTGTTATGTTTATCTGGTGGTACTTTGGGGGAACTCAGTAAGTGTTGGCTTACAGTTTTAGTTTTGTTTCAAGTACTTTAAAGGACCGTGACAAGATGAAGACGTGACCGTACACATCATTGGTTTCATATTGTTGATCTTGGGAAACTTTGTTTTTAAATATTGTTTTGCAAACAATTGTTTTGTAAACACTTCTTTTTAGTAAATGGATTGTTTTGAAAAGTTTAAATTTGTTATGATTTTCGAGACATTACAGAGTTGGTATGCCAACATGTATTCTTAATTCTTGCATGTGTATATAGTATATTTTAATTTTTATATTTAATATCTCAATCTATAATATTTTATAAAATAACGATGTGTTTTTTTATTCACAATTAAATCTGGTGTTTTTTTTTCAAAGTAGTGTATTTTAAAAAGATATTTACCAATATGGTGTGGTTTTAAGAATATTTGTTATTTAGGTTAAATTTAATACAAAATCAAATTATAAGGTAAAATAAAAAAGAAGATAAATTGAATTATCACAGTAATTGTTGTTTCGTATTGTCATATTTGGGTAACTTTTTTTTGTACAAATTTACATAATGAATTTATTGGAAGTGTTCACATATGACCATTATAACCGGTTGTAACTTGCTATAGCAAGTCATAATGGTCATATGTAAAAATTTTCAATAAGTTTATTATCTAGATGTATACGAAAAAAAAAGTTGTCTAATAAGTCAATTACCATAAAATTAATAATGTTTTAAGACATTTGTCATTATTTCATATGGATAACAAAATAAATAGGAAAACAAAATAAATGGATATTTAATTTCTCTTATTATTATTATAATATGACATTAAATTATTATAATACGACATTAATTAAACCCTTTATTTAATCCATCTTCACCTCTTCCGATCATTTTGGTCAACATATAAAGTTGTAAACACGGTTTCATTTAAAATGAAATTAAATCAAGCTCCATGGTTACAACATTATGTATATAGTGACATATTAGACCTTGGATTACTATTTTAATGTAGTGGCAAAAACGCATGCGTCATAGTTTATTGAATTTAATAATAACAAAAACATTGTTTAATTAAAAGTAGGAGTTCATTGTTGAATATATCGTTACTATATGTCATCTTTAATAATAATTATCTTTTCTTATTCTAAGCAAATCAAACACTTAGAGATTTTGTATTTTATAAAATAATTACACGCATTGATAATAATTGGTATGAGATATTTACGAGTCTATTATGAAAATAAAGAAGTAAAATAAAAAGCATATTATAATAAAAATAATAATATTTTAATGATAAAGAAATTTTTTGGAATCATATCATGTGATTTCTGATCTTAACGAAGGTGGATTGATGCTTATTATTTCTTTTGCTTTTCTATCCCATAATCGTTGATTAGATAATAGTCTTAAGTCCAAAGATCAAGTATATAACTCTTTTTTTGTTTTTGTTGTATCCAATAATTTAGTAGACGCCTAAAGCATATACATTGAACGAGTAACACACATTATTCAGATTTTATTTTTAAATTAATCATTTTGTGGAGACTTAAACCATCAACCATTAGAAGACATATTTTCAAACATATTGATACACCTAAACCTAAAGCTTTTGGTATTTTTAAAAATTCTTTTAAGAACTTCACTACTTTTTCATATAATATCTAAATGTTACTTATGTAAGCTGTCATATTTTGAGTATTTGGAAATTTTAAATAAATAAATAATGATATATTTTATGTGATGACAATGTTTTTTTTTTTAATGGGAGAAGATTTTATTAAAAGACTAGTAAGAAGCTAATAAAAAGAAAGCATTACAACACAATAGAGGCTAAAAGTGGGCTATGGAGCTCATTGTTCCAAACAAACTTAGTTTTGCTACATCTAATGGAAATCTAAAAAAAACATCATATTAATAATATCATCAAAAATAATAGATTTTCTAGGGAGAACCGTTCAAAACATACTGAAATTTCGAAAATTCCACAAACACCAAAAAGTTGTCAATACTACTGCATCAGAGGCTTTTTGTTGACCTCCCTGCAACTCAATGGACTCAGACCAAGATAAAATTGAAGAAATGGAAAGCAAGTACGGTAATTGAACATTCCACAACATAGCAACCTGTTGCCAAATATCAACCAACTTAAAGCACCTTATAAAAACGTGATTTATCGTCTACACTCTATTATGACAAATGGGACAAAACATAGAATCCACTTCAATACCCTGATAAAAAAACATCTCCTTGATAGGAATACCATAAACTCTTATTCTCTATATAAGAATATTAGTCTTAATGGGAACCTAATTATTCCACCTAGTCTCAACTCCAGTCCCCTTGTCCAAGCTTTTTCTTATGTTATTTAATTATATATTTTATATTTATTTAAATAGATTAACTAGTTAAAAATAATAAATATTTAAATATTTAAATATAACTAAGGTATAAACTAATACGATATTAAATAAAAGACAAAAATAGACAAAACATAGAAGAAAAATAAATGCTTCAAAATTCGAATCACTAACGGGTTGAAATGATTTATTAGGTCTTGTGGAGTACTTATCACCATATACAACTGAATTATACTTGGTATACCCATAATTACCCACCATTATACATTATTCTTTTATTTAAAATTAAATAAAAAACACAATAAAAAACCTAGATATTTTTTAAACTAGTTTTTCATTTAAAATTAAAAGTAAAATTTTCACTTACTAGAGGGTTTTCATTACACTATACGTAAACCTGCTAATACAAATTTGTGAGACATAGCTTCACCGTACCTACCAGAGTACCTACAAAAGTCATGTATTATAACCAGAATCTCACGTAAGAGATCGTGAGACTTGTGTATAGATCTATATGTGACTGACAATCTCGCACCTAAGTTGCTTGCAACAGCTAGACCAACAGGTCTGGGGTGACAAATGTCATTACATTTCGATGCCTGAAGAACGTCATAACAGACCATCTATGTCGTTAGCACAGTTATAATAACTCATATGGGGTATTAACAATACATTTGGTTTACGGAGCTAACATACATTCATATGGTTTTTTATAAGAATAAAACTACATATTACTATTTTAAGTATAGAAATACTTGTACATTTCGGTCTTAGGGTTTCTAAGACTACAACTGATTTTCAAGATCAACGATACATTTAGCACGGGGAAACATACATTGATATGGTTTTATATAAGAATAAAACTACATATTACTATTTTAAGTATAGAAATACTTATACATTTCGGTCTTAGGGTTTCTAAGACTACAACTGATTTTCAAGATCAATGATACATTTAGCACGGGGAAACATACATTCAAATGGTTTTATATAGATTAAAACTACATATTACTATTTTATGTATAAAAATACTTATACATTTTGGTCTTAGGGTTTCTAAGCCTACAACTCATTTTTAAGGAAAATATTGGATTTTCCGGAAACGAATACTTTCATTTTACAAGGAAAGGATTATAATTCTTCATACAAACTCTTATGAACTCACCAATTTAATTGTTGACACTTTTTCAAACTACTTATATTCTCAGGGAATCGTTAAGCAAGATAATTACAAAGTTGTAAGGATGGACGTTACAATGTCACGCTATTCATTTTGTCGTAATGTAATTGGAATTGAAATAAACAAAATTCGAATACAATGTAATTTTACTAATTATAATTATGATGGTTGTGTTGCTTTGATCACTATTATTCATTATGTTAGACAATACATGAACGTTATCCACCCCTAGACGTTTCCGCCATCCTGGTTTGGGGGTGTGACATATTGGTATCAGAGCATTGTTTATAGTGAACTAATTATATCAAACCATGTAAGATGTACAACTATAAATACAATGAGACTAAAACTCTCTGACTAAACATTTTCGCACAAGTGTACTTTTAAAATATAATGATATTTTTATAAGAAAGTATAAGTACATACATACATACTAGAACGATGTCACAACAAGAACAATACAAAAGTAAAAAAGATAAGTTGAACACTATGATTAAGATTAGATAGTTATGTAATCATATCTGGGATAAATATAGGCTGATCAACTATATTTATGCGAGTTATAACTAACATGTGTTTGGGAATAGTCATGGTGAACAACAAGTCTAAAACTTAACAACACCCTATACGAATAAATCCTAGAACCAAACATAAAGTTTTAGATACTATAGGAGTATTTTGTGACACTATAGAACCATACATCTATATTCGTTATGTGCCTCTTATACCTCTATTCTTGCACAATCAACATGGCCGAATTTCACCTAGGCGGAAACCCTTACTTTCCCAACAACGGGAATGGTGGATGTATTGAGGAGATTCACGAGGAAGACCCTGAGGAAGATCTGGAAGAGGATTCCAAGGAGGAGTCAGATGAGGTGATACACATCAGGGGGATTATTGACAAGCCTTATCCCATCATGGGTAGAGATGAACCCTTCCACCTCCTTCTTTTCAATATGCACCTTCACGATGGGTGGTGTAGCTACACTTACGAGCAAGAGAGGATGGTCTACGACACACTTTTGGCATGCATCCATCGCACATCCAACGGGCCCTAGCACCCCTACACACTAAGCACTACCGATTATGGTACCATGAGTGTCCTGCCTGGGCACACGAGTACAAACCAACATCAATGATAGAGATTGGAGGCAAGGCCAAAATCACGGTGGTACGATTTCGGCGCTTCTACGAAGAGCAAGACTGCTATAGGGAGACCATACTAGCTCTATAAGGTAAGTGGGTGGAGACTATGACCCATGTACACTCCTTAGAGGAAAAGGTGGCTGCCTTGGAGCGAAAATCCCTGGCGGCTGAGACAAGGGTAGCAACTATAGTAGACAACTACCACGTCGATAGACACAAGGGGTCAGGACACGTAAACAACAGTTTCCATAACGACAGCCGAGGAAACTCCCGGACTTGCTCATACAAGGACTTTTCCAACTGTAAACCCAAAAACTTCTATAGCAAAGAGGGAGTGGTTAAACTATCATGCTTGTTCGAGAAGATTGAATTAGTGTTTGAGATCAACTCATGCACGGACGAGTGCAAGGTGAAATTCGCTGCCTGCACATTCATAGATTCCATCCTAACATGGTGGGATGGCCATGTAAAGACTATGGGTTTCACTACTGCGAACTCCATGAGTTGGGAATAGTTGAAAGTCATGATAATAGAGGAATACTATCCGAGGAGTGAGATGCAAGGCTTAGAACAAGAACTCTAGAATCTCACCATGAAGGATTTTGAGATAGCGGCTTACGCCAACCGCTTCAATGACCTGGTTGTCTTGTGCCCAGGAATGGTTAGTCCTGAGTACAAAAGATAGAGAAATACATCTTGGGTGTTACCCTACAAATCCAAGGGATGGTCATTTCTTCTCGACCAACCACCTCTGACAGCGCAAAATGCATCGCTCATTAGTTGAATAACCAAGGCATCCACCAGGAAAACCATGGATCAGAAAGCCGACCCTCCCAAAAGAGAGGAACAAAAAGAGGGAATTTTGGAAAAGAAAGAAAGAAAAACCCCAACAAAGAAGAAGGCAGTGGTGGCAGTCCTCGCCAATACTACCCCTGTAACCAATCAACCAGCCAAAGCAATACACCAAAAATCTCCCAAAAGGCGACTGTAACGCCCGTAGATCCGGGCTAGTCAATTTAAAGACGATAGGTGTCGAAAACGACTTTTTGATAGAAGGCTATTTAGAATTAATAGTCTTAATAAAAGTTGTAGCATATGTTACAAGGATTCCGTACATATAAAAAATGCCGAAATCCGAGTTATAACGAAGGAGTTATGACCTATCGAAGTTTCGCGACAGAACCGGTACGCCACCGGGAGACGTAAATAGTGAATTTTCGATAGAGCGACTTTTAGCCTTAGCGATCTAAACAAAATTCGTAGAATATGTTAAACCGAGAGCATGCATAAAAAAGAACGCCCAAATATGACTTCATATGAGGAAGTTATGATTTTTCGAAGTTTCGGCTTATTAGTGTACAACCCAAAGTTCGAATAATAGATCGAGCGGTTTTTAGCTGACACAACCTAAACGAGAATAGGAGATCTCATTAATTTTAGCATAAGGATTAAAAAGACAGACGAAAACGAACGTCGTATGAAGAAGTTACGGATTTTTAGCGGATCAATCCTGTCCCGGCCTATTAATAATATAACTTTAAAAATAAAATCAAAATTAGTCGACGTAGTCTAAATGAAGGTTGTATATTACGGTCCCGACTACGCGTGGATATAAAGAACGTCGAAAACGGAGCTCGTATGCAAAAGTTACGAATTTTAGAAGTTGAGTGTGCAATTTGTGAAGCTGATGCGAGATGTGCTGACATGGCGCGATCCCAGCCATCGCTTGCTGATCACGAATGGCGTTCAGATTTGGACAAATGGCCTTGCTACACCCCACGTCCGAGCTCAAAACGCCCAACATATGTCTATCTTCCGCGGACCAGAGCAAGCCACGTCACCCCACCTTGTATCCGACGCGTGTTGTACGAAGCGACGACTACGCCCAACGTAGGGCCTCAGTATACCTGTTTGTACATAGTGAGTGAAGAGTATTGTTTATCGCTTATATAATAATAATAGCTAGACTATTAATTAGTCTCGGTGAATATTAGACTAAACCCTAGTGGTAATGATACTAGGTTTTGTCGAAGGAAATTGTTTTAAGAGTAACGAAGCGTTGTCTAAGTTTAGAATCACCACCTTACCAGGTGAGTGCATAGTTACTTTCATCATACACAGATATGAAGTATTTTATATAAATTATGTGTTACGTGTGCATATTATTTGTATACTTGTTATCTATGTTGGATGAACGATTTTATACATGTTTTAAATGATTTAAACTGTATATGCATTTTATATCTACAAAATGTGTTGGGTAAAACATGGGTAGATGTAATATTTGTTGTGTGACAAAATAAAATAACGAGAGGCCTCATTATAGATGTTATTGATGATCCAATCATCTAACAGAGTATAGATGACGACCATAGACTATTCTAGACAGTCCAGTGGAACACTAGAAGGCTCGTAACATGTAGGTGTTTATTTGAACTGTGTGCTCACCAGCAGTACTCCATCCCCCACATGGTTTCCTTATTTGACATGAATTGCTGAGGAACCCCTGAAGCATGTGTTGTCACCCCGATGAAAATCCTTAAACTAGGTCACTTGTGTTAGATGTTTTAGGGATGTAAAGTGAGGATAACGGGAACCGGTAATCGGGTTTGTTTGTTTTGATAAAGTTAATAAACTTTATTATTGTGGGTTGAAAACCTTATGTACTTACTAGGTTTCCCAACCTGACCCACTTAAGCTTATTTGAATCACAGGTGCCAATATGAAGTTACATTACACTGAGAGATTAAAGAGGTGTAGATCACTATTGTAAATGAATGTAAGTTCTGTTTATGCTTATGTTTCTGTATTGACAATGACATCTCAAATGTTTTAAAATGAATAAAAATACATTTCTTCGAAATGCTTTGATTACGTATTTATCATGTTTTTCTGGGAATAAATTCCACAACACTTTTATTTAAAATGTTACTCTAATTTTCAAATAAAGCATAAACAAAATCGGTCTTTTCTGGCTGTGAAAATGGGGATGTCCCAGCGACAAGTGCCCTTATCATCGCTTGGGCGCATGTATGGAGATGTACTGCTTCAACTGTAACAAAGGGGGGCACACTGCCAAAGTTTATAAGACCCCGACCTAATGAGACAATCAGACATCCAACTCAGGGGCGACCCATGACTGTTATGGATGTGGAAAAACTGGACATTACCGGAAGGATTGTCCTAAGGCAAATTATTCAAGGAGAGGTGATCAAGGTAGAGTCTTAGCAATTTGAGTAAAGGTAGAAATACAGGAGCCTACCGCTATAACTGTAAGGGCCTCCGATTCATCACATGCAGCAAGGCGCAGGAGCACTTGCACAAAAAGTATTATGCATTTTCTAGCACACATAGTGGACCAAAAGAAAGAGGTGAAGGAAATCTTGGACATACCAAAAGTCAGTGATTTTCCCAACATGTTTCTAGAAGACCTCCTGAGGGTTACCACATGTCCGACAAGTCGAGGTCATAATCGACATAATCGCAGAAGCAACCCCCGTAGCAAAGTCTCCATACAGACTGGCCTAGGCGGAAATGCAAGAATTGTCTAGTTAAATACATGAATTATTAGACAAGGGATTCATTAAAACAAGCTTCTCACCCTGGGGAGTGCTAGTCATATTCGTGAAGAAGAAATATGGATCCTTTAGGATGTGTACTGACTATCGGGAATTAAACAAGCTGACTATCAAGAACCGGTACCCGCTTCCTAGGATCGATGATCTGTTCGACCAATTACAGAAATCTGACTACTTCTCAAAGATCGATTTGCGATCAGGATACCATCAAATTAGAGTTCAGGAAGAAAGATGTCCCTATAATGGCTTTCAGAACCCGATATGGCCACTACAAGTTTGTAAGTTGTGCCATTCAGATTGATCAATGCACCAACAGAATTCATACGCATCATGAATCACATATGCAGACCGTACCTAGACAAATTTGTGATCATATTCATTGATAATATATTGATATACTCACGAAGTGAGGAGGAGCATAGGTAACACTTGTGATCAAAATGAGAAATTCTACAAAAAGAGAAACTTAACCCAAAGTTCTTGAAGTTCAAGTTCTGGTTACGGAAGGTAGACTTCCTAGGAACATGTGGTCAGCAAAGAAGGAAGCACTGCGGGGAATGGATAAGAACTTTGACCTCAACGATGACAAAATACAGTATTTTGTGAATCGAATCTGGAAGCCAAAGTTTGGCAATCTTAGAGATTTGATCATGAACGTGGCACACAAGACAAAATAATTCGTTCACCCTGGGGCAGATAGGATGTACCAAAACCTGAAAGGGGGTATTGGAGACCAAACATGAAAGAAGAGATTACCACTTACGCAGGTAAGTGCGTAACGTGTGCTAAGGTCAAAGTAGAATACCAGAAGCCCCTTAGGCTGATACAAAAACCAAAACCACCTGAAGGGAAGTGGAGTGGATTACCACGAACTTCGTGATGAAGTTGCCCAAGACTACGAGTGGACACAATACCATTTGGGTGATCGTAGACAAACTAACCAAACCCACACACTTCCTACCGATCAAAGCGATGGATGAATTGGAAAAGTTGACAATAACGTATCACAGGGAGGTTGTGAGACTGCACAGTGTACCACTGTCTATTATCTCATATAAGGGACAATCAATTTGCCTCAAGTTTTTCACAATCGTTACAGAAGTCTTTAGGAACCCAAGTTGACATGAGTACAACTTACCATCCCTAAACAGATGGTCAGAGTGAGCAAAACATTCAAAAATTGGAAGATATTCTTAGTGCAAGTGTGATGGGCTTTGGCAAACCATGGGACGCTCACCTACCACTGATTGAGTTCTCGTATAACAGTAACTACCACGTCGGCATCAAAACCACTCCATTTGAAGCACTATATGGACGTAAGTGCAGATCACCATTATGTTGGGATGAAGTTGGGGACTCCCAACTGGCTAAAGGGTCAAACGACCAATAGCACCCTCACAGGCCCTGAGATCATATAGTAGATGACAGACAAGATCTTTCAGATCCGTGAGCGACTAAAGGCTTCTCGAAATCGACAAAAGAGCTCTGCGGATAAACGACGCAAACCCATGGAATTCCAGGTTGGTGATCGTGTGTAGTTAAAGGTCTCACGCTGGAAGGGGGTTATACATTTTGGAAAATGTGGAAAACTAAATTTATGAGGATAAATCTCTTGATCGTTTAGATCTTTCACGGGAATATTAATGAAGAACAAACTATTAAATCAAACAAGGCAATGAACACAATATAGAATCAATATAAAGCTTATGATTCAAACGTAGTCACGCCTCAACAGAGCTCGATGAAGAACTTCCACTGTAGAGGCGAGCTAGGGTTTACAATACTATGATAAGAATAATAAAAGTGTTACCACTAAGGATGCATGCATGCACCTTAAATACTAAAACCCTAGATTAAAATAATGCACAGTTGGACAGTCCCGAACCGGCTACAAAATTGGGCTAAAGGAACGAGCCCACGACGCAACAATATGATCCTAACAATCTCTCCCTTTGTGTCAGTTGGGGCAATACCTTCACTTCGGTTGTGTGACCTTGACTTGCTTCACAAATTTAAACAATCGAGGAATTATAGCAAGAAACGTCTACCGAAACTGAATATACCAACAAATTATATCAGTAAACAACTTCTTGTCAGCTTCAGTGTTCTTATTACACCTATGGATGATCTCCAAAATATGCTCCAAGCAAGCAGTAGATAACACGTGTTTGTTAGTAAGAGTGAATAAGCATTTTTTTTTACCTTCACCCCTAATGAACATCACAGTATGAAACTTCGTGTCAATCTTGCCCTTGATCATCGTGTTTACATTGCCAGCTCTTCTTATTGATTTGACCGTAGGATGCTTGTGAATAGCAGCGGCAATCTCTTGATCCATCTTTGCTACTTCATGAATGTAACAAACAAGCATTCGCTTGATATGATCAATGATCGGCTGATACTCCTAAGGATTGCATAGCAGAATATTATCGAGGAGTATCCAGCTGTGGGTTTAGATTTGGAAGGTCAGCTAGGGAAATAGTATGGACTGAGCTATCTGAGCCTCGGGTCACTTTGAATTTGACATTGATAAATTTCCCAGCTGAAGAGGGCTTCAATACCCTGACCGTTGTAATTTTCTTCAAGCTCCAGGTCAGGTATGGTGGTTGAGCAAATTCTTGATAAAATTCCAGCAGATCCCGATCAACCTTCGGGTCTGGAGAAGGAACGAAAGCAGTAGAGGAAATGTAGTGAAAGATGAATGCCTTTCGGTTGATTGGCATGTCGAACTGAACATACTTCGAGTTCTCAAGACCGAATGATAAAACGGGTTCAAACCAATGAGTACTCAGTTCATCAATGACTTCCCTCTAGAGCGATTCAATAGTCCATTCGGGAAACATTGACTTCTTTTTATCAAGAAGTTCGTTCTCTTTCATTTCTTTCTCCAACCGATCCATCTTCTCCCGAAGCTCTTGCTTAGAAGGCTTGAATTTTGGATCAGGCTTGGAAAGAGCTCCTGTAACAATATCATCAATATCATCATCTTCATCTTCATCATCTTCTCCAACGATCTTCTTTTTCTTTTGAATTTTACTAGCTGAAGCTTCATTATCCTTCGGTCCAACAGTAGCTTTCGGTTCTGGAGGAGGTGGAGGTTGAGTTTTGTCAAGTTTGCCTCCTTGGGATTTATTTTCTCCCCCTTGTTTCGGAAGAATGGCAGTGTCCGAAACACCTTCAATTCGATTGAGAATATCCAAGGCTGGATGTAGCTTCTCAGCCAAGTGACGGCGAATGGAGATTGTTAAGATAAAGTCATGGGCGTCCAGGAGATGAAGAAGGATTGAATGGACATCACCAACAAAGCTGCGAATCACCTCTCTTTTAGATTTTAGATCATTAAGCTCTTGAGTTGCAGTACGGAGCTTTAAGTTCTGAACTTTGAGCTGAGAGGTTCGCTTGTCTAACTCATCCATGACTTTGTTTTCAACTGCGAGTTCTGCCTCAAGAGTAGTTAACCGTTCATCAACTTTGGTATGAATCTCTTCATTAGCATCTTCAATAGCTTTACGAGCCACGCCAAGTTGTGACAGCTAGGCCTTCAGTGAGCTTTTAAGAGAATCAACCAAAGCAGTCATGGTATGTGCATTTTTATGAGCAGCAGCTTGAAAGGAATCTAAAAAGATTTGAACTTCTGAAATTAGTTTATCAACTTTTGCGGTCGCCTCCTTGCAGTCTTTAGTAGAGGCTTCCACTGAAAGTGAAGCCTTTTGGCATTGAGAAGTGGAGGCATCAAAGGCCTTCGATGTATTGGAGATAGAGCTTTCATGCTCCTTAGCTGCAAAAGAGAAGAGGGCCTTGAGAGCAGCTTCTGAGTAGGGATTAGCAGAGGAAGAGGAAATTAACTGATCAAGCTTATCGGTCACAACCTTAACATGTCGCTTGGTGATAGGAGCGTCTTCATCATCGTCGCTCTGAACACGATAAGGACTGAAGTAAGTAGAATCAAACTCCAAGTCCTCACCTCCAAGAATAGTATTGGTTTCGGTTGAACGGGTAGGAGATGGATGTTTAGTAGTGACAGGGGTTTCGGGTGGAGAAGAACAAACCCCCGTATTAGATACGTTGGTCTGAACTCCCATGGTAGTGGTAGTAGTAGCGTCGACAAAAATGGGTGTAGGAATGGGAATATTTGAAGAAGGTTGGGATGTGATAACTGGAAAGGTTGTGGATAAGGAAATAGGAATAGAAGCAGGTGGAGGAGAAGGTGTTGTAGATCAAACAGTTACCTCTGGAGTCGGCGAGCGAGGAGGGGTATCGCCACGAACCGAACCTCCTCATTAGAGCTTTCGCTCTCAGATGCAGTAGGAGAGGGTCGTTTATATCCAATAGGGACATAATCAGAATTTGAATCGCTCCATGACTGAAGAATAAGCCTCCGAGCAGGTTTCTTTGTCTTTTTCTGCTCGGGCTGTGAAGGTGCTGCCTTCTCAGTTTTTCGTTTCTTTGGAGTTTGCCCCTTAGCTTCTCCTTTGATTACCAGTCCTTCATTCTGTTTATCTTGTTTCTTTCCCCTATTGGATGGTTTATCTGCTTCCTCAATGGAACAGACCATTGATGGTGTGAGTTCCCTTGGACCCGAAGATGGAAGTTTCTTGTATTCTTGAATGATTGCACTTTGGTCAGATACACAGGCATACATGGATACCGAAATCGATCCAACAAACATATACTTGGACGAATCAGTGACTAGAACCTTGGTTGTATGAAACGTGGCAATAGAAGAGAGAAGCGAATCTGCCATGATTGGGACATGGAGACGATCCATCGCCCGTTTTTGAAAAGGGACCAGAACCTTCCCAGGAGACTTCAGAATGGTGTGAAGAAGAGGATAAGCTTTGAACAAGTTGTTTCCATAAAACTGAGCCATAATCCAAATGTACCCCCATTGTACAAACCATAAAGCATGGTCATAAATGACTTGCTTGCACCATCAGATCCAGTGCTTCGCTCAGAAAGACCTTTGAACAACAATGTGAAGAGGTCGTTGCATTGAGGAGGAAGGCATGATTTCTTGAACTTTGTCACTGTCGTTAGGCTTTCAGTGTACCCCATATTGTAGAACATGGAGAACAATTGACCAATGGTGATGGAATCGAGGTTTACCATGGTGGGTTCATGAGCAAGACCTAGCAGGTTGCAGAAGCGATTCTTGGAAATCGAGGTCTTCTCATTATGAATGTCGAAGTGTAGTCTCTCAGCAACTTTGTTGTAGTATGCAATGGAGTAGAAGTGAGAGAAGCAAGACATGGGAACAACCTCCACCTGGGATAGAGCGATAACAAGTGGAGAGTATTTGAGGCACTCCGCAATTTGCAGCATGTAGGGTTCATAGGCTGAAGGCGTAAGGTTGATAATGAGATTCTGGTTGGGTTTAATGGCTAGAAGGTTGGAGTGAATAGAAGTATTTTGAACAGAAGACGATTCCGCCCTTGATGAAGCTTGAGAAGAAGATGATGAATAGAAATCGCCTTTTTCTTTTAGAAGATTTGTGAGTGGTAAAAGAGTAAAGTTGATCGTGAGAAACCCTTTTATACGTGAGAGTAGGAGAGAGAAAGATCCGCCTAAAATCTCGTCCTTTTGTGAAATGGTTCTGATGCGATGGGGAGTAGACAGTTAGCAACCCCAATGATGATGCGGGAGAGAGAAAAAAACGTTTCACCTTTTACACGCCTTTCCATAGAAAGTACCTTTTTCAAATCGACGAAACGATTGGATAATTGTTGACTCATCCATCGTGCTTTATCTGAAACGTCACCTACATAAATAACATGAACCGTTGTCACCCTTATAATATCAACTAAAAATCACCATAATGCCTTTTAGAACCCATCCTATAAAAAGTAGCTCATATATAAAATAGAACTAGACTTTTTGAAAATCAAAGATTTTCTTGCATAGAGTGTGAATGAAAAAGAAATAAATCGAACTTTATTGGATATTGTGGTGTCAATTAAGATATGAAACAGTAGATCCCGGGCACAAATCTCTTCTTTTCAAGTCAAGATAGACTTCAAAGTGTCTGTGTGGTTTCCCGTTAAAGTATGATCAAATGCTTTTGAAGAAGCAATGAAAGGCATCTTCTAGATATGAGGCTTGTAAGGGTGGCTTTCTCTTTAATTCAGATTTCGGTACTTGATATAAGACCAAAAGAGAATGAAGTACTTGTGAGACTAGTGTGGCCTGTTGAACAAGTAGGTTAGAGATATGTTCAGTGACTTGTTGAATTTGTAGTAAGAAATCTCAAAGAAAAAAAAATTAAATCTGGATCATTGGGAAAGAAAAGTCTTGGTGATAGACAATTTCAAAAGGATCACTCAAAATAAAAAGAGATTTCATTGGTGAAAGCTAGAACATAGTAATTGTTCACCGTCAATTCATTATTGGTATTGAATTTTTGGGTTTCACTTAGTATGTAGTGGCATGAAACTAAGATCATAAACGCAGATGTTGTATAACCATAAACCTCAATGGTAAGTGTTGAGAGTCTCATGGGTTACATGAATGAGATGAATCGAAATGGAGAAAAATGAGAAAGGTGGTTTAAGAAGCGAATGTACCTCTGCTATAAAAGTAGGACCTAATAGAAAACTCTAAACTCAATATGAGAAGACTAAGGTAGCTCTCGATTAGAGTGAATGTAACAGCCTAATTTGGAAAACATGATTTGTATTTATCACATTATTAAGGTTTCACTCAAAATCTTTTGAGGCTTTTGTCAACATGCAGCAGCATGCATCTAGGGACACTTAACTAGTCTTATGAAAAGAATTTATACCTGCTGCAGCTCCACCATTGAGAGTATCTTTGATACGAAGAAAAACATAAGAAAGTTGAAATAAAATGGAAAATATTTTTGTATTTTGTGAAAAATTTCGAAAGAAAAACAAAACAAAAAGAAAATTACTTTTAGATTTTATAAAAATAAAAAAAATTGAAAAGAAAAACATAAAAATAAGTATGAAAAAGAGTGTACAAAAGAATACAACCGAAATTCCTTTTAATGAAAAAGAAGCGAACGAGTTCAGAAGAACCGAACCCGAAATAGACCGAGCGTTCGGTTCATTTCGATTCCCTGGTGAACCGAAACCGAAATAGACCGAGCGTTCGCTCTATTTCGCTTCTTACCTTTAATGAAGCGAAGGTGATTTTGGTACTGATTCGGCTTCCATCATTCCTAGGCCTTGTAAGATCTTATTGAAACTTGCTTCAGGTAAGGCCTTAGTGAATATATCTGATAATTGATCAGTGATCCGAATGAAATGAATCTCTATGTTACCATCTTCCACATGATCTTTGATGAAGTGATATCGCAGTGCTATTTGCTTTGTCTTCGAGTGTTGCACTAGGTTATGACAAATCCTAATTGCACTTTCGGAGTCACAATATAGAGGGATTTTCTTCATGTTCAGCCCATAGTCCCTAAGCTGACTTTGTATCCAAACGACCTGAGATGTGCATGATGCAGCAACTATATATTCAACTTCATCCGTGGAGTGAGAAACACAGGTTTGTTTCTTTGATTGCCAGCTAACTAATTTGCCATCAAGAAATTGGCATCCTCCAGTAGTACTTTACGATCCAATCCATAACCACCTAGGTCAGCATCTGAGAACGCTTGGACAAAAAATCATGAGTTGGCCGGATACCATAGACCGAGAGAGAAGGTTTGCTTTAGATAGCAAAAGATGTTCTTCACTGCCAGCATGTGAGGTTCGCGTGGGTTGGCTTGAAATCGAGCACAATAGCAAACTGAGAACATAATGTCCGGCCTGCTGGCTGTAAGATACATCAATGATCCAATCATCTGACGATAAAGCGTCATGTCAGCAGTTGGTTTGTCCAATGATGGTGTCAGCTTGGTGCCAAACACCATAGGAACCTTCACCCTTGAATCGCCTAACATCCCAAAATTAGAAAGTAACGTCTTTGTGTATGCCTCCTGATTGATAAAAATACCTTCGGATCCCTGTCTAATATTTAAGCCCAGGAAAAAGTTAATTGGACCCATTAAGCTCATCTCAAATTTAGTTTCCATCAACTTCCTGAATTCAGCTGTTAGACTGGGATTCATGGAGCCGAAGATGATGTCATCAACATAAATTTGGACTATCATAAGGTGGTTACCCTCTCTCTTACGAAAGAAGGTTGGGTCAACCGAACCTTGTTTAAATTTGGACATTTTTAAGAATCGAGTGAGGGTTTCATACCATGCTCTGGGAGCCTGCTTCAGGTCATAGACTGCTTTGTCCAGAATATAGCAGTGATATGGATGCTTCTTGTTCACGAAGCCTGGCGGTTGCTCTATGTACATAGTTTCTTCAAGTTCTTCGTTGAGAAAAGCACACTTCACGTCCATTTGATAGACTTCAAAATTCTTGTGTGCAGCATAAGCAAGAAAGATTCGAACCGACTCTAATCTTGCAACTGGAGCGAAGGTCTCTTCATAGTTTATACCTTCCTCTTGACGGTATCCTTTCACCACCAACCTGGCCTTGTTGTGAATCACATTCCCATCCTTGTCCATCTTATTTCTGAATACCCATTTGAGACCGACAACTGAAGCATCCTTTGGAGTTGGAATTAGACGCCATACTTTGTTTCTTTCAAACTCGTTCAGCTCGTCTTGCATGGCTTGAACCCAATCAGAATGATCAAGAGCTGAATTTACCGTATTCGGTTCAACTTTGGATACGAAAGAGTTGAACATGCAAAATTCTACTTGAGAGAATAATGCAACTTGCTTCGCTTTTAGCTGTGATCGAGTTAACACTTTTTCAGAAGATTCCCCAATAATTTGACTTTGAGGATGGTCTTTGGTCCATTTAATGTGAGGAGGGTAATTTGGATCACAAGAGGGATCCAGTTCTGCATTGATTTTTTTCTTCAAATTCTGATTGTGAATCATCATCATTAGCATTCATATTCTCCCCCTCGAATGATGACACGAGTTCAATTTCTGGATCAGAACGCTCCCTTTCATTTGGAGTTTCGGTTGAACTTGATGACTGTGATGATGGATTCTCCCCCTGAAATGATGAACCTTGATTGTTTGGTAGAGACGAACCCTACCCCTGGATAGAAGGACAATCACCAGACGGTTCGCTTGTGTCTTGCCTTTCAGTTGCCTTCGGTTGTTCAGTTGCCATCTTCTATGCAACATCGTCAATAATTTGCTTCAAACTGTCGATTCAGTTACCTTCAGCCTTGGATTCATAATCAATAGCCTTTTCTGGTTCATCGAAGAGTATCATATATTGCTTGAAAAGATTTGAAATAGGCACAGTGACTTGACTAGACTTTGGAAAGATTTCCTGCATTACACCGTCAGTTGTCTTCAACTTCTTGACATAATAGTCATCAAAAGTGACATAGTATGTTTCTTCAATCTTCTTTGAGCGTTTATTCAGAACTCTATACGCCTTAGAGTGCAAGGAGTAGCCCAGAAAAATCCATTCATCAGCCTTAACATCAAAATTGTTTCTATTCTCCTTTGAGTTGAAAATGAAGCATCTTGAACCGAACACGTGAAAGAACTTCACATTTGGCTTGCGGTTGTTCAAGATCTCATAAGGAGTGATTGAGAAGTGCTTGTTTAAATACGATCTATTTTGAGTGTAACAAGCAGCAACAATAGCATCAGCCTAGAGATATAAAGGCAAGGAAGCGAAGCTCAGCATAGTTCGAGCCGCTTCGCACAGAGAACGATTTTTCCTTTCGACGATTCCATTCTACTGTGGAGTATATGGAGCAGAAAAATTGTGAGTTGTTCCCTTCTCAGCTGGAAAATCTTCGAAATCCTTGTTCTTAAATTCCAAGTCGTTGTCGCTTCTCACGTTACGAACCACTTTTCGCAGTTGAACCTCTACTTGCTTTACGAAGAGTTTGAGCTTGGAAGTTGCCTCTGATTTTTGCTTCAAGAAAAACACCCTTGTGAAGCGAAAGAAGTCGTCTACGACAACAAGTATGTACTTGTTTCCACCAATGCTTTTGATAGAGGAAGGACCACATAGATCGATATGTAACAGTTATCACCTTTGTGTTGATAATAGAAGGATGACTTTGTCGACTTTTCTTTCCCATTTCACAAGCTGCACATAGATGTTCTTCGTCAAATTTGAGAACTGGAAGGCCTCGAACGTGATCTCCAAGTACCAGCTTGTTGATATCTTTGAAATTGAGATGAGAGAGCCTTCGATGCCATAACCAGCTTTCGTTTGAGTGTGCCTTTGTTAGCAAGCAAACGGCCGGTTTCCCTCTAATTGGATTGAGATTTAAAGGGTACATTTCTCCCTTTCGCTTCGACTTCAGTAGAATATTAATTGACTTCTTTTCAACAATCTCTGATCCTTCATCATCAAAGGAGACCTTCAATCCGGTGCCAACCACCAGCTGTGAGACACTGATGAGGTTGTGCTACAATTATTCAACATATGCAACCTTCCTGAAGGAGAAGTCGCCATTTGTAATCATTCCATAGCCTTTGATAGTTCCAAATGAATTATTGCCATACTTCACTGTTCCACCATCCTTGAGAGACCGAAACTCCCTCAGTTCTTCCCTTATTCCTGTCATGTGACGCGTGCAGCCACTATCAATGTATTATTCTTCGTCAAACTGCTCGTCACGAATAACCTACAAAATATCAAGCAGATTTAGGAACCCAAAGTTTCTTGGGTCCTTGTGAGCCTTTTACAGGACATGGAATAGTAGTAGAAACATCAACAAGATAAGTTCTTTTTATTAAAGTTGTTTCATCTTTTCTTTTTATTGTAAAAACTTTGATTTAGTTTTACTTAGACTCATTTGATTTAGACGTAGGATTTGTGGTTTTGACGTCTGCATACTTTTAGGTTTCTTTTGGGCGTCTATCATCTTCTGGAAAGAACTTTCCTTTCCCTTTTGAATCTTTAGATGAATGAGAATTAGAATAAGAATCAGAAGAATGAGGTTTAGAAGCAAGATTAGATCGTTGATTATTGTTCTTTCTTGGTTGAGTATGAAGACTTTCTTCCCTTCGGTTCTTCTGATAATTGGATCTGGGACCGAACCCATCCTTTCGGTTGCGTGCATGTTGATGATCGAAACCTTCCTTTCGGTTGCTTACATGTTGATGACTGAAACCTTCCTTTCGGTTGCTTACATGTTGATGACCGAAACCTTCATTTCGGTTGCTTACATGTTGATGTGTGAGACTCTCCTTTTGGTTGGCTCTTGGTTCTGCTTGTGACGTATTTGTCTTTTCATACCTAACGTAATGAGGATTCTGGGATCGCCAAAACTGTTTTCTTTCTTAGAGATTGTTCTTGTATCTCAGGTTACATTGGTGTTTTCGCTCGGCCACCTGTTTTGGATTTTTATGAATATTGGCCTTTTTCTTCGGTACTTGAGCATGGCTTTCGCTCTTTGACGAACACGTCTCACTGGATGCTGTCACTGGTTCGCCTGAAGATTTTTTGGTGTCGCTTGTGCTTGGTATATCATATCTTGTAGGTTCATTAAGTGGTTCTGCCACATACCTACCCTTCACTCTCCATGAGGTTTTTTGAGATAGTCCTTTTGTTTCATCAGCGTTATTTATCGGTGCTGACCAGAAAAACTCCTCACATCCATTAGCATTATCTTCTTCTACCAATGCTGTCGGTTTTGCTGTTTGTTGAGGTGTGACTCCCTGAACTGTGTAAACTTGATTTGGAGTTGTTTGAACCTTTTGATATACAATAGCTTTTGCCTTGAGGACTTTGGTCTTGTCTATCGATGAGCGAGCGAACTCAATAGAGTTTTCAGAAATAAGATTTTTACTATTTTCGGGTTCACTCTTGACAAATTCAGAACAGTCCAACACGTCCTCTATAGAGATTTCACTCATGTCATCATCCTCATTAAGTTCAGATGCATTTTCAACATCAATTTTATTTTATGAACTTATTTTGGCATTCAACGAGTCAAATTTCTGTACAGTTTTGGTTCTCAGTTTCAATTTATCATTTTCATCTAACAAATTTTTGAGCATGTCCTTATGGTCTTTTGACTTTATGTAGGACTCTATTTTGTCAAGACTAATTTTGTACGCAGGAGATATTTTCTCAGAAGATACAACATTTTCACAGATGTAAGCTTCGGCATCGACTTCATCCTCCTTTAACTCAAGGAAGGGTAAATGTAACAGCCCAAAATCTTAAGTATTGTTAAATTGCATTTTGGGGTGTTTTAGAAGGGGGACTCGGCGAGTTGGAGCCAGACTCGCCGAGTAGGGTCGCAGAGTTGGTCGCGGGTTCGCGACTGGACTCGACGAGTCCAGGTATGGACTCGGCGAGTCGACGCTGTTCAGCAGAAACCCTAGCCGTTTCGTATTGGGTCGTATTTAAGGGTTGTTATGTCGTCATTTCACGTCTTTTGGCCGATTGTGGAGATCCCTAGACGTCTGTGGCATCTAGAACAAGCTTGAAGACCATTATTGACCTTGAAGAAGTTGTTAGGCATAAGAAGAAGAGTTTTGGCCAAAGGAATATCAAGAGGATCGAGTTCTGAGGTTTGGAGACACAGAGAGGGTGTTATTCAGGTAATATTTCGAATTATCCTCTGCTATGTTGATGTGTTATGGAATTAGGGTTTATGAAACCCATTTGGTGATTTGATGGATTAGTATGTTGTTATACAAGAGTTTATACCCTAGTAATAGGATGATTAGAGGTCCAGAAGTCCCCTGAGTGTGTATCTCGGGAAAAACGTATCTCAGGAAGCAGTTGGATCGACTGCATGGCATGGACTCGCCGAGTCGGATGATCAGACTCGGCGAGTAGCTTGAAGATTCACTAGGACTCGCCGAGTTGTTCTTCAGACTCGGCGAGTAGCTTGAAGATCTACTGGAACTCGTCGAGTCGTTCTTCAGACTCGGCGAGTGGTGTCAGGATGCTTATACTCGTCGAGTTACCCTTTGCACTCGACGAGTCCAGTCAGGATTGACCGTTGACCTGTATATATATTAGAGGGGTCAGTTGCCTTGTTTGATAAGATCATTAACTAAGGCTGTGGTATTATAGGGAACCTGCGGAACTAGCGGATTGTGTGCGAGTAGCTCGAAGAGGTTATAGCCTGCGTACTACGAGGTGAGTCTTCTCACTATACCTCACCCGGAAGGGTTTGATTGTGTGACCGGAAGGTCAAGTATGTTATGTGTTATGGTTATATGCTATGAATGGGAAGTTAGCTGCTACGTGTGATATACATGCTTATATATGGGCCGGAAGGCAAGGTATTATGTGACAGAAAGGTCAGGTATGATATGTGATATATGTGCTTTATGTGTTAGAGTATTTGTATTATGTGTTATATATGTGTACGGGCCGGAAGGCGATTATCTTGTGGACCGAAAGGTCCGGGCCGGAAGGCAATGTTATGTGGATCGAAAGATCCGGGCCGGAAGGCGATATTATGTGGATCGAAAGATCCGGGCCGGAAGGCGATATTACGTGGATCGAAAGATCCGGGCCGGAAGGCAATGTTATGTGGACCGAGCGGTCCGAGCCGGATGGCGTATGTGCGTAAGGTATATTGGGGAACTCACTAAGCTTCGTGCTTACGTTGTTTATGTTACGTTGTTTCAGGTTCTTACAGTAACACGGGATGGCAACGGTTCGATTGTACACACCGAAGAAAGAGTTGAGTTTTGGAGGATCCTGGTCTTCTTTTATAATGAAAATGAAACTACGTTTTGTAGTTTGAATGTGAATAAGATTTTAAACAAGTGTTTTTAATATTAAAGTGATTAATTAAATGAAAATTTTATTTTTGGAAATCTGGGTGTTACAAATTGGTATCAGAGCCAGGTTTGAGGGATTCGGACGTGCCTACGGGTAAATCTGGACTCAAACTGAGGAAGTAAGAAAAAGTTTTCCAAATAAATGGTTTTCTAAAAGTGAATAAGAGTTCAAAGAGAAAGCAAGAAAGAGCAGTGTGTACAATCAGCCAGAGCCAGACGGTGATTTCCCAAAATACCCTTACTTTTGTATTATGAAATATCTATTATGCACTTTATGAGACATTATTGCATGCTAGAGACAGGCTAGGTATTTCACACCTTAGGACTAGAGTGGCCTGATTTGTGATGCCTTAGTCTAGGGTTGCTGTTATATGTGCGTTATGCTCTTGTGTGTATGTGATGAGTGAGGGTATCTAGTTAGAACGCACGAGGGATAGAGCTACAGAGTACAGTAGCACATCCGAGGATGAGCCGAGAAGGTGGAGCTATCACAGCTAAGGAGTCCTATGTATGCTTCGATGCTCGAATGCTGCTTGCTTCGTGCTTTGTGGAGTTCTCGATGATGGGAGACAGCTACTAAGTGAGTATGACGATACTCAGGAGGTAGATGTTTGGCATCATCAGGAGCTCTTCAGCAGCTGATAGCAAAGAAGTGGGAGGACGGCGGAATGGGCTAGAGATTAAACCTAGCCAAGATGGGTGCGCGGGTAGAGTAGAGGATTTCGCTGGGAAGCGAGTGTGCAAGATGGGATTGGTGAAAAAGAGTAGGTCGATCAGCTATTTAGGAACTCTGGGATGATCCGTGTGGAAAGTATGGGTAGATGTGGCAGGTAGTATGGGCCCGTACTACTGAAGCAGAGGACCCATACTTGATACAGGGGGCATTCTGAAGGTCCTAAGGAACAGATTGAGGGGTGATGTTATGGTTCGGATACCATACATCGGAGCGGATACAGAGTGATGTTATGGTCAGGGCACCATACATCGGAACAGATTGAGATAGATGTTGTGGTTCGAGTGCTATACATTGGAGCAGGTTGAGGAATGGTGCTATGGTTCAGGTACCATACACTGAAGCATGTTGAGGAGGAATGTCATGGGATGAGTACCATGGTTCGTAGTGGATGATGCTTGTGGCTATCTGGTTATCCGGTTATCGATCGGACGAGCACGAGCGAGTGGGATGCGAGGATTCGCGAGATCCGGCGTTATGAGGTTGCTGCATTGTTGCGGGTTGAGTCGCCAGAATTGTTGGGTCGAACAGAACCACTATGATTGAAGTAGTTGGATGAGCGATATGCGGCTTTCGCAGAGACGGCTGCCGCGGCGGTTACAGCGGCTGTAGCAACGGCTAAGAAAGGGACTAGTCGGGGTTTTCGGTATCGGGACTTCTATTATGCGAAGCCTCCCACATTCGATGGAGTTCAGGACTCGATTGTTGTTATGAGATGGTTATCAGACATGGAGGGGTGTTTCTCCACGAGTTTATGCCCTGCTGATCAGAGGGTGGGGTGTGCTCTGAACCTGTTGAGGCTCGGGGCGAAGGATTGGTGGAGATTGACCACGAGGTCATTCTCCGATACGCAGAGGGCTGCGGTTTCATGGGATCAATTCAGAGGGATGTTCAGTACTCGCTATGTTCCGCGGGATGAACAGGAGAAATTGGCTCGGAAGTTCGTTAAGCTGAGGCAGGATTTGGAGTCGGTGACTGAGAGCACCGGGGTGTTTATTGAGAGGGCGATGTTTTGCCCTGAGTTCGCTTCGGAGCAGGCTCAGATGTCCCGAAATCCGAGTATGCTCAAGAGGGGGAGTATCAGACAGTTCGTGTCTGCGCAGAGACGCGAGACCGTGTTGGTATCGCAGGAGGCCGCCATGTGGCGTGAGTTAGAGGTTGAGTTGCAGTAGCGTGAGATGAGGCAGGCCCCGATGCAGTCGCAGTCGGCGCCGAAACGGTCCATGACCGTAGACGTTGAATAGCAGGTTGGGTTATAGTGGTAGCAGTGAAGAGTTCAGACGAGTTTTGCAGTGCGGAGAGTTATCGTCTGTATTGAGAGTAAGTCCCTGTTCTTGGGACAAATCCGGCGTTGGATACGGGTTGATGAGTTGAGATGAGAGGAACGATGATGCTGCGGTGCAGTCTACGAGCCAGATATGTTCTCGAGCAGTGCAGGTGCTTAGTATTAGATCAGTATGGGATTTGGAACGATTAGAGGCAGCTGTGATGAGAAGTTCTTGGAGAGTTAGCCAGAGGATCAGAGTATAGGGGATTGATTGACTTCATAAGGGGAGGGACTATCGGGTGTTGCACAGCACTTTTCTGGAGCAGGTACGACTTCGCTGGTGAAAGATAGTCATGGGTTGATTGTATACCAACTGGTGTTGGCTCGAACTCTAGTGGGGGAGAACCGGGTGCAGTATGTAAGAAAGTAAGAATTGTCAGGAGTAGTAATAAGTGGAGTATAGAGATGCAGTAGGAGAGCATGAGATCATAGGTGTCGATGATCGAGTAAAAAGGGGTTACATCGGAGCTTGCGGGTCCGGTGGTACATGCCGCAAGTGCGGAAAGGAGAGGCACTGTGCGTGGGACTGTTGGCAGTCAGTGCCAATTCGGGATTTGAGGAGGACAGAATGAAGCGGAGCCCCAGAGGGCTCAGGGTCGTGTTTATCTGCGTGCGACAGGGGGAGACGGAGCAGTGCCGGAGGCAGCGGCAGGTATGATGCTTTCGGGATGTCTTAATTGTCTTGCATGGATGTGGCGTATTGTTTGTGCTGGTATCTTGTATGGATTTCGATGCGGTATTCGTTGTTTCGCGGGTCGGGCATGGTTATGGATTGGTGCTTCAGGTTTTCGCTTTGGCATTCGTTATTCCCTGATGGTTGGGTATGGTTGTAATTGGTATTTTAGTGTCTGTAGTCTTGTGCGGTTTTCGATGTGATGTTCATCCTTTGGGCAGATTGTGAGTTTGGTTATGGGTTGATGTCGAGGATTCCCTTGGTTATCGTTCGTGAGGGTTGTTAGGGGAGATGCGGCACTGGGTTGATTGTCGGGTAGTATCTGCAGTTGTGGAGTAGATAATTGAAGGATCAGATTCTTTTGAGCGGATTGATCAGGGAGGAGATGTGTTTTGCTGAGGGTTGTTTACGCTTGTGGGAAGCAGTCAGTGGGTAAATGTTCTCTTTGTGCAGGATGGTTCTGAAAGGTCGTTAATGACGATCGGTGGCAGTTAGTCAGTGCTTTAGTGGGGGAGAATTGTAAAATTCTCCGGGAGATCGATGAGTATGTGAGGGTGCTTAGCTGCCGGGATTCAGCAGTGTTTGTCAGCGCAAAGTATAGGCCGACGAGGGCGAGTGTTGGATATGCAGGGCGAAATACAGACCTAGGGCATTTGATTGTGGAGGCCTGAGAGGAGGTCGGGATCGAGCTTGAGTAAGTAAACGGAATTTTGCGATCAGAGTATTGGTACGTTTGAGGTACGTGATGGTTGTACTGCATTAATCCTACGGGATTATGTTGTGCATGTTCTAGAGCTGGAACCGGAAGGTTCCCAGAGTTAGAACCTGAGGGTTCGCAGAGTTGGGTGTACGGACCCACAGAGATATAGCCTCGAGTGGCTAGTACATGTTATGAGAGTCGGTCCAGTCATACTGGAGACTCTGTTGGTATTGCTGGATTAGTTTGAGATTTGCGGATCACGTATGTTGCAGTGTGAATGCATTGGAAGGTCTGGCCCTGGGTTGTTGATCTTGTTTAGCGGAGGCAGTGATTTTGATGAGTGGAGAGAGTGCATGGGATTGAGAGCCCTGCAATGAGAACTAGAGTATGTGAATAGCAGTTACGCAAAAAGGGTGGTGTCGCTTGGGGCGAGCACCGTGGCACCGGTTGGAGTGGCATTATGTTCAAGAGAGTTCCGTGGAAAAGGAAAAGAGGAGGGTATGTGACTCCGAAGGGGGTGCAAGTTCACGAAAGTGAAAGCTGCAGAGCAAGTTATGGATAGAGTATTTCGAGTATGGTTTTGAGCATCGTGTTCGCGGCGGTGGAGTAGGAACCCATCCGGTTGGGATGTCTGTTGAGGCTTAGAAGGGATGCATGGAGAGAGAAAATTTTAAATTTTCAGTGTGAATCTGATCAGAGTGTAGGGTGAATGTAGTGGTTCATCTTGGGAGATGTTCGAGGATATCATCAGTGTATCGGGTCTTCCAACCTACGAGTGTTGGGGCTAGTTCAGCATGTGTACATGATGGCAAGAGGAGAATTTGTGAGAGTTACTCTGGGAGTGAGAATGGATCTCTCAGTTGGTCTGGGATGGACAAAGCGGGCTTGGATCGGGGATCCGGTGGATCAGGGTTTCCTAACCCTTATGGGTCGAGTGATCGTTGAGATTTGGAGCAGGGTGCATCGTGGGTAATTTCCGATTACAGAGAGTGATTGTTGGGGTTTAAGAGCAGAGTTGCATCTTGGGTGGTTCTCGGTTACAGAGAGAGATGGACAGTACAAAGTTTGGGCTTTAGTTGGCAAAGCAGACTCAGCAGGTTAAAGAGAGTTAGTGATCGTCTAGAGTTAACAGGGAAGTTATGCAGGCAGACGCCGGTTCGAGCTTGAGTTTCAGGTCTATGACTTAGTACTCCTGAAGGCCTCTCTTTGGAGAGGAGTGATTCGATTCAAGAAGTGGGGCAAGTTGGGGTCCCGGTACATTGGGCCTTTCATGTGATTGCGGGGGTAGGCCGGGTGGCCTAACGGTTGTAGTTGCCCACGGATTTGAGACAAATCTATGGTATTTCATGAGTCGCAACTGAGGAAGTGTATAGCCGATGAGTCGGCAGTGGTTCCATTAGAGGGTATTCAGGTGGATGCAAGCTTGAATTATGCCGAGAAGCCAGTGGTCATCAGAGAACAGAAGATCGAGGTTCTGAGGAATAAGGAGATACCTCTGGTATTGGTTCAGTAGCGACCTCGGAAGATATCGGAAGTGTTTAGGGAAGCCGAAACGTGTGATGCGGGAGCAGCATCCAGAACTACTTTCAGAGTGAGACTTCGAGGGCGAAGTCTAATTCTAGTGGGGGAGAATTGTAACAGCCCAAAATCTTAAGTATTGTTAAATTGCATTTTGGGGTGTTTTAGAAGGGGGACTCGGCGAGTTGGAGCCAGACTCGCCGAGTAGGGTCGCAGAGTTGGTCGCGGGTTCGCGACTGGACTCGACGAGTCCAGGTATGGACTCGGCGAGTCGACGCTGTTCAGCAGAAACCCTAGCCGTTTCGTATTGGGTCGTATTTAAGGGTTGTTATGTCGTCATTTCACGTCTTTTGCCCGATTGTGGAGATCCCTAGACGTCTGTGGCATCTAGAACAAGCTTGAAGACCATTATTGACCTTGAAGAAGTTGTTAGGCATAAGAAGAAGAGTTTTGGCCAAAGGAATATCAAGAGGATCGAGTTCTGAGGTTTGGAGACACAGAGAGGGTGTTATTCAGGTAATATTTCGAATTATCCTCTGCTATGTTGATGTGTTATGGAATTAGGGTTTATGAAACCCATTTGGTGATTTGATGGATTAGTATGTTGTTATACAAGAGTTTATACCCTAGTAATAGGATGATTAGAGGTCCAGAAGTCCCCTGAGTGTGTATCTCGGGAAAAACGTATCTCAGGAAGCAGTTGGATCGACTGCATGGCATGGACTCGCCGAGTCGGATGATCAGACTCGGCGAGTAGCTTGAAGATTCACTAGGACTCGCCGAGTTGTTCTTCAGACTCGGCGAGTAGCTTGAAGATCTACTGGAACTCGTCGAGTCGTTCTTCAGACTCGGCGAGTGGTGTCAGGATGCTTATACTCGTCGAGTTACCCTTTGCACTCGACGAGTCCAGTCAGGATTGACCGTTGACCTGTATATATATTAGAGGGGTCAGTTGCCTTGTTTGATAAGATCATTAACTAAGGCTGTGGTATTATAGGGAACCTGCGGAACTAGCGGATTGTGTGCGAGTAGCTCGAAGAGGTTATAGCCTGCGTACTACGAGGTGAGTCTTCTCACTATACCTCACCCGGAAGGGTTTGATTGTGTGACCGGAAGGTCAAGTATGTTATGTGTTATGGTTATATGCTATGAATGGGAAGTTAGCTGCTACGTGTGATATACATGCTTATATATGGGCCGGAAGGCAAGGTATTATGTGACAGAAAGGTCAGGTATGATATGTGATATATGTGCTTTATGTGTTAGAGTATTTGTATTATGTGTTATATATGTGTACGGGCCGGAAGGCGATTATCTTGTGGACCGAAAGGTCCGGGCCGGAAGGCAATGTTATGTGGATCGAAAGATCCGGGCCGGAAGGCGATATTATGTGGATCGAAAGATCCGGGCCGGAAGGCGATATTACGTGGATCGAAAGATCCGGGCCGGAAGGCAATGTTATGTGGACCGAGCGGTCCGGGCCGGATGGCGTATGTGCGTAAGGTATATTGGGGAACTCACTAAGCTTCGTGCTTACGTTGTTTATGTTACGTTGTTTCAGGTTCTTACAGTAACGCGGGATGGCAACGGTTCGATTGTACACACCGAAGAAAGAGTTGAGTTTTGGAGGATCCTGGTCTTCTTTTATAATGAAAATGAAACTACGTTTTGTAGTTTGAATGTGAATAAGATTTTAAACAAGTGTTTTTAATATTAAAGTGATTAATTAAATGAAAATTTTATTTTTGGAAATCTGGGTGTTACAGTAAAATCATGCGATGTATCTTCTTTCCTATTTCACAATCGAGATGTAACTGAGTAATATTAAAATATAATCTTTTCGCAATCAAACAAAAAACGTTTCGTTGTTTTAAAAGCTTAAGATTGTCTCGTTGCAAATAGATTGACTCATCCCTAGACCTAATTAATTCCTTCTCCTTCTGCTCAATCCAGATTCTCCTCTCCTCACTCTTCGACGATATCCTGCTAATTTGATCAGTCAGGTTAGAGTTTGTGACACGAGTTTGGGTAAGATTACTACTTAAGCTAGAAAATTTAGATTTTAAACCATTCAGTTCCTTTTCATAGTTAGTAATTGGAATTTTCAAAGAAGTAAGAATATTTTGAACCTTCTTGATCAACTCATCACATTCGTTGATCTGTGCACTGACAGGTTTTGCAGCGAAACATATGTCCTCTCACTCATTTTCATTATCCAGCCCACCATTTGTTGTGTATCCTCGAATCTGTGATACACCTTGTATCACCATCAAACATCTTCCCACAACCTTTTCCTTTTTCACTAGTAAAGCTTTGCCATGATTGGGCTTTCTTAGTCCTTCGTCCTCCGAATCTGTGGACCACACCTGCACTCCACCAAATTCATCATTATCACCTGTATCCTGTACAATCAAAGAATTCATGGTGTTATTGTTAGCTGCTGATTTCTTTTTTTTGATCTCCTCCAATCGTCTCAGGGGGTTTGCTTCCTCATCGTCTTCATCAACTCTTTCATACTTCTTCTTCAGCATACAGTCTTTGGCAAAGTGGTTCTTGCCTCCACAATAATGACAGTCAAAACCTGAATCACCACCAATCTTTGTTTCCTTTTTAGATTCTTCAGACTTTGAACGCATCTTTGGTTCCTCCTTCACCTTTTCAGAACTATAACTTCCCTGCCAGTTTCGGTTCTTGTTGGCGGGGAACTTCCTTTTGATAAACTTTCTTGAATTGGAAACCATCAGGGCATACTCTTCACCAGTTAGATCGTAGTCAGCAAGATCTAATTCTTTTTCTTCTCCAAGAACACACTTTCCTTTGGAGATAAGAGCTAATAAACCCAAGCTGGAAACCACATTCGTTTCCTTTGATACCGCACTTTCATGAGACTTCAAAATTTCCACAAGCTTTGCCAGAGAGTATGATTTGAACTGTTCGTGTGCCTTCACTGTGGATACAACTGTCATCCATTCGGGTCTAAGACCGTTCATGAAGGTAACTTTCTGCTCAATAACCTTCCTTTCGATCCCATGCTTTATCATCTTACCGAGGAGATGATTAAACCTATCAAAGGCCTGAATGAGTTTCTCTTCAGGCTTCTGTTTGAAATCACCAAATTCAGAAAGCAGCAAGGTTTGAATCGAATGTTCCAGATCTTCATCAGTAGAATACGATTCCTTTAACCTATCTCATATCTCTTTTGCTGTAGGACATGAACTCACCAATCGAAACGTGTCTGATTGTAAAGCAAACCTAATCATCCTTAGGGATTTTATGTTGCATGGAAACATCTCTTTCTTGTCTTGAGGAATGTCTTTCATATCATTCACGAGCTGATTGTACTCGTTTTGAGTTTTGACAATCTTTGAAGTCCTTGAGTGAGCAAACAGACCAACTGTGATTGCTTCCCAGATCAAATACCCATTATCCTCTGAACCGATTACATAATCTTCGAAGTGGTGCGTCCAAACTTCATAATCCTGACTGTATAGGATTGGAATCCTTGTTGTTGATCCAATATTGTTGGAGATGTTGATTGGATTGGATTGCGAATCGTCCATAGACATTGTGATGATGTTTGATCGATAACCTGTTTAAGATCAGACTTGTAATTTATCGTTAGGGCAAGATCAATAATTAATGAGATATGCCAATTGGGAATGACGGCTCAATTAATTACAATCAATGAAGAAAACCCTAATAACTTCTTCAACAGAAGAGATGTGTATGAATTACATAGCCTCCTGCTCTAATACCAATTGATGAGAATAAATATCTTGATCGTTTAGATCTTTCACAGGAATATTAATGAAGAACAAACTATTAAATCAAACAAGGCAAAGAACACAATATAGAATCAATATAAAGCTTATGATTCAAACGTAGTCACGCCTCAGCAGTGCTCGATGAAGAACTTCCACTGTAGAGGCGAGCTAGGGTTTACAATACTATGATAAGAATAATAAAAGTGTTACCCACTAAGGATGCATGCATGCACCTTAAATACTAAAAACCTAGATTAAAATAATGCACGGTTGGACAGACCCAAACCGGCTACAAAACTGGGCTAAAGGAACGAGCCCAAGACGCAACAATATGATCCTAACATAAATCCAAGGTACAAATGGCCATTCAAGATGCTTTCCAGGATCGGCCCGGTAGCGTACAAACTTTGACTACCACAGGAACTCGGCAACGTGCACCCCACGTTTCATGTGTCAAACCTGAAGAAGTGCCTGTCCGATGAGACACTCGTCATTCCACTTGACAAAATTGAAATAAACAAGAGTCTCCATTTCATCGAGGAACCTATGTAAATCATAGACATGGAGTTTAAAAGGACGAAACGAAGCTGTATACCAATAGTAAAGGTCCGTTGGAATGCCAAGTGAGGACCTGAATTTACATGGCAACACGAGGACCAGATGAAACAAAAATACTCACATCTTTTACCCAACCCTTGAGGACCCACTCAAAATGCTAATTTCGGGACGAAATTCCTTCTAACGGGGAGATGATGTGACAACAATAAAATTTGGTCAAACAATGTCAATAAGTCAACCAATTCAACTCAACCAGTATTAGGATTTTAGGACTTACATAATGTTTCCTAATGTTCCTAATGTACAACTTACAAGTATGAATACAAATTACCTCTTCTGAATTCGAAGCCTTCTGACTCCGGATACTTCTGACTTCACTCTGAATTTTGGGTAGTTTTGTACTTTTCTCATGTTTTGGATTTTTGACTTCGGAATTCTGATTAAACTCAGATTTTTCGCATCTCGGACCTTCTAACCTCATATTTTATACCTATCTCGAAACTCTTATTTCATTAAAAACATCATCATTTTTTTTATAAAAATGCCAAGTGGTTATAAAGGTTTGACTTTTTATATATAAAAAGTTACTAGTCACAAAATGTTCCCCCATCATAACACAAGCCTCCTTTATGTCATTTCACTAACTCTATACTAGTACACCATTAGTCAAATCCTTGTCCCCTCATAAATCACCCTAAACACCCCTCCACCTTCACCCCCCCCCCCCCCTCTTTTATAATTACGACCAAAAGGCCTTTTATTCACCATCATCTTCATCATTTTTCATCTTCTTCTCCAAGATAAGCTCTCATCCTCCATAGCTAAGCTTTTCCAAGTCAATTCTTGAGTTTTTGATAAGTACTTCCTCCTTAATATAGTGATTCTACACCCTTTTAAACCAATTTCAATCCATTTACAAACATTATCACGTGTTACTATTCATAGGATCTTCAAATCTTCAAAGTGTTCTTCCAGTGTTCTTGACTTGAAAATTTCCATCTACAACCTCTCATTCATCGACAAAACACACATAAAGTCAGTTTATACCCCATCATTTTCTAGTTTTTTCAAGTTTTAGGGGGGGGGGATACAAGTAAACAAATCCTATTTGGATGATTCAAAGGCTTTGGAAACTAAAAATACAAGTTATGTTACTAAAACATATCTAAGCTTAAAACTTAGATTTTTACAGAAAAGTTATGGTCTGTTCACAGATTGTTTTACCCTTCTTAAACTTAATATATTTCAAAACAGTACAATATTCAACTAGTTTAGGTCTATAACTTTTTAAGTACTACTCGCACACATTCATATGATTTTTCTACAATTTATGGTGATTTCTACAAAACTGCCTATCATTTCAGCATAATTTTCGACCAATCTTTAAAATGAACATTTTCACTCAAGTTAGGAACCACTTATGGTCAGGGAAAAATATTATGGACAGAGTAGACTCATTTTCTAAGCTCTGAGAGTTTACGGATCCAAATTTTGACATACGATGATTTTTCTATAATTTTTCTAAGAATATGGATAGAAAAGTAAAAAACTAGAAAAATGGACATTTTCATACTAAGGACTCACTTATTTGTGCTTGATGTGAAATAATTATTATTTATGAATATCTAAGCATATTAGCCTCTCTCTCTCTCTCTATATATATATATATATATATATATATATATATATATATATATATATATATATATATATATATATATGGGTACAAATGAACTATTATAATAAACTATAATAGGTATAGTTTATGGGATATTAACAATATTATAACATTTTGAACAAGGTGGTTAATTATATAAAAACATATATAATTATTTTCTACTATTTTGTGATCATGGGAAAGTGATAATTACACATACAATGGTTTTCATTACAACAAAACATATATGATAAACTATAATGTGTATAGTTTTTGGGTCATTAACACAATTTTACCATTTTCGGGGCGAACAAATAATTATTTAAACATATAATTATTTTACACTATGTAATCCCTAAGGAAAAGTAAAATTTCCACTTACTAAAGGGTTTTCATTACACTATACGTAAACCTGCTAATACAAATTTGTGAGACATAGTCTTCACCGTACCTACCAGAGTACCTACAAAAGTCATGTATTATAACCAGAATCTCACGTAATAGATCATGAGACTTGTGTATAGATCTATATAGGACTGACAATCTCGCGCCTAAGTTGCTTGCAACAGCTAGACCAACATGTATGGGGTGACAAATGTCATAACATTTCGACGCCTGAAGAACGTCGTAACAGACCATCTATGTCTTTAGCACAGTTATAGTAACTCACATGGGGTATTAACAATACATTTGGTTTATGGGGCTAACATACATTCATATGGTTTTTTATAAGAATAAAACTACATATTACTCTTTTAAGTGTAGAAATACTTATACATTTCGGTCTTAGGGTTTCTAAGACTACAACTGATTTTCAAGATCAACGATACATTTAGCATGGGGAAACATACATTCATATGGTTTTATATAAGAATAAAACTATATAGTACTATTCTAAGTATAGAAATACGTAGACATTTGGGTCTTAGGGTTTCTAAGACTACAACTGATTTTCAAGATCATCGATACAATTAGCATGGGGAAACGTACATTCAAATGGTTTTTATAGATTAAAACTACATATTACTATTTTACGTATAGAAATAATTATACATTTCGGTCTTAGGGTTTCTAAGACTACAACACATTTTTAAGGAAAATATTGGATTTTCCGGAAACAAACACTATCATTTTACAAGGAAAGGCTTAAAATTCTTCATACAAACTCCTATGAACTCACCAACTTAATTGTTGACGCTTTGTCAAACTACTTGTATTCTCAGGGAATCGTTAAGCTAGATAATTACAAAGTTGTGAGGATGGACGTTACAGCGTCAGACTATTCATTTTGTCGTAATGTAATTGGAATTAAAACAAACAACATTTGGATACAATGTAATTTTCTCAATTATAATTATGATGGTTGTGTTGCTTTGATCACTATTATTCATTATGTTATGATACAATACATGAAAGTCATCCACCCCAAGACGTTTCCGCCATCCTGGTTTAGGGGTGTGATATGAAGGCTTAGTGGCGGTCCATCCTAGTGTTGTAGGCCTGGTTGCATGCATTATATTATGTTGTTGTGTCAGGTACTTTGGGGGAACTCACTAATCTTTGGCTTATAGTTTGATTTTATGGTTTCAGGTAAATCAGAGGACAGGGGCAAGGTGAAGGCGTGATTGTGCACATGATCCTTGATATTTATTCTACTTATGACTTTGGGATACTTTGATTTATACTTATGGGTTTGGAAATTATGTTTTGTGTGATTTATCAATTCTGAGATGGTTTTAAAAATGAAAATTTTGTCATGATGTTTGGGATGTTACAAGTTGGTATCAAAGCCCTTGTTTGAGAGAATTGTATGAGCACTTGTGTGATTCTTGACTCAAACTAAGGATCTGCAAAATGTTTTTGAAAATTTAAGCACAAAAGAACTGAAAGAAAGGATGTGATGTTTATAATCATTTGGAGATAAGGAAAGTGATTCCCCAAGATACCTACACTTGTTCTGTGAAATGATGATATGATATAATTCCATGATAGTTTGTATGTTAGGGATATTCTAGAATTGTATGATAAAATTGCCTGATTTATGATGCATGGTAGCCTAGGGAAATTTCTTGTTATGCTATATGAAACTGATATTATTACTGTGGTTGCTTAGTGTGTGCATCATATTTGTACATAACTAATATTTTATAGCCAAAGAATGTTTGATTTAGCCTTAGTTTCTATTCATTGTGTGGTTGTGGGCTTAGGGTAGGATCAAGTATTCGACAATCTATCAAATCTAGTGTTATGTATGATTGGCTTGCACGAGCGGCTGTAGCGTTAGTGGAAGTTCCATAAGTGAGTATAGATTGTAGTAGGCCAACGTGAGGAAGGATTAGCCACTCTTGAGAGAGTATGGATAGGATGTATGTGTATCCTAGTTTGCGAATTTGTAGTTGGATAGTTCATGACAATCTTTTGAGACAAATAAGGTTGGGGTGTGTAAGGTAGTATGGGCCCGTACTACTGAAAGCATAAGACCCACTCACATATCAAGGAAGTCACGAACCCCATGGATTTAGTAATTCCATAATGATGTCATGGTATGAATTATGGCTTTTCTGATGTATGTCTGTTTGTTTTTTAGTATGTTGATCACTAGAGGTTCTGGATCAGGAGCTGACGATATGAAGAGACCACATCTATCTATTGATGAAATTTGTGAGATGATCACCACTCAGGTGACCATGGATATTAGAGAGGTGATCCGGGAGGTTTTTAGGTCTATAAAGACCACCATGATTGAGATGTTCGAAGAGCACTATGTTGCTATCTCAGAGGTTACTATTGCCATAGCCACCGTAACTGTTTCTGTTGCAGGACACCAAGGGAGAGGGTTATTTCAATACCAGGACTTCAGCAACATGAAGTCCCCAGGAGTTTGACGAGGTCAAGGACCCGATTATTTCTAAGAGGTGGTTATCCGATGTGGAGGGTTGCTTCTTCACTTGTTCGTGTTTGGAGGAGGAAAAGGTCAGGTGCGTCGTGAAACTTCTTCGTTTGGTGGAGAAACACTGGTGGAAGCTGGTGACCGGTACTTATTCTCCTGCTTAGAAAACCGCAATGACTTAGGATAATTTTTCAAAGATTTTCCGTATTGAGTATTTGTCGATGGTGAAGAGGGTGATCTTGGCCTAGGAGTATCTATCGTTGAAGCAGATGACAAAGTCAGTGACTGAGATCACCAAGATGTTTACTGAGAGAGATCCTTTTTCTACCCCGAGTATGATCCTTTAGAGCTAGTTCAAATGGCCCATTACTTGAGCATGCTCAACACGGAGATCCACGAGTTTGTTTCGACCCAACGATATAGTTCTCTTTCCAAGTTGTAGTTTTTCACTTGGATTAGAGAGATTGAGATTGAGACCCAGATGAGAGAGTCAAACCCCAGCTCAGTCACAACTAACAAGGAAGCGGTTGATGCCTACTGATTCATGATCTAGAGTTTATAGGGGCCGCACTTCTGGAAAGTGTGGGAAAGCGCATGATGACCCATGTGGATAAGCTACTGGGTGCCATAAATGTGGAAAGGAGTGGAATTTCACGAGGGATTGTCATCAACAGGCTCCGCTATCGAATACCAGAATTTTTTATCACTGTGATCAGGTAGGCCATATGAAGGCCCAATGTCCTTTGCTTACTGCTAGGCCCGTGCATACACCAACCCCGACTACTTTAAGGACTATAGATGGAGGACAATGGAGAGCTGAGGCCCCTAGGCCAGGGGTCGTGCTTTTCAGCTCACAACATAGGAGGCTAGGGCGACGCCTGACGTTGTTACTAGTATGTTCTATTTTATTAGTCTATCAAGTTATTTTATTGTTTTTTTGTGATTTTAGTTCTACTAGGTACCTTCTTAGTGAATTCCTTGCATGCTCTTGTGCATTTTGACTCGGGTGCATGTCTGTTTGTGTCTCAATCCTTTATTAGGTGCTTCAATATGACTCTTGTGGAGTTGGAGTATCTGTTGTGAGTTTCCATCGCCAATGAACATGGGGTTTCTACATTGATCGTTTTTTGGGATTGTACCTTGGAGATATTCGGGGTGTCTTATCTGATCGATTTGATTCCCATCCCTATAGGGGATGTGTGTGTAATTGTAGGGATGGACTAGTTGAGCATATTTGGAGCTATGATCGACTGTGAGATATAGTGGGTGGTAGTTAGAACCCTAAGTCGGGGAGAACTGATTATTTATGGCGAGGTTACCAGCGTTGGTTTGGCCTTTTGTTTAGCTTCCAGAGCTCAACAGTATCTTCAGCATGTATGTTTGCATTATCTTGCTTATGTGGTTGACGCTTGGGATGAGGGGAGAACTTCGGTTGCAGATGTGCCAATGGTCAGAGAGTTTCCAGATGTAATTAAGAGGATTTACCTAGTATGCCGCCCATAAGGCAGGTGGAGTTCAGGATCAATATGACACACGGTGCGACCCGGATTGCAAAGGCGTCGTATTGCCTCGCACCACCATAGATGCATGAGTTTTCCTCTTAGCTTAAGGAGCTATAGAGCTAGCAGTTTATCAGACTGTTCAGTTCACGTTGGGGAGCACTGATCTTGTTGGTGAAGAAGAAGGACAAGATTCATCGTATGTGAATAGATTATCGGGAGTTGAATAGGTTGACAGTGAATAATCGTTACACATTCTCCAAGATTGATCTGAGATCGGGTTACCACCATATGATAGTTCGGGATGAGGACATGGAGAAGACAATGTTTGGGACTCGTTATGGTCATTATGAGTTCGTGGTGATGCCATTTAGACTGACCAATGCACCATCAACGTTCATGGATTTGATGAACATGTTGGATTATTGTCTAAGTCCATAACTATAATTGGTATGTACTTGACCCGATTGGCATGGTCCATTTGGGTTACATGGCATTGGAAAAATTTGGATAGACTTTTGTGAGAAAAGGATATTTATGATTTGTTAATATATTAAAAGTTTTAATATATTAATATGAAATTATATTATTTAATTAGTATTGATCAAGAATTAATTTGGAATTAATATTGTGATCAAAAGGAGACTAATTAAATATATGGGGATTGATTGTTTAAATCATTCATTCTTATATATGTGGGCTTATGATCCATTGTTCTTCATGTTGGGCTAAACCCATGGAGGAACCCATGGATACTCCATGGAGGTTTTAACCCATAGAGCATGAAGAATATAGAAAGACATGAGTTACATGGTGTAACCCTAATATCCACCATATATAAGCACCCAGTGGCTCAAGAATTGGGCACTAGTGTGTGTACACATGAGGACTAGCCGATTTGAGCATAAGAACCTTTTCTCTCAAGTTATTCCAAGATGTTGGTGATGTTGTGTGAACCATTTAAGGTGTCACACTTGAGGCACTAGGCTCTTCATTTCCATGAAATCAAGCTACAACAAAGAGGTATGTAATTCTACTAAAATTTATATTATATGTACTTCATATTATGCTAGTTAGAACAATACCTTGGAAAATTGATATTTGCATTTATAATACAGAAAACATAAATCCAAGGTATTTAGGGTTGCATGTACACCTTAGTAGTGTTAGAATGCTCAAAACCCTTCATTAACCGAGTGTGTAGACCGATGCTCGATCGGTCGGTTATTGTCTTCATTGATGATATTATGGTTTACTCTAAGACTAAGGAGAATCTTTGAGAGTTGTTGGTGCCAGGTTCTCCAAGTGTGAGTTTTGGTTACAAGAGGTCTAGTTTGTATGACACCTCATCAATCAGAACAAGATTATGGTCGATCTAGCCACGATTGAGGCAGTGATGTAGTGGCAGGCCCGAAGATTAGGAGTTTTCTACGGTTGGCTAATTATTATTGAATATTTATTCTGGATTTCTCCAAGATTATTGTTCCTCTGACACGCCTGACGAAGAAGGGTGTTGATTTCCGTTGACGGCTTTAGCAGCATGTTACATTTGAGACTCTGAGTAGGAAGTTATGTGAGGCCTTGGTATTGTCCCTCCCTGAGGGTGTTGAGGATTTTGTGTTATTTGGTGATGCGTTTATCATCGGTTTAGGGGCGGTTCTCATGCAGATAGGTAGAGTCATTGCTTATCCAGGCAGTTAAAGCCTCATGAGGGTAGGTATCCGACTCATGATTTGGAGTTGGGGGTAGTGGTGGTTGTCCTCAAGATTTGGCAACTTTATCTCTATAGGGTCCAATGTACCATTTACACGGATCGTAAGAGTTTGAAATATCTTATGGATCAGCCGAATCTGAAAATGAGGCATCGGATATGGCTTGACGCAGTAAAGTATTATGATTATGAGATTCTCTATTATCTGGGGAAGGCCAATGTGGTTACTAACGCTTTGAGTCACAAGGCGGCTAGTACTCCTGCTCGAGAGCGCTGTATGTGGATGGCCATTGACTCCCCGCTTCTGGATTTGATCGGGGAGGCTCAGGTTACGGGAGTCAAGAAGTAAAATTGGTAGCAGGAGAGAATTAGGGGTGAGATTGACAGGTTTTCTACCAACAGTCGCAGACTTTTGACCCGGTGTGGTCGGGTATGGGTGCCATTTTCTGGCGGGGTCTGACAAATAGTGTTGGAGGAGGCTCATAGGTACAGGTTCTCAATTCACCCTAGAGTCACAAAGATATATCAGGACTTGAGACTTAGCTATTGGTTTCCATGAATGAAGCGAGAGATTGCATGGTATGTGGAGAGATGTTTTACCTGGTTGATGGTAAAGGCTGAGCACCATAGGATGCATGGCAAGTTGCAGCCCTTAGAGGTTACCATGTGGAAATGGGAACAAATCACTATGGATTTCATCACCAAGTTTCCGAGGACGAGCAAGGGTTTTGATGTGATTTTGGTTATCGTTGATCAGTTAACCAAGAGTGCCTACTTTCTTGCAATTCGGGAGAGTTCTTCGGCCGAGAAGTTTTCTGGTATGTATGTGCAAGAGATTGTCTCTTGCCACGGTGTACCAGTCTTTATTGTATTTGATCGCGATGTGTGGTTTACTTCTCGGTTTTGGCAGAAGTTTCATGAGGAGTTGGGTAAGAGACTACTTTTCAGCACCGCTTATCACCCTTAGACTGATGGACAGGGTGAGCGAACAATTAAGACATTAAAGGATATGTTAAGGGCTTGCGTCATCGATTTTAGTAGGAGTTGCGACTCCTACATTCCCCTAGCTGAGTTTTCGTACAAAAAAATTATCATTCTAGTATTGGTGCACCACCTTTCGAGCTTCTCTATGGAAGGAAGTGTTGTACACCATTTTTTTTGGGGATAGGTTGGTCACAAGGTCATGGGTAGGACTGAGGTGGTCCTTCAGACTACAGAGTTTATTCAATAGATCAGGCAGAGATTGCAAGCGAGCCAAAGCTAACAAAAGAGTTTTGCCAACCAATGACGATCGGATTTAGAGTTCCAATTCGTGGATATGGTTTTACTGAAGGTATCACCCTAGAAGGGTCTTATACGCTTCAGGAAGAGGGGCAAGTTGGAGCCCTGATTTATTGGACCATTCCGAGTAGTGTCAACGGTAGGCAAGGTAGCCTATCAACTGGACCTTCCTGAGGAACTTAGTCAGATTCACAACACTTTCCAAAATTCTCAACTTTGGAAGTGTGTGGTTGATGATTCTGTGGTGGTTCCCATGGAAGGCATTCAGGTCGATGATTTCCTGAATTACGTGGAGAGGCTGGTGGCTATTTTGGATAGGAATATGATGGCCTTACACAACAAGGTAGTACCTTTATTTAAGGATCGGTGGTAGCAACAAAAGGGTTCAAAAATCCGAGGCAGATATGTATGATCACTACCCAAACTTATTTGTAGCAATGGACTTCAAGGACGAAGTCTGATTCAAGTGAGGGAGAATTGTAACACCCGGTCCTTGCAGGTAAAATGCTTTTCTTTAATTGTTAAGTTTACATGTTGGGTTTTGATCTATACCGGATGTAGATTTCCTTCTACGCGCTGCATAGATGGATATTTGAAGATGGACCTTTAATGATCTACGCAAGGTGTAGATCTTAAGTATGTAGGGCATACGTGGCCATAGTCCAAACCCTATTTCCGGGGTTTTGAGCCCTATTTAAGGACCTTAACCTTCATGAAACCCCTCCATTCCCAGCCTCCATTTTCCCCAACGTCTCCCTTGAAACCCTAACCACATTTTGGTGCATGTGAGCTTAAAGACTGTTCTTTGAGTGCTTTTGAAGGAAGAAGAAGGTGGTATAGTTTCTTGGAAGCTTGAATCCACCTTGGATCTGGAAGTTCTTCTCCTTCATTCATCTCCGGAAGGTATCAAATTTATACCTTTATGTTTCCATTGGTAGATCTAGTTTAGATGTTAAACTTATGCCATTTTGTCCCATTATTTTGGTCCATTTGAGTATGAACGACACTAGACCTTTTAGAGTGAATTTTCAGAAGTATTTAGGGGTCTCAAGTCATAAAAATGGTTTCTTGGACATATCCAACCATTTATGCATGAGTTTTTGCCCCATGGAAGTTGTTATGATATTAGGGTTTGTTCTTGGGCCTTGATAAGCCATGCAAGTGCATAAAGTTTGGAACTTTATCACTTAGGACATTTATTTTGACCAGATATGAGAGTTAGACGTAATGCCTTTTCGTATAAGAACTTAATGGAGAGTTTGGATTTAGCATGAGTACGCAGGGCGTACTTAAGGTTACACAGCGTGTATCCTAGTTGAACCTCGTATTCAGAAATAAGGCTCTACGCCATGCATAGAGCTGGAGTATAAAGGGCGTACTCGGTCAGATCTTGACCTTTGACTTTTGACCATTGACTGTTGACTGTTGACTTTAATTAAGTTTGTTTTTAGGTCATTTGGGGTAATCGGAATAGTAGATTGAGACCGGGTGCCTGTTTATTATATATGTGAGTTGTTGAGGAAGTGTTCAAAGCAGTTATCAATTCACCTATATTTCGGACTGTGAGGTGAGTTTTCCTCATTGTACTCATGGGTCGACGACACCAATGCCGACCCATTAGGTTATGTATCCTGGTATATAGGATGATGTTGTGTTGGTTATATGTTAGACTGGTAGATCTGTATGATTACCTACATTCACTGGTGATAACTTAGACTGGTAGATCTGTATGATTACATGTACTTGCTGGTTATTGGTTATAGTTGTGTATGTCGACATGTTATTGTATCGTGGGGTTGAGGCGGTCCTGCTTTGTGCTAAAGGTCAAGATACCTGGGAGGTCCAGTTGATATAGTAGGCCTAAGGGAGCGGTCTAGCTTATGTTGTAGGCACGGGAGTGGTCCAACTAGTAGCTAAAGGCTCGGTGGTGGTCCAGCCTTGTGTCGCATGCCTAGTCGCGTGCATTGTATTATGTTGTTGTGTATGGTACTTTGGGGGAACTCAATAAGATTTGGCTGACAGTTTGATTTTAATGTCTAAGGTACATCAGAGGAAAGGGGTAAGGCGAAGACGTGATTGTGCATATCATCCTGGATATTTATTTGACATGATATTAGGATACTCCGATTTATACTTATGGTTTTGGAAATTATGTTTTGTGTGATTTATGGATTTTGAGATGGTTTCAAAATAAAAATTTTGTCATTTTTCGGATGTTACACAAATACATTGATTATAAAACAGAAATTAAAAAAAGACAAAAAAAATGTAAAAATCCAAAACATAGGAAAAAACTAACCCATGTTCTTATATCTAGTTCGGGTGGATTCTTTCAGCGCAAGAAATATTTCCAAATCTTCTCCTTTATAGTTGTCAGTTATCATTTTCAATATCTCCAAATCAGTTTTCATTTGTAATGACGTTTGCGAGACTACAAATATTAATTCCAACCGACTCATCATCGTGACCTTACTCTCATGTACTTGGACATATCGATAAAAATGTTCTTCAAAACGATCGATAATTCTGCAACCCGAATTTTTGACCCGAACCGAAAGTCATTTTCATGCTCTATTTTTTCCTATCGGTTGACGAAGAGGTTGTTCATCTTCAACATCTACCGACTTATCATTTATTTCAATGTGTGATCGACCGACCCATTGTTGTGAACTTGCATCGGTATTTCTCAAATGCTTTGAACCGGAAGAAGTCCTTTGCGTCATACGTATCCATTTTTAGAGCATCCTTCAACTTTAGCCAAAGTTTCATATACGAAAAATATTTGTGGGTTGTTGTTTTTTCATATTGTTCCATGGCAACGCTTAATACATCAAAATTGTTTGACCTGATTTTGTATAGATTGGTAGTATTGTTGTAAATTTTGCCGAATTCGGTACACTTCAACATCACATTGTGCAACTTTGAAGTAATTTGATCAGGATTTCGGGTTATACTTCCTATTAAATCATAGAAATTGGTTTGAAATTTTTCCCAAAAACAAGTAGATGTTTGTGCATCTCCAATTAAGGGGTCTTGGGAAACAGAAATCCATGCTTGTGCTAAATTATATTCCTCCTCTTTTGTCCAAGCCACCCTTTCGCTTTGATTGGTTTGAGTGGTTTTAGCATTTTTTTTTTACTTTCTTTGTTTGTGGTTGGGGTTATTCTAGTTGTGCTTTCGATTATAAAATTTGGTGGTGAAAAATATGGTTGTAAAGGTTGGGGTGGTGAAGGTTGTGGTTGTGAAGGTTTTCGTGGTGATGATTGTGGTTTTGTTTGTAAAGGCTGTTGGTATACAAAAGCAAATTGGAGTTGGTTTCGATAGGGTTGTTGTTAAGAAAGTTTGATATGATTGTTGAAAAATTTTAATTTGTAGAATAACGGAACCACCTCAGAGTGATTTCATAAAAGCATCTAGCTATTGGCGTGGAGTTGTATCTAACTCAAAAAAATTATCGGGATTGTGGTTTCGATAACTTGGTAGGTTATTTTGATTGGGATCCATGATATTTGGATTTTAACGAGAGAAATGAATGTGTATGTAAATAGATGAAAAAAAGAATTATGTGAAAGATATGGTTGTATAAATTGGTATTTATAGTTGAAAATATATTTTTAATTTAAAAAAATGGAATAGAGTCATTGAACGACTTATCAACAAAATCAACCAATAATAAAAAGTTATTAAAGGACAAAATAAAACTACCATCATTAGTAATCTTATGTCATGAACAAGTAAATCAATCTTTTATAGGGTAGTGACTTACTAGGGTCACCAACTCTTGTTTTGAGCTTAAAAAAATATTATTATTATCGGCCATTGTATATCATTTACTATTGAACTTGTTTTTTGTGTTCATATTTAGGGGGTGTTTGGCTTAGCTTTTCATATGCCAAAAGTCCTTTTAGGAAAAGATCAAATCTAAAAGATGTTTGACAAATGACTTTTAAAAACAACTTTTAGATTTTGGATAGAAGAAAAATCAACTTTTTGGAAAAGTCAAGAAAAAACCTGACTTTTTGTAACTTTTCCAAAAAGAACTTTTGCCCTCTAAAAAACTAAGCCAAACACCCCCTTAATCTTTGGGGACTCTTCATTCATCTTCTCCGATGAGTCTCCAACTAACTTGAGTTTTTCGACAAGTTCTTGGACATGAGTTTTTGTTTTTTCCAAATTTTGGAAGAATCGGATTTTTCAAAAAAAAAAATCAATTCAAATCCAAGAAACCAAAATCCAAGTCAAATAAAATCTCAGAAAAACCTTTCAAATATCTATTTTTTTTTCAAAACATTGAAGAATCGATTCTTGAAATGAATTCTTGAGTTCCTAAAATCGTTTGAACCCAAACTCGTTTTCAAGAAATTTCCAGGAAATCGTTTTAAGGTTTGATTTCCAGAACTCATGTTCACAATTTTTTTAGAAATCACTTCAAGGTATGATCTTATATGTGCCAATAACTCTTCGGAAAATTAATGTTTGCTAGAGACTCTCCAAAACAGATGATCAGAAACTCACCGAAGATGTCAAAGTTGTAGAAAACTGGCTTAACTTACAATAGTTGGTCGTCATAATGATAAATTTTAGCACCAAAAAGAAGTTTCATTGTAAATGATTTATACAAAATAAATAAAATATCCATTGTAGAAAAGCTACAATATTTTATGTAATTTCTATCTATTTGTGTTTTTAATAAATAATTATTATAGTAATATATTAGTTATATTTAGGGGTGTTCGTTTGGATGGATCGGTTCAATCCGATCCAATTAAATAAATCCATATTGATTTCGGTTTTCAAAATATGGATCCAAATAATCTAAACTAAATTCAAATCCGATCCGATCCAATTACAATCCGGTTGGATCGGTTTTTATAATTCGGTTTTCAAAAACTAAAACATTTTAAAATGACATATAATTATAATATTATCCAATTTTTATAGAAGAAGCAAAAAAATATTTAGTTGTGATTTAAAATTTATAAACTACTAAGAATGTATAGTATAGTTTAATATCCATTAGATAAAGAATTTTAAGAGAAAATGCATATTAATGTTTTTTATTAGATGAAACTTTTTGAACTTATTTGAAAAAAAATAAATTCTAAAATTAATAAATAGTTATAGTTATATTAAAAATAAATAAATAATAAACTGTTATTCGGTTTTTTTGGATTATTCGGTTCATATTTTATAACCAAAACCAATCCAAAATCCAAAATAGTAAATCGGTTTTGTTGAAAACCAATCCGAATATCCGAACCAAATAGTCCAATCCAATTTATCCAATTGGACAATTCGGTTTTATCCAAATAATGAACAGTTTTAGTTATATTAAGATTAATTATTACACATTTATTTAAAAGTGTTATCTTTTGATAATATTTTTAATAAAACGTCACTTATATTCTAATATATAAAATTCTACATTTAAATATAAAAGGTCAACAATTTGTAGTATCTTCTCTCGTGGTCCATAGGCTGGCTGCTTGCAAACAAAGTCACTCCCATAACCCTTTAGTCAACTTGCAATTGATGTAATTTTTATATGAAATAATGAAAACTAGCTCCATGGTTAAATTTGCCGTCTTAGAAATTAATAAATATTCATCTTATTTTAAACGACATTCTAAAACCCTCTAAATTTGAAGTTATGGATGGAGGACAATTAGTGACAATCAAAAAGGCTTGTAGCTCAATGATATATTAAGTTGAATTTCAATGTTTTTTTTTGGAGACAAAAGATAGACTTTAACATCATATCATCATATCATCATATTATATTATAAATAAAGTATTTTTTCTTTCACTACATCAATTTGAAACTCTCAATTTTTTATATTTCCATATAATTTATTTAATTTATTAACTTAAATATGTTGTTAGTTATAAACATTATCATAAATAAAAGATTTATTGAATTACCATATACTAAATTTGTTGACTTCAATATAGTTTTAAATACATAACCTAAATTAATATATTAAATAAACTTAAAAATATAGTGTAAAAATTAAAACCTAAACTAAAATATCAAATACAGTTTTAAAAATTCAAGGTATATTTTTTTAAATAGTTAAAAAAATATTAAAAATGATAAATATAAAAATCTTAAATCTAAAAATCGAATTAATTAAAAGATGTCAAAAACTATTTTTTACAATAACTAAAACTCAATTAAGTTCTTTTTTAAATTAATTTAAAATAATAAATAAAAATAACATAAAGTTATAAACTCAATTATGTCACAATAAAAATAGTGCTTGATAATTTAAATAACCTAGGAAACATTTTTTCTCTTACCATATCATTTAGAAACTCATAACTCTTCATATTTCCATATAATGTATTTAATTTATTAACTTAAATATGCTGTTAATTATAAAAATTATCTTAAATTGAAGACTTCTTGAATTATCACTATGGTATTATAAATTGTTTGACTTCAATAAAGTATTAAATATAGTGTAAAGTTTAAAAACTAAAGTAATAAAAATCCAACATATGTTTTTAAAATAGTTGAAAGGAAATTACTAAATATGATAAATATAATAACTAAAATTTAACTAATTTGTTTTAAATTAATTTATAATAATAATAATAATAATAATAGTTAAAAATAACATGAAATTATAAAATAAATTATGTTACATTACAAATAGTTGTTGATAATTTAAATAATATTCATGATGAAATTAAAACGTCACCAAAAAAAATTATATTTAATAAATTATAACTATAGTTAATTAAAATAATGAGTACTATAACTATTTTTTTCCTAAAAAAAGAACTTCCTTAATGAGGGTTCCATGCCTGAGTAATCTCTCGATGCAAATATAAAGTTATGCATCATGTTCTAGAGTAGTGTGATAATTTAAATATGGATCAATAATTTATTCATCATATATTCCACATGTTTACTAAGTCAACACAACTAATTTTATACACACGTAAAGTGTCAGTAGAGACCATTAAATGATTTGATTTTAATAAGTTTTATATTATTTATTATTCAAATTAAATATAATTTTGCATCAACTAAATGTAATTATTATTATTTTATAGTTAATAAAAATGACATAAATTTTTTCAATAATGTATGATTACCAAAAATTTAACTGTATAATTTTATTCTGCGCAATGCGCAAATATTCGTCTAGTTAGTATAGAAAGTATAGGTTTATCATTCTAAAAAAACAGATATTAACAATAATGACTTTCATCATGTACCCTTAATAACTACACTGAATTATATAAATGGCCATTGCCCCTTCCTTTCATTATGTTTTGTCGTTGACTTTCTCTTTGAAATCCAAACAATACTTCTCCTGTAAAAGTTGTATTTGTTGATCACCACCCCACATCGTCACTGCTTAATTCTCAGGTCACCACACCACACTTGATTCCCCTTCGTTTTCGTCGCTTGATTCGTCAGTCACCGATAACAGTTTGATCTTCTTGAATGGTGGTTATCACCTTCATTCAATGCTACCAATGCCACTTGATTCGTCTCCTCTTTCCTTGGAATCTTTTCCTGATTCAGTTTCATTTTGGATTTAGACTTGTCGGTTTTCGTTTTTATGATTGTGTTTGGAGAGTAAGCAAGATTATGTGGTTTTGACGATAAGAGCTTGTGATAATTAATAAGTGGTTTTGGTTTCTGCCTGAAAGTTATTAAGTGGTTTTGTTTACACTCAATCTCTTGTTTTGGTTTCTACCTATAAGTTAGTATGTGGTTTTGGTTTACACTTAAGTTCTAATCAAGTTTAATGTCACACCCCCGAACCAGACGGCGGAAACATCCGAGGGCTCGCGTGACTTAAATTGAAATATCATCACAATGTATATACATGAAACATAACATAAACATCACCATGCATAAATATATTACAACTGACATAGATTAAATCAAGTATATTCTCTAAATATTACATTTCCACAACAAATTGTTTGAGAGTTTTTCAAAACATAACATCCTAATACACTTACTATTGTTCTTCAGTTTATCTGTTACCTGAGAATACAAGTTATTTTGAAACGTCAACATATGGAATGTTGGTGAGTTCATAAGCAAGTTTGATATAAAAATGTTTTGTGTAGTTTATAAAAAACCCAGAAAATTCGATATTTTCTGAAACGGCAATTGTTTATAAAAAAAGTGTGAAGATCCATAGGTTTATAGATGAATGATTTCAAAACGTGTATAAATGAGAGGCTTTGCATTATAGTTGTTGAAAGTACAAGTGACTAATATTGATTTCCCCTGAAAAACCCGATGTTTTCCGATAAGTAGTACGATCGTTTTGTATTATTATATCATCACAACGACTAAATATGATTTCCCTTGATTACTTAGATGGTATTGGATATTTATGTGAGTCGTTATAACAATGCATGATAATGACTAGTTCGTCTATCTTGGCATTCTAGTGAACGCCATAATTGATCTTAAGATTTTGTCACCCTAGACTGGCCGAGTCTAACTGTAGCGAACAACTTAGGTGTAGGGGAGTCACCCCCATATAGATCTATACACAAACTCTCGCTCTCCCTTCAAGAGACTTTGATTAGAACCACAGACTACGACCGATACTTATTGGTGTCACCCGTTATTACTTACTTAATCCAAATGAATTTGATTACCATTGATTAACGACCTAATTTTTGTTTACTTAAATAGAAGGTTGTTGAAGCAAAAAAGTGACCCTCTTGAACTGAAGCTACTGTAGCCTCCAAGCCACCGCAGTCAAGCAAGCTTCATCAGCAATCATCAACCGAAGTCTTCAGAACCGCAGTCTCTATCTAGTTTAAATTTGTCTTTTCTGTAAAACACTCTATTGTCCAGTATGCCTTGCATGGCTACTCTTAGAGTTGTAAAGCTATTATCTTTTTGAGTCTCTATAAATAGAGCTCATTCACATGTATTCAAAAAAATCGCATCCAGTTCTAACACTCATCTCAAAGTTAACTTTCTATCTTATTTATCCAATCTTCTTACTCTCTTAATCAATCACATCTCTCCTCAGAGCAAGTCCTCTGTGACTTAATCACTAAGTTTGATCTCACTTATTAACTTGGTATGAATGCACTCCTTGTTATGAATCAGCTTATGTGTATACTTGATATAACAATTGTTGTCATTTACATTTCTTTACTTTTCCGCAACTAACTCACTAACTTCTAACTCTTAATATTATTGTTGAGCTTTTAGATCCTTCGAGATTAACTATTTTGCTATATACTTGTTCTAACGTTTGTTCAAGTGTGTCTCTAAGTTTTTCTCTCAACAATTGATATCAGAGCCATAGTGGTTGCTTTTTGAAAATCGAAACTCTGATTTTTCGAAGAGCCTTCTATACCACTGAAGCTCATTCCTAAAACAAACAAAAAACAAAAAAAAAAAACTTCAAAACATGGCACAATCGTTATCTCTGAATGTTTCCAACAGTGTTGGTGGTTTAAATCGAGCCCCAATACTAGTTGCAAATGAATATCATCACTGGTCACAATGAATGAAAAGATACTTAAGAAGACTTGGTAGAGATGTATGGCGATCCATAGAAGAAGGACCACATGTTCCAGTCCTTACACCAATCCAAACTGACGGAGCTACAACAAGACTAGGGGGAGGTCAACCAGCTAGGAGTCGTCCCACAAAGGATGATCCAGATAAAATGGAAAATGATGTTGTTGCTTTTTATGAAATCTCATGTGGAGTTGCTCCTGACAACTTTGATATTATCATAAATTGCAAATCAGCAAAAGAGATATGGGATGCTCTCAAGAATCTGTAAGAAGGCTCAGAGCAAGCTCAAGACAAGAAGCTCACAACTGCACTCAATGAATTCAAAAACTTCAAAGCTCAGACTGGTGAAATCTTGGATGACTCCTTCAAAAGATTCAACCTGATTGTCACCAAGTTATCCAATGCGGGCACCATCCGCAGTAACCATGAAACAAATCTTCAGTTTCCTTAATGGCTTGGGAAGACATTGGACCACGGACAAAATGATAGTCCAAGGTGATAGAAAGATTCATTCCTTATCACTCTACAAACTCTATGGGGAACTCCAAGTACAAGAATCAACGGTACTCAAAGACTGTGCTGACTTCGGAGGACCTCTGGATCTCATAGCACAAACCCCACAAAACCAATCTTACACTCCCTCGTATGATACTTCACCGCAGTCATACGAAGCTGATACAGAGTATAACGATGAAGAAGAATTTCAAAAGGCAATCGCTCTTGTCAGCAAATAATTCAATCGACTACCACCTCACTCCTTTCGCAAAAACCAACAATTCAACAAACCACCCTTCAATCGTAATTTCAACCCACAAACAAATCACTCATATTATCCTAAAAATTCTCATCCACCACCGCAATCTCACAATACTCAACCTAAGGAAGCACCGCAGCCTACTCAAACCTCTAACTCCGTACTCCCTCAGAAGACAAGAATGATGTTGTTGTTTGTCACAAATGCAACAAAGAGAATCACTTCGCAAGAGATTGTAAGGCCAATGTAGTTAAAGACAGACCATTCTACCTTAGAATGGCTCAAGAGCTGGAAGAAAAGGAGAAAGCAAGGCATACGTAGCCCATGTCAAGAGAGACCATCAAGTCTGGTCATCCGGAGATGAAGATAAAGCTATCAGCAGTGTTAACGGCAAAGGGAAAATCTGCATGATGGCAACTATGGATGATGATGGGTCTACAAACATAAACAAAAACTACTGCTACATGGCAAAGGATGGAACTCTAAGCATTGTTGAACAGGCTTTGTGCAAGGAGGAACAAGAAGATGAATGGTTAATTTATAGTGCCTGCTCCTTGCACATGACCGGAAGGTTAGAATACCTTCGGGATTTCAGGCCTGTATGAAATGGTGGAAATGTTACATTCGGCAACAATGCGAATGGAATCATTCGAGGTTACGGTGTACTCACTACGGAGAACTTCACAATTCGTAAGGTTGCTTATGTAGAAAGCCTTAAACACAATCGCATCCGTGTTGGCCAACTATGTAAGGCAGACCATTGAGTTGAGTTTGATGATCAATTATGTTATGTTATGACGAGTGATAGGAGCTCCTACTTGATCAAGTCACGATCCGAGGGCACCATGTTTCCTCTAGATGTCTCTCTCATCATTGGAAAACCTTAGTTGTGCTTTCTCTCCAAAGCTTTATCCGAAGTTAGCTGGTTATGGCACCGCAAGCTCGCTCATCTCAACTTCAAGTATATCAACACTTTGGTTACTGGAGAGCTAGTCAGAGGATTACCCATTCTCAAGTTCAACAATGACACTCTATGTCCTGCTTGTGAATGTGGTAAGCAATCCAAAGTAAGTCACCCCTTGGTGATTGACTCTTCAATATCTGAACCACTTGAACTTCTACACATTGATCTCTGCGGTCCATCAACTGTAGCCAACCTTCATCACAAAAAGTACATATTGGTTATAGTTGATGACTTCACCCGCTTCACTTGGGTATTCTTCCTCAGACTCAAATCTGAAACACCGCAGATTCTCATCAACTTCATGAAAGAGATAGAACTCCAGATCAAGCTGCCTGTAAGACGCATCCGTAGTGATAATGGAACCGAATTCTCTAACCATCCAGTCAACAGCTTCTTGGGGTTAAAAGGTATCACTCACAACTTCTCAGCTCCTTATACACCTCAACAAAATGGTGTAGTAGAGAGAAGGAACCGTACATTAGTCGAAGCAGCTAGATCCATGCTAACCTTCGCACACCTTCCTCTTTACTTCTGGGCTGAAGCCGTAGCAACTGCATGCTTTGTTCAAAACCGAAGAATCATGTGCAAACGTCTCAATAAAACACCATATGAGGGTCTCAACAACAGGAAACCAAATGTTCGTTTCTTTCACATCTTTGGGTGTAGATGTTTTGTGATCAATAACAGAGATCAGCTTAACAAATTTGCACCAAAGTCCGATGAAGGTAGTTTTCTTGGCTATTCTACGAACAAGGTTGCTTACTGGGTTCTTATCAGACGTACAAGGCTAATCATTGAGAGCTTCGATGTGAAATTCGATGATTCTTACATCCACAACACCCCTCCATCCAATGAAACCACTGCCATCATGGAAAGTGACATTTCTGCTTCTTCAGGTCCTCTAAACCTGGTTGTAGTCAATTATGATAATCTTTTCGACCATGATGGAACTGCAAAACTATCCGAAGTTCTTGTGTCGCCAACTGCTCAACAACAACACGTTGATCTTTCTGGTCCGTCTCTATCCGAAGTAGCATCTCTCAATACTTTCACCTCTTCGGTTGAGGGGGAAAGCTGTACTCCGGATCAAGCAACAACCATCGAGGTTCCAGTATTTGATGATGCTCAATCTCCTCTCCTCAGAAGATCACTACCATCAAACATATCTTCGAATTTGGATGATGAAATCATAAAGACCATTGACACTCGAACCGATTCAAGAATCATTTCTCTCCCATCAGCAGTCCAGGGGGAACCTTCTCAGGTTCCAGAGGAACTCCCATCAACAATCTAAGGGGAACCTCTCCAAGCTGCTCAAGAAAATTTCATTCTCACTCCAACAAGACAAGATAACTCTGTAGGATGTTCTCAAATCCAGGAGGAACTGCCATCCCCATCCGAAGAAACCTTTGACATTGAAGACATTCCGTCTACCGCAACCGCTGACCATCTGATGCCTCGTCTACACGTATGGACGAAGGACCACCCACCAGGTCAAATCATTGGCAATCCGTATACAGGTATCCAGACTCGATCTGCCAAGGACTTATCTGACCATTGTCACTACGCAACATTCATGTCTAAAGTTGAGCCACGATCGATCAAAGAAGCATTATTGGAACCTGATTGGATTTCTGCAATGCAAGAAGAACTGGAAGAATTCGAAAGAAACAAAGTATGTCAACTTGTTCCCATACCGCAAGGCCATACTATTGTTGGAACAAGATGGGTGTTCAAGAACAAGTTAGATGAATCTGGTGCGATTATCAGAAATAAGGCAAGACTAGTTGCAAAAGGGTATAGTCAACTGGAAGGTGTTAACTATGACGAAACATATGCTCCGGTGGCAAGAATGAAAGCAATCCGAATCTTTTTAGCATATGTTGCCCACAAAAACATCAAGGTACACCAAATGGATGTTAAGAGTGCTTTTCTCAACGGGGAATTGAAAGAAGAAGTTTACTTGCAACAACCTCCCGGGTTTGAAAATATTGAATTCCCTGATCATTGCTACAAGCTTCAAAAGGTAGTCTATAGTCTGAAGCAAGCTCCAAGAGCTTGGTACGAGACTCTTTCTGAATTTCTAGTCTCTTTAGGCTACAAAAGAGGAGTGATTGATCCCACATTGTTTAGAAATGCAAACGGTGACCACCTTATGCTTGTACAAATATACGTGGATGATATCATGTTTGGATCGACTGATCAAGGAATGGTGAATGATTTTGCTAAGCTCATGACAAACAAATTTCAAATGAGCATGAATAGATAGAGATTAACTTCTTCCTAGGTCTTTAAGTCAAACAAATTCAACAAGGGATATTCATTCATCAAGAGAAGTACACCACTGAACTTTTGAAGAAATTATCTATGGACAACTGCTCCTCGAATAAGGTCCCTATGGCCTTCAGATATAAGATCTCTGCTGATCCCTTTGGCGAATCTGTGGATCACAAGACTTATAGAGGCATCATTGGCTCTCTTATGTACCTCACCGCAAGCCGATCAGACATTTTCTTTGCTACTGGTGTATGTGCAAGGTATCAGGCTGATCCAAAAGTGTCACACATGACTGCATCCAAACAAATTCTCCGGTACCTGAAAGGAAGCAAATCTCTTGGTCTATGGTACCCCGCAGGAAATGATTTCAGTCTGCAAGCTTTTACCGATGCGAATCATGCTAGATGAAAACATGATCGAAAAAGTACATCTGGTGGATGTAAATTTTTGGGAGGTAGACTCGTCAGCTGGTCCTCAAGAAAACAAAGTCGTGTTTCTTTGTCTACCGCAGCCAGTTGTTGTTCTCAAGTTTTATGGATGAAAACACAACTGTTAGACTACGGATACAGAATGTTGCAGATATCAATCTACTGTGATTCTGAAAGTGCCATAGCAATTTCTAATAATCCTATTCAGCACTCCAAGATGAAACATATTGAACTAACGTATCATTTCATCAAAGACCACATTCTGAAAGGTAACATCGAACTCATCTTTGTCCCTACTCATGAAGAGATTGCTGATGGCTTTACAAAAGCACTTGACTCTACCAAAATCAATGCGTTCTTACAAATGCTAGGGATGATGAATCCGGACCGTCAATTCTTCTTTAATTGATAGGTACCACAGACCCTCTTAGTCTCCATTGCGGTCCTAGCTGAAAAACGTTTATAATAGATGGTTTTGGTATATCTTGTGTACCGCAGTCTATGAACCGCAACCATATGTTATATGTATCTTTCATGGGACTTTATTGCTTATTGCTACTAACTTTTTGTACAAGTGCTCTTCTCAGTTTCTCCCACTGCAGTCATCCGCAATGACAAAGAAGCCATCCACAATGATGTGTTCATCCGCAGTTACATAAATTGTTTCTCAGACTGATCTTCCTTTTTCAAATCAAAAATAGTATGCTATTTAATGATCCTTCATTAAATAAAACATTAAATAAAAACACTCCATTGAGATACTGTCTCATTCTTTTTCTCTAAACCTCGTGTCAGACCTATTTTAGGTATGATGACAAAATAAAAGATTTTCCAAATCAAATCCTCTAATATGTCTTTTCCTAATACCCCAAACCATCACATCCGTTACAACATCTACTTTATCCAACAGATTTTTCTCACCCCCTCCACACGTTCTCAAGACGTGATACAACATCTAAGATTTCATTAAATGCAGAGTTCTTTTCTGGTTAATCCCAATTTCAATCTTTATCCCTTTTTGTCAATCTGTGGCTAAGATTAAAGATGCTAATTCAAAGATAAACCCAAACGTTTTTACCCAATTTCACTTAGGTAAAAAAGGAAAAACGTTTCCCGCTCCATTAAACCACCATAAAACCCTTTTCTTCACCACAAAGAAACGTTTATGCTCTCAAAATCCTTAATCCTTTTCTGCATTCTTCAAGCTCTCTCAAACTCAACAATGGTGAAATCCGGTGTGTCAAAGGAACAATCAAAAGCCTCTAGATCAGTAAACCCAACTGGTTCAGACTCTCCCAGAATTGCCTCAAGAAATTTCAGGGCCATCTTCGAAGAACAACCCTCATATAATGCTCCCAACAAACTCATGATCAAATTTCTAAAAAATCACCCTCTGTCTGGTCCCTTTGACGCCTTCACAGATGTTGTTCCAATCTCAACTCTCTTTAAATGTGCTTTTTCTACCTATCGCCCAATTGATAACCCCCAATAAGTTCACCTAAACCTTATTAACGATTCTTTGGTAATTCTATCCAAAGAAAAGTTTCTTACTGCCATTTGAAGCCGAAGTGTTTCTTTTATTGGATCTTCTACTTGCTCATGGTGACCTCCTTCTTTGGGTGATTATGACTAGTTTGAAGATTTGGATCTTATCTTTTCTGCTTCATTGGTTGTGCTTTGAAGCTGAAGACCTTCATTTTAGAGATTCATGGCCAGTTTTAGACTTCACAGACACTTCAGAGTTTCAGAGACATTTCAGCACTTGATTTCATTTTATTACCACACTTGCTAGTCGGACTATTGTATTATAGCCTTGTATCACTTATTGTATCTCTCATCATTTGTAAGCATTTAGGGAGAGAATGTTGGGGCATGTAAATGCTCCACAAATAATGAGTGATAGTTAGGTTATATTTTCCCTTTATTGTATTTATGGTGTAAATACTCTCCCTCTTATATAAAGCGAGAGTTGGTCATATCTTACTTTTTAGCTAGCTCATTTCTTTTTCTTAGTAAAATTACACTTCTCACAATGTAATTCTAGAGAGAGAAAGTGGTGGGTTCTCCCCACCTAGGGAGAGTTTCTCTCCCACCATGTTCTTCATGAAATATATTATTATTAACTCTTGTTCTTAGTCTTTTCTTATGAACTCATAATATGTTCTTCGTGTTCATACTTCCAAAAACACAACTAATCTCAAGATATCCTTCTTCCGCATTCACCGTTCGTTATAAAAATGGGTTCCAACAAAGGTAAGCCTAACAGACGAGGAGAAGAGGACTGCGAGGTTCCACTAATCGTGTGTGTTATCCAAGGCTGTCGAGTATACGAAGGGCGCGTTGGCCTACTTCGCAATATGATTTATTTGGACCTTACTAGCAATGCTAGTGGGCCACTAAGGCCTAACAGAATGTAGTTTCCATTGAGGGTCCCTTAAGCATGTAATTGGGTCACAGTAGGCCCAAATAACATATATTATTATTGTTAGGCCCAAAAGTCATGTTAATGGGTCACGAAGGCCCAATAAGCATGATTTGAATCTTTCAAGCCCAAAAGTTTGAATATTTACTCTTTTTATGTATGGTATAATTGTCGGAAGGTCTGATTGATCAATTGTTAAATAGTCAAGGCACGAAGTTTGTTGATTGTTTTATAACGATATTTAAATTAATGAAAATATATGCACATTTTTACATTCTAAATTCCTAGTTAGGATTTTGGTATTTTTGACCTAATATCTTAATAATAAGCTAATTGACTCAAAATATTGGTTTGACCTTTCAGCCATTCTTTAAGGAAAATGACACTTTTAGTCCCTTTTTATGAAAAAATGGCATTTTAGGTCCTTAAACTATTTTTCTTGATATTTTGACCCAAGACTTATTTAAAAGACGTTTTCAGCCCAAAGTTTACTTTTTGGCAGTTTCAGCCCCTTTAGTACAAAGATTTTCATTTATAGTCCAAACTTTCGCAACTTTCACAAATTTGACCCAAAATCCAAAAACTTTGCATTTTTAATCCTTTTTGGCAAAAAGGGTAATTTTAACCCCTGAAATAGATTTATTTATCTTTTTACCCACTATTTTGAGAAATTTACCATTTCAGCCCCTTAAAACCCATTTTTTTCACAAATTTGGGCCTATGGGCCGAAAAGCCCAAAGTTTGGCCCAATATGCTACAATTTACATTTTTATTCCTTTGAAGAGCATAATACTCATAAAAAAAATTTATTTTAACTGTTTTGACCCTTTTGGTCCTTATAAAAACCATGAATGACAACCTTTATCCCAACTTTTATTTATTTGACAAAATAGCCCAAAAATGAGTTTTATGTTGTAACATGCTTATTATAACCTTATATGATAATTTTTCTTGACTTGTTAAGTGTAATACATCCTAGATCACGTATCTTTCCTCCTTGAGCTATAGGTTTCGAGATTTCTTTCATTTTTGGCACATATTTACCACATAAACACATGAAATCACACATAACGTACAAATACACATAGATATACACATTTTACTTGTATTCTTCCCCATAAAACTTGTGAAAACCGAAAATAGAGGGGTATGAACTCACCTTGCTTTGATGTTCACGGTTTTGAAGAAGGAAATGGAAGAGTTTGATGCTATTTTCAGCCATAGCAAGCTTCCTTAAATGGATCTCGAACTTAGGATGTTTCTAAGATGATCATGAGTTTGCATGAGTTAAGAAGAGAATTTTGATAAAACAAAGAAACTAGATCATGGATCTAAGCACAAACTTACCAAGAATGATGATTTCTTATGGAAGAACCCTCTTGAAATGCCCTAGATCTCGAAATTTTGATGGAGTACTGAAGGTATTCTTGAGAGAGTTTGGAAAGGTTAAGGAATGAATTATGTGTGTGTGTGTGTTGATGCTCTCGGCTGAGAGTAGAAGAAGAGAGGGGAGAGAGATAAAATGAGTTAACATGCATGGAAGTATGGGATTTGTGCATGGGTTTCCAATGGACAAATATGAGGTGTCTTTCCCTCACAATTCTTCATTTCTTCCTTTTTATTTATCTACTTTTTACTTTTTTTTTAACTAATAGGGCCGAGATAGAGAGAAGGAAGAGAATGGCTTGGGCCTTTTGTGCTTGAGTCAATCATATGAGGCCCAATTTGATGATTTTCGGCCCATTGGGCTTCTAGGGATGTTCACGGCCCAAATTAGCATAAAGGAATGGATTTGAGTCCATTAAAGATATTTGAATTTGCTATGGCCCAATAAGGCCCATTAAAGATAACCTAGTCCATTTTAGGCTTATAAGGCCTAAAAGGTAAAGTCTCTTGAAAGTGGGTCCGATGAGAGCCCCTTTAAGAGTTCTAAGCCCAAAATAGTCAAATTGGAAGTTTATTGGCTCATTAGGCCCAATAAGGAAATCCTAGTCCATATTGGACTTAAACCGGGATTTCCAGGATTTCCAACCTTTTGTTGACCATTTGAGTGTTTTCATAGAGTGTTTGATGGAATTTTGTTGTCATTGAATAAGCACCATACATGCTTCCAAGTTTTAGTTACAATGTTATCCTTATTAAGTGTTTACAAAGCATCAAAATTTCTAGTTGTGACATTTAATACCACATAGACAATATTGTTTATGTAATAAAATATCAATCAAGTGTTTCCCTCCCTTCTTGAGGTCGATGGTTCAAGTCTTGTCTGGGATAGAGGTGGATTAAAGAGTAATCTAGAAGTAGACTAGATTTGTTGTTCAAAAAATCTCCAAAATAATGACTTTATACAATAGAAATAGTAGTTTCAAAGTATAAATTCCGTCCTTGGGAATGGTCCTAATGCAAGAAAGCATCAACATAAATTGTCATCCTTAAGTGAAGCTTAGATTTATGTCATTGGTATTTGAAAGTGTAGAAGTTCTAGGTTATTGGGTGTACACATGAAATATTAGTTGGTAGTGGATGCGACGTAAGATGGAAAAGAAAAGGGTGTGTGTTGTGTGGGTACATGATGGTCCTTATAATTTAGTCAAATAAGTAATGAAAATTCTAAAAAAACAAATGGTAAAATAGTCATTTTCATGGATTAGGGACTAATTATACAAGAAAATAAAAACATTAGGCACTGAACTTGTGGTGTTTTTAAAGCACATAAACCATTTAATTTAGTCTAATAACCATAAAGAATGACAAAACTTTATCTAAAATTTCATATGAATATAACATGTTTATCATCATAAAACTAAAAGCCTTAGACTTCATTTAGTTACGAGAAAATGGAGTGTTTTCCTTGAAAAAATAATTCTAAGAAAAGTAAGAATTTTGAAAACTTATTTAGTTAACATTTTTCAAAAAATTTCCAAAAAATATGAAAATCCAAAATTACATAGAAATTGGAATTGAAAAAAATAGTAAATATTGTTTTTCCATATTTTTCGAACTCTAAATTTTTTCTAAAATGCACATACAAACTCATCTCCATCCATACCCCCAAACCCTACTCGCCCCGCCCCAGCCCACCCCTCATCTCATCTCACCCCAATACACCCCATATGACTCCATCCCACCCATATCCCAATCCACCTCAGCCACCCACCACACCCACCCGTTTAACATCTTAGGCTGAACTTTGTTATATTAAACTTACATACATAAAATAGGTAAAATTTAAAATTAAATAAAAAAAATAATAGATAATGATATATTATTAATTACATAAATATTTAAGTACAAATATTTATGTAATTAAAAAAATTAGAAGAAAGGATAAAAGTGTACATTTGATAAAAGATAGGTTTGACTACATGAACTAAGCAAACTAAGTGCATATGACTTAAATGTGTTAAAATATAGACGTGGAGGACCATACATGAAATGTGTGAGATTTCAAGATGGAATTTCGGAGAAATGGTATCACATAGTTAAATTATGACCGTGGTGGAACTAAATAGTGGAGTATATAAAGGAGGTGTTCTTCCCAATTATATAATAACACTTTAATTGTGGTTGAAATCATAATTTGGTATTAGAATTAATATTTAAAGTAATATAAAGTTTTTGGGTGTTATTTTGAATATTTTGGGACTTAATTGAGATATAATAATGCTATTGGGGCTTATTTGTGACCATGTTCGACTATTGGTAAAGTTTGGAGAGTTTGTAAGTCATATGAGAAAAGTACAATGTTTAAAGGAGTAAAATTAACCCATTTCATTATTTGAGTTGTGTGTTGAAAGAACACGAGCCGTGCGTTCGTTCAATTATTTCATGTCACAAAAAATTGTTTTGCTCATAATTTTTTCATACGAACTCAAAATCATGCATAGTTTTTGCATATGTTTTAACATAAGGAAGATTTTGATACCATAAAATTTCAAATTTGTAAGTAAAGATATTAATAAGATACTTAATACGACATTAAATAGGATTTTGACACACATATTAATCCGCATAGGTGACACTTGAGTTCCCAACTTATTCTTGAAGAGAAAGGGAGACATTAGAGTATTTTCACTCCTTTAAAGGTTAAGAGATATAATTTTTGGACTTAGGCGAGTACATACCCAGAGTACATGTCCCCTACTTAAACGTTAAGAGGTATAAAATTTGGGAATGTAATGTGATTTAAGGAAATGGTTATGTATAATATTTGTTACTTTGAAAAAGGTTTTTTCAAAATATTGTAGGAAATCTAGACTTAGGATTTGGGTTATTGTATTCCATTCCATAATTGGATTTTGGTATTACTCACGAGGATTCCCAATCCTAAAGTTATTATACTAACATGTACTTGAAAGATCTTTATACTTAAAAATCATTATACGATGATATTTGCTAGATAATATATGATCCCAAAGGGTGACACTAACAACAACTTGATGTAAATATATTATTTATAAGAATTTGATCATTGAAAAATATTTATATTTTTGTATTTAATGGGAAAATTATTATTTTATGAAAATAATATTTTACCAACATATAGAGAATTATTGTTTCTATGAAATAATAATAAAATAAAACCTTAACTACTTCAATTCATATGGTATGAATATATATATATATATATATATATATATATATATATATATATATATATATATATATATATCATGTACATTTATTTGGTCACTTTGAGTATCATTTAGCTGGCACATGTAACATCTAGTTACAAGATTGAGTGAAAGATAAACCAAGGCCCCATATTCCTCACTAAAACTGTAGGTCCCTTTGTAAGATGGGAGGTTGGCTTGTTTGACTTGTCACACACCTATGCTTTCTTACAAGAGCTTACCTACATAATTAATGGATGTATGGTCATTTAGATGTGTTACTTAGTATATAAAGAAGTGTACAAAAGAAAAACAACCACACTTTTCTTATTCTTTATCTTTGTAAAAGCTGAGAGCATTTTCTCTCTTTCCCTCCACATTGTCTTGCAATTTGATGCATGATTTGAGTGCTTATAAGTTTCTTCTCCTTAAGACTAATTTGGTATTAGTTCTTAATGGATTAAGAATTGCTTAATACAAGAAGGAGTAGCATCCACGCCAAGTTGAGCTATTTTTTGGTGTTTCTACTTAGGTGAAATTCTACATCTACATGCTTCATCAACTTCCAACCTCACGAGATGAATTAAAGTCCTAAAAAATTGTAGTTCTTTTTATTCCTATTGTTATGTTTTAATCTTTTTAAGTTTTTCAAAATGATCCTTAGTGGTTTAAAATGGTTTTAATTTTATTCATTTTAAAATCCTTCCATTGCTAAACTCACAGTTTTATATAGACTATTTTTTAATAAAACCCAACAATTTGTACCAGTGCCATTTTTGCAAGATTGGTTATACTATTAGATTATTTGGTCTAATATTTGTTTTTGGAAAACATGCATGATTTTTTTTATTAAAATGTATCATACATATTTTCTGTACCGACTTTATATTGTTTATAATTATTATTTTTAGGACTCTAAGTTTATATGCATCTTTTGAATCATAAAAGTTTTCTTAGAAAAACAAATAGTTATTGTATATATATATATATATATATATATATATATATATATATATATATATATATATATATATGTGTGTGTGTGTGTGTGTGTGTGTGTGTGTGTGTGTGTGTATGATGTGCATAAACTAGCCATGGGCTATTTGTGATGTTACTTGTGTTGACTTTTTTTAAAATGATTGTAATATTTATTTATTCATATCGTATGTAATAGTTAAATTTATAGTTTTCTTGTAGTTTATTTTTGTAAGTAATAGATTAGTTTGAATTGTTTATTTTTATAAAAATATAACAAGAATGAGGATGGTGGTCATTTTGAAGATAAAAAGTTCATGCACTTAATTTTATTAATGATTTATATACTTTATAAAATTATTTTTATGAACTTGTTACATGGTGTTGCAGAAAGTGGGAACATGAAGACATTATCAGAAAAGTTGGACACTTAATGTTGCTTAGGAATGCACTTGACATTGTTATGTTTACTCACAAAATATCGTTAGTTTATAGTCGATTTATGCATATAGTTTTTATGTTTTATGGTGTTTGTTTTATTTATATTTTGCATGTTTGTAAAATTAGATTTTAAAATGTTAGATAATATGTAAAACATAAAATGATCACAAAGTGTTTGGTTTTAATGAAATTTGTCATTTAACGTAAGATGGTAAACAATTTGTAAAAATAAAATGGCTTTACCATTTAAAACTAACTGTAACGCCCTGTTCTGAATCGTTTCTCATTTGGAGGCGGGTGATGTAATTTGGATGATCTGAGTGTTCGGTTTGTGTTTTAGAGCCAAGGGGTATTTCGGTAAAGTGTTAGTTTGGGTTTTATGGAATTGGATTTTGGTTCGGGAAATTTTATGGCATGTATGAGTTGATATAAGTGTGGAGCTTCTCGTTATCTTTTCGTGGATATAAGGATCGTTGGAATCAGATTTATAACGAAGAAGTTATGGCCTTCGAAGTATTTTAGAGTTTAAGAGGAAACCCTAGTACGTGGGGCATGCCTGTGCGAAGGGTTGTATGTGAGGCGTAATGTGGTTTACGCTTAGCGTACTGCAAAGGTGGATCAGGAATGCGAGACCTCGTATGTTGGGCGTAGAAGGAGTAAGTGGGGCGTATGAGGATTAGTGGGAACACTAATTTTAAGTGTGTGTACCCTATTTAAGCATCTTAAGTATTTACGGCTGGCCTGTTTACTAGCCCCCAAGCCTCGTAAAATCCAAAATCATCCTTTAGCCTCCATTAATGTGTATTTGAGCTCTTGTGGAGAATTTGGTGTTGTTTTGCTCATTTTTAAAGAGACTGAAGAATGAGGAAGGTCCATAGCTTGGTGGGGAACTTAGAGATCAAGAATCATTCATCACTTTGCAAGCTCCTAGAGGTATCAAGTTCAAATCTTAACTTGTTAAAGCTTAGATCTATTATTGTCTTGATTTTCATGATTTTGGGCCCCTTTTTGGGTTGATTGATGAGTTAAGTATTTTGAAGGATTTATTCTTTTGGATCTGAGTTGTTATGAGGTTCTTATGCATAAATTTGCAAGCTTTATGAGGTTTAAGGTCACATGCATGTGTTAAGTCACCCAATACATCCTTTTGAGCTTTAAGAGTTTCACTCAAGGAAGTTAGATGTTTTGGATCAATGTCTTAATGGATTAAGGAAGAAAAGTGAGTTTGGGCTCAATGGAGGAGTAATTGGGCGTACAATCCCTTAAGCCAGTACGCTTAGTGTACAAGCTACATACGCCCCGCGTACTCAGCATGAATGGATTTCGCTATGTGAGCTTCAATTTAGGCCATGTTTTAGGCTTAGTTGTTTTGGGCCCTGTTGGGCCATCAGGTTTGGACTGATATTTATTTGTGGAAGCCTGCTATGGGATTTGGGCCTAATTTGGAAAATTGGGCCATATTTGTGCCTTGGGTGCTTATTTGGAATTTTGGGCTTTTGGATTGTTGAATTGGGCCTTGGCCTTATGCCAAGTTATGAAGAGGTAAAAAGGTCTTGTACCCTAGTTTGGACACTTAGTTTCAGTCGGATCTGATTATTGAAGGATGATTAACTTGTGATTGATAGCGCAAGGATTCTTGCGGGCTAGCAGCCAAAGATTCTTTGGTGAGATTCAATAGTGTGTGGTGAGTTTCCTTACTATGTTTAAGTGGGTCGAAGGCACCAATGTTGTCACATGGTTGATGTGTTAGTATGCTAGATGTTTGTGTGACACTTGCATGTGTATGTATGGTATGCTTACTGGGCAAGGCCCGATGCCATGTGGAGCTTGATAAGTATATTGTATGCTAGTTATCAGTAACTGTTTGTATGCTTACTGGGTGAGGCCCAATGCCGGGCGGGGCTTAATGAATGTATGGTATGTTATGGTCTTTGTGATTATTGCATGTGCTAGTAAGATTATATGTTTATATGATTATATGGTTATATGATTATGTGTGTATCTGGCGGGGCCCAATGTCAGGAGGGGCCCAATGTCAGGTGGGGCCTAGTGAGTGAAAAATATGTAATCCAAGCGACGTTCGATGTCGGGCAAGGCCCGAAGCCGAGTAGACTCGATGTCGGGCGGGCCCCAAGGCCGAGTGGGACTCGAGATCGGGCAAGGCCAGATGGAGGGTCGAGACCCAATACATGATTTATGTATGTGTAGTATGAGGTATCTTGGGGAATTCATGAAGCTTTGTGCTTACGGTTTCCAGTTTATGTTTCAGGTGTTTCTGGTTTCAAAAGTATGAGCTCAGGATGATTATAGGGCACACACAACCTCGTTCTGTATTTTATGATTTACTCTGATTTTATAGGCCGATTGATACACTTATTTTATTGGGATTGTATTGATGATGTTTTTGCAATACTGATTTTATTAAATCAAAATGAAATTTTTGGGTCTTTTATTTGGGATGTTTCACTAAATAACGACAAATTTCGATGAGTAAAATTATAGAAGTTTAAAATTGAGAGTTTAGAGACTTATCAGACTCAAAACCTTATATTATAAAATGAAATTTTATTAAATGGTATAAATGTTCTTTAGCACTGTAGCCTCAATACTTAATACTAGATATTAATTTTAAAATTTGATCGCGTCAATTATAAAAAATTTGATTTTATAAAATAACATTGTAAAAATATGATATTAATAAAAGCATACCATGGCTTATTGGATGCATGCAATATCCATTATATCAAATGTTTTTTAAACTATAATTATAAAAGCATTAGAAGACCCATTATTAAACTCAAATCTTTGCAATCCACTTTAAATGCACTCACACGTTAGTTGTATAGCCTAGGGGATAAAGGTAACCTAACCCCTAGTGTTATCTTTTGATAGTCGAAGTGTATTTGCTATTTCTATAACCTAGTTATAGACTGATTGCAGAAGTTCCTAAAACTGGATGATTTGATCGAAAATGTATTGTGGTAAACATCACCTAAGCAATAGAGATATGAGGCATATAGGAGATCAAAATGTCTATTAATATAAGTTATTAGTGATCCCATAATGCTAGAAATTATATATTAGATTATAATTAATAATCGATATCTACATTGTTGGATTCGATGAATGGGATAAAGGTAACTTAACAATTTATTTGTTTTGCAACTTGGATCCTAGACTTTGCTAATTAATGTTTTAGAAAACATAAAGGGTATTAATTATTAAATATTTAAATATTAAAAATACTAAATGAATTTTATTAAAAATTTGTAGAAGAAAACATAATCCAATCTCAATGTCGTGCATCATCTTTCTCCTGATGATCTACAAGAGATAATTACATTCGATTCATACAATTTCAACGAATGTGTTCATACCTTGAGAGATAATCTCAAGAGAGATTAGAAATTGTATATTATTTAAGTCCCTATTAGTGAACAACATGCTTTAAGTAGTACACCGGAACATGATACATGGTGGAAGCATCAGTATGATGTTGAAGATGTTTCTGACATCATACTAGGAACAATTATTCCTGACCTTTGGAATGAATTGGGAAACATTGAAGCATATCATATGTTTCGTTAGGTGACGTAAATATTCCTAAAATATAGTGCAATTTGGTTTGAGCCAGTTCAAACACAGGAAGAAATGAATGCAAGTATGAAAAGTGTCACCATGTGTGCTCTAAGAGGCCCATAGTTCATGGAAATTATACCTATAAGCCCAGAAAATTCAAAAAGGCCAGTAGAGATAGATCTTGTTTCTACTACACAGAAACAAGAGACTGGATAAATATGAAATTGTTTGAAATTTTCATAAATTAAGTTGAGAAACAAATTAATAATACCTAAAGAATTAAAGATAATAAAGGATGATCTAAATCTTACTAGATTTGGTTTACTTTCTAATTAGTGGAAATTATCTTCCTTTATCCTTTTGGGATTATATGTAAATCATTATTACTTGTATTTAGAGTAAAACACCAACTAAGAAGTAGATAAAATAATTTATAAAATTTAGTATGGAAAGGATCCATCCTTATCTTGTTTAATGTTTTAAGGATTTGAAGCTTATCTTAGACTAAAGCTTCTAGACCTAAAATGTACTAAATACAATGAATATTCTAAAAGGCTGCTTAGATTATTTTATATAAACCTACCAAGAATAAGTTATCTTATTTCTTTAAAAGTTCATTTGTAAGAAAGCAGGCTTCTAGTGAATAAACAAGTGGGAGGCACATGAAACTTGAAGAAGCTCAGGAACCATAGCATTATGTAGCAAGAGTTGGCACTGGTTGTAACAAGAAATTGCTAAAGATAAATAATAACTATTCACTAACACAAACTGTTCACATATATTGTAGGAATCATCTATAACGGTAGAAATATGGAATCTCTCATAGATGAGTTTTCTTGATAGTTTCTAGTAAACATGTCAACTACCAAAATGATACATCACATTTTTAGCATGATAAATTACATAGAGTCATGAACACTAAGATGTAATCCATGTATAATAATAAAGTGTGGGTTTGATTAATATTTCTCACTATAGTTAAACAATGAGTAAGTGATTCTTTTAGAAAGAAACAAACATGGGGATATATACACATTTAGCAAGACTTGTTATAAAAGGCTTGACATATATACATGTCAATGACTATGATAAAACTTTTTCTCGAGTAGCTACACTTATATCAATAAGAATATTATTTACTATAACTACGTATTATGATTGTAGAATATGGCAAATAGATTTCTAGAAAACCGCTTTCCTTAATGGACACCTAATTGAATATGTCTATATAGTTTAGCCAGGAGGATTTCTTAATCAAAGATATCCTAAAAAAATATGTAAGCTTTCAGATCCATTTTTTGGATATAAAGCAGACATATCAAGGTTGGACTCGACATTTTAATATAAAAACACAAAGTATGTTTTTTCATCTAAATGAAGATAACATTTGTGTTACTAATAACTATTGGGAGCATAGTGATATTCTTAATCTTGTATGAACAAGACATACTTAATCATGAAAAATTACATTTTGACTATGAAAGACCATTTCTCCTTGACTCAGAAAGTGTTTCTAAAAGGAAATATTTAGGAATGACAAGATACATTCTTGGAATGTAAAATCTATGGAGATAGATAATGATGACTGTTAAATTTCTAAATCTTTATGCATTTGCTGATAATATCTTGAAAGAGATCAAGATAGAAGATTCCTTTGGAGGACTCTTGGCATTTCTACATCGCACCATTTTGATCTTGCCTCAATAGGACCTAGTGAAAGATCTTTATGCCCATGAGTCATTATATAATGATATTTGATAATCACATATGAGCCTATGGGGTCACACCTTATAGCAAGTTACTACTAACTGATTGTTTATTAGAGTAATTTGATTATTAATAAATATAATCAACACTTGTATTTAACTGGAGAATTATTATGTTATGAAACTAATACTTTAACAACTAATTGAGAAATTATTATTTCTAGGAAATGATAATAAAAAAATAAAAGTAGTTATATTCATATATATATATATACATATATATATATATATATATATATATATATATATATATATATATATATATATATATATATGTTATGTGGAAGTTAAATAGGCACTTTTAGGAATCATATAGTTGGTATGTAACAAGCTAGTTATGAGATTATGTGAAAGACACTCCAAGCTATTGACTTCCTTGTCAAAATTCGTAGGTACCCTTAAATGAGTTACCCTTGATTGTGGTGTTGCTTCTTACATCGTGTACTTGTCATGAGAAGACCATGCTATGACTTGTTGAAAGTATGGTGCTTTAGCCTTTAGTACATAACGAAGCTTGTGAGGCAAAAACTAGCTAGTTTTTTCCATCTCTTTTTCTTTCTTATTGGCTGCCAAATTCGAGATTTCTAAGTGTAACGCCCACAAATTCGGGCGAGACAAATAAGATATAATATTTTTATAGAAGATTATTTAGGATATATTATCTTAACCTAATTTTTAGTATATATGACAAGGATTTTTTACATATAAAGAACTCTAAATCTGACTTCGTATGAAGAAGTTATGCTTCTTCAAAGTTTCATGATTAAACTAACACGGTTGTATGTATTGTAAAAAGTGGAACTTTGAGAAATTAATTTTTAGCCGAAGTAATCTAAACGAAATTCGTAGTAATCATAAAACCGAGAGCGCGCATATAGAGAATGACTAAATCTGACTTCAAACGTGGAAGTTATGATTTTTCGAAGTTTCAGCGCAACTTTCATAGCACTAAAATTGATTGATATAAACGAGAATTGAATATCTCATAATAAAGAGTCTAACGATATAAATATAGTACAAAATGGAGTCTGTATGGAAAAAGTTATGAATTTTACATGGTCGTTAACATTGTAATCTTTATAGACTGTTAAATTGAAGACCGACAGAGAACTGGCCGACGAGGTCTAAACGAAAGTTGTATTACTCGAAAATACCTGTGCATAGATATAGAGAACGTTAAAAAAGGAGTTTGTATGGACAAGATATGATTTTTTGAAGTTCCTAGCCGTACCTACCTCCTGTCTCGTCGCACCACATAAAATTAGACACGTGACAGAACCTCAGCGGTCGATCAGAGCCAAGCTGTGGCACACACTCGGTCTGGGCTGGTGCGCTAAGGTGATTTTTGGCCTAGAAATATTGAATTCAACTTGTTCACTTCCCTACACCATTCTAATAATCTCTCTTGAGTTTCTCTTAACCTTAACCCTATTTACCTTTAGTTTTAAGTATCTGGCGGAGCCCGACATCTAGTAGTAAGTAGGCCGGAGTTCTGCCAGTATAATTTATGGACTTTTATCTACGGAATCTTTGTAAGTTAAATTACATTCAACTTTATCTTATTGTAATTTATATTTGTATTCATACTCATTATTATGAATTTATAAATAAGATTATCAGTGATCCAAGTCATTATACTGATTGATCTACATATGGGGGGTGATGTCTAGGCTAGAATTAGTAAGGTGTTTAAAGTGAGATTTCCAAACAGTATACCTTGTATACCAAATGGATGCTACTTGTGATATGATCTTACCTAGTTCCTTTTTACTTGATAGATCTTGATGTAGACATTGATAATGTTGAGGAATCTAGAATATTAAATAGTCATAAAAAATAATAAACTAAGACTTGGTGATATGAACCTAGGTCACATCAAAGCTAAAGCCAAGTGTTGAAGCGAAGTGCTGCCCAACTTTCCAGTTATCTATTTTTACCAAGTGAGTACATAGTTACTTTTAGTTTACACATAGATATGAAGTATTTAGATACTTGAATGCTATATGTGCCTATGTGAAAATATGTTTTTTGTTAGATGGAATATTATAAAGATAAATGTTATATGATATATACCGTATGTGTATTTTATAATTATAATACATTGGGTAACGAGGGGTAAAGATAAGATTCCATTGTATGATGAAATATGTAGGCGACGATAGGATGCCACGATGTAGAAATAGTACTAGTGTACTAAAGATGTCGGAATGCTACTAGTGTAGCAATGATGTAGTCACCTAACAGAGTATAGGTGATGACCACTGGACTATTTGATGATACTTCTATGGAACACATGCAAGTTTACAACCTTTTGGTGATGGAATTTGTGCCTATTTGATGCACTCTACTTTCTAGTGACACGTATTATGGAGAAATCCCTGTAATAGTAATCTCAACAATGATGATTAAGATGATGCTTACGATCGATCCTTAGGAATGAAAATAGAAAGAAACCTTGTCGCACTTCAATCTAGGTAATTACCATTCTTTCCCTTTAAATGAAATTACTTTGCAAGAATGGTCCCTTTTGTACGCTAGGCATACTTGTGAGTATGCTTAACGTACTGAGGAAGAATGATCACAGAGGTGAACCACATATGTGGGGCATACGTGGTAGATGACCAAAACCCTATCTTTTAGACTTGTGACCTATTTAAACACCCTTAAGTCATTTGGACCTTACCGTATCTAGTCTTCATCACTCTCAAACGTCCCTAAAACCCTAAAATCCTTTGTGTGTGTGTTTCTTGAGCTTGTGATTACCTCAAATACCTCATTCTTGGTGTATTATCAAAAATGGAAGAAGTGGAAGAAAGCTTGAACGAGGGAAAGGCTTCTGGATCTTGCATTTAGATCAACTTAGGAAGCTTATGGAGGTAAAAAGCTTTCTCCTTGCTAATCCTTGTTGTTTATGGAGCTAGGATTTTCTGTGTAGTGCACTTTTGAGTTCATAAATCATCTCTTGGGAGTTTGGGCAACTCCAGAGATTAGGAAAGCTAGATTTGAGGTCCTTTAGCTTGTTCATGTCATAAAAATGCAGACTCGTTGGTTGTTTTGACTCCATGCATGAGTTAAGACTGTTGGAAAGCTCTTAATGGGTCTGAAAGAGTTGTTGGGAGCATATTGGGCATGCAAAGGTGAAAGAACTTGAACTGTCATACTTCACAATATTGTTACTCCAAAACATGCTACATACATATTCATAAAACAATATTTTACGTTGATAGTTTATTTACATAGACTGGATACAAACTGACTATTAAGATTTTTACAAAGTTTTATATATATTACATACTTTCCTAAAAATACAATACAAAAGTTCTAATATTACCTATTCTATATCTACTACCAGGACAAAACTATACTGGATGCTTATCACCTGTAATAGTTTAACATCGAGTGGGATAAGCGGGTGACGCTTAGTGAGTTCAATAACAGTTATAGTATAACATTATGCTATATACAATATCAATTTGACAGAAACAAAGAGGGACGAGGAACAAGAAAGGCAAATGAGTGTCATATGACAGACTTTCCATATCAACGAATAACCAGATTCAAAGATTTGTAATCAATGAGACATAACAATTTCAATACTTGATATACATCAATAAGACTTCAGCCAAAGTGGCCAGAAAATATAATTTCAGAATATCATTTTGCTAGAATACATATGTTTTTAGACCTGTCTTTGTATTTTGCTAATGCCAAAGTGATGCTTATGTCATACACTTCATGGCCAAATGCTACATACCAATACCCAAGTGATTCTTGTGTCATACACTTCGTGGTCAAATGAATAGCTCATTATCATAATAACATGGGAAAGCACATTGAACATATAACACATAACATACAATTGTCCCTATATTAAAACTCACCGTGAAATAACCGAGGATTAAGTGATAATTTGGGCAGCACTTCGGCTCTAAATATAACTTTCTGTGATGAAACCGTGGATTTTTATCGAAAGCCGGACCTTACGCGGGCAGAGTTTCGACTTGAAAATATAATTTTCTCGGGAACTTCGGGGTGTCAGGACTTGATTCGGGTGTCGTGGATGATACCGGGGCTTCTAGAGTTTAAAAGTGGGCTAAAAGGGGTTTTATAGTGAAAGGAAATGAGAAATTTGTAACATAAATACAGCATCCTCGCATCCCTTTTATAGGGGTCCGAAGCAGCTCACTATGCGGGGCATAGTCTCACTGTATGCGGGGCGTACGAGGCTACGTGTCCGCTGCTCCGAAGGAAAGGCACGTGGCTCAGATGTGTCCATTAGGTGGCAGTCATGCTAAGACCGGAGACGTGGCCGATCTGAGGCCTAGTCCGAGTACGCTGGGCGTAAGCCTCTACGCGGGGCGTACCTCCTCGGATAAGGCTTCAAATTTTCATTTATTTTTATTTAAAAACTTCAAAAATTCATATCTTTTGCGCATGAGCTTCATTTTTGATGTTCTTTATATCCACGCGTAGGTGAGATTATACTCTATAACTTTTGTTTAGACTCCGTCGGCTAATTTTGAATCATTTTTAATATTATATTTTTAACAGCCCGAGACAGGAAAAGTCCGTTAAAAATTCATAACTTCTTCATCCGATGTCCATTTTTGTCTATCTTTTTATAGTTGCACTACTATTGACGAGATCTTCAATTCTTGTATAGGCTGCGTCGGTTAAAAATAACTCGATCTTTATTTCAAGTTTTTAGTTGTCTACTGCTATTTCGAAACTTAGAAAAATCTTAACTTCATCATACAAAGTCAGATTTGGACGTTCTTTTTATGAAAATTCTCAGTTTAACGAATACTACGACTTTCGTTTAGATCACTAAAGCTAAAAAGTAGTTTATCGAAAACTCACTTTTTATGTCATATGACGTCGTGCTGATTCTGTCGCGAATCTTCAAATAGTCATAACTTATTCGTTATAACTCGGATTTTGATGAGGTTTTTGTATAAATGTTTCTAACAAGATTCTCTACAACTTTCAATAATAAAATTTTACTTATTTCAAATTTTACATTTTCGTTAAATTGCAATATTTGACATTAGATTGGAATCTCATAAGACTTCCTATATTTTCCGAGTGATTCCAAACATAGTTTTACTTTATTTCTAGTAAAAACTATCTGTTAGATCTCAATACTCAAAATCACATAATATTTCATACTATTTTTCAATACAAAACACGATTTCAAAATGTGTATTTTACAAAAGGCGTAAAGTTGCCAACTTTATGCCTTAGGACTCTTTAAACGACCTAAATTTGAGTTTGGAACGTAAGGTCTTCATGCATTAAGCACTTAATAGAGGATGTGCTTATTCTGTTTGTACGTTGGGCATACCAACCGATATGTTGCGCGTACAGCCGAAGAACCTTGTACGCTTAGTGTACTTGTGATGAACATCGGACGTACGCTTAGCTGAGAGAGTTGGGATTATGTGGACTTTGTGGGCCATTTGGACTTCACTTAGCTTTGGGCCTAGACGGTTAGGATGATGTTGGGCATTGGGAATTGCTTTGAGTTTTTGGTGTTTTGATTGGTCCTTATGGTTGGATTAGGTGTCTAATTTCATAACTATTTCTAGGATATACTTGACCCGGTTAGCATAGTCCATTTGGGTTGCATGACATTGCAACACTTGGATAAACTAAATGAGAGAAAGGGCACTTAAGGTTTATTAATATATTATAAGTTCTTTTATATTAATAATATTATTTAATTAGTATTGATCAAGAATTAATTTAGAATTAATTTGGTGATCAAAAGGAGAGTAATTAAATATATGGGATTGATTGTGTAAATCATCCATTCTTTATGGTGGACTAATGATCTCTGGTTTATCGATTTGGGCTAAAACCAATAAGCTGATCCATGGATAGTCCATGGATGTTATAAACCCATGGATCATGGAATATGAAAATCCATGTCAATTAGGGTTTACATGTTGTAACCCTACTTGTGACACAACTATAAAAGGACCCCATGGGCTACCAAAATCGGCACTATGTGTAGAACAAGAGGGCTAGCCAATTTTGAGTGTTAGTGTACTTCTCTCAAAGTTATTCCAAGAGTTGTGGTGTTGTGTGAAACATTTGAGGCATCACACTTGAGGTGCTGAGTGAACTCGCCGAGTCCACGGGGGGACTCGACGAGTCCATGTGTTAATTCATCCTACCTATCGAGTAGGTTTTTTGCACTCGACGAGTAGGAGGCCCTGAATGCAGATTTTTGAGTTTTACTGCTGGAAATAGACTAGAAACATTACTCTAAACTGTTTTGGTCTTATAAAACTTGTTTTAGTTGGTGTAATGGTTATGCTAATCCATTTACAATGGCTATTATCAAAATTTCAAGTTTTGTATGTGTTGTTTATGATTTTTGAAATTGTTGATATGAATGTTCATGAACTTGTGAGTATGGTAGATCATATGAATTATTTTGTTAGTTTAATTCTTGATCTTGATGTGTTTTAATGGAATCCATAATTTGTCCTTTAGTTATGGATTACCAAAAGTCTTCCTTTTAAAGTCCATTAATAAACACATAGGTTAAGTAAAAGGAAGAGTCTCTCATTTTAATAAACCATTAACTCATAAGTTATGAAAGATGAAAATTTTTGAAAGTTACAAAACTTGCCCTCAAGTTTTGGAACATGTAAAGTTACCTTAAAATCTTTAGTTCCAACCCCTAGAATTTTAAAAGTTAAAATTCAACCCTTATACTTTACAAAACTTGCCCTCAAGCTAACCCATGAAATTACACTTTACACTTTGCTTAAGTCGTTAGTGGAGCGTGTGTGGTTAATCAGCACACTAACCTGGACTTTACAAGGTAGGAAAAGGGTCGCTTAAGGTTTATCATACATCGGTGGAGCGCGTGTGGTTAACTGGCACATCAGTTAGGTGATAAACATTAAGAGTACCAAGTGATTTGCATGGTTAATTCACACCTTGTTCTGTTATCCTCGACATCCTAGTCATAAAACTTGAAGGGCACATTCGAGATTGAAACATGCCATTGAAAAGTTCAATGAATCTGAAAAGAATCTAGGAGTTTCAAAACCAATAAAACCTAATAATTTATTTTATTTTCATGGTATTCACCTACCTTCAAATATTTTATAGCTTGGAATACGACATCCCTCTTCTAAGTTATAAAATATTGTGTTGGGTCCTAACCTTAATATTACATTTGGGTGTCTTATTAATGACTATATTTATATCTAATCTAAACTTGTCCTTCTTTCTTTTCAGATGTCTTCCAACTATGTTGCTTCTGGCTCATACCCTACCGGCTCCTTCTCTCTCATGAACCTTTGTGGAAGGGTAATCTTTTATGGATCTAACTTCAATGATTGGATCAAAAACATCAGGATGGTCACTCGATATGAGGACAAGGAATATGTCCCCGACAAGGCGCTTAAGGATATTGATGAGTCTACCGCTACTCACGAGGAGATCGCTGACTGTAAGGCACATGAGAGAGATGCTACCAAAGTGGCATGTATCATCTTGGCCACGATGACAGACGAGCTCCAAAAGTCCTATAAGGACTATTACCCTATTGAGATGCACCAGGACTTGATGGACAGATACCATCAGAGTGCTCATCAAGTGCGGTATGAAATCATCTCCTCCATGATAACAACCCGAATGTAGGATGGTGAACCCATCACGGGCCACATGCAAAAAATGAAAAGATTTGTGGGTCTTTTGCTGAAATTGAATGTGAACTTCCCCAAGGAGTTGGCAATTGACATCATTTTGCACTCCTTACCTTCGTGTTATGATCAATTTCGAATGACATATCACATGAACAAGGAGGAAGTTACACTCAGCAAACTTCAAGGACTTTTAAGACTGCCGAAAGTGGTCTTAAAAGTAAATTGGTTGTCACTACTCCTACTCCTATCACCGCCCCTATTCTGGCCATCAAGAAAGGCAAAGGGAAGAAGAGGAAGTGCCCTTCGAAGGGTACCAAGGGAAAGTCCCTTGATGGCTCCTCTTCAAGTAGAACCGAAAGAGCTTCTGTCACTCCTTCTACCAACCCTAAAGAGGCTGAATGCTTCTATTTCCATGAAAAGGCGCACTGGAAGCGAAACTGCCCAAAGTATCTGCAAGATGTTAAGGATGGGAAAGTAAAACCCAGCCATGCAAGTATTTACACTATATTGTCTAATAACTCACCTCATTCTAATTCTTAGGTCCTTGATACTGGTTGTGGTATTCACATATGTTATGATTTGCAGGGACTCAAAAGAAGTGAGAATATGGAGCATGGGAAGATCAACTTAATCATGGGGAATAGGAAAGCTTCACCTGTCACCAAGATTGGAGTTTATTCTTTGTTATTAAGTAGTGGGTTAACATTTGATTTGAATAAATGTTGTTACTTGTCTGAAATGGCGATAAATATTATTTCCTTTCATGGTTTGTACAAACAAGGGTTTACCTTTTTGTTTGATAATGAATGTGGTGGTATTAATGCTTTCTTTAATAATGTTCTTTGTTTTAAAGCATTACCTTGTGATGGTGTATATGAAACTATGTCGGTTGTTAATAACCTAGGAAATAATATGTTGTATATTGATTCTTCCACTAGCTTGGATAAAGCATCATTATGGCATTGTCGTCTTGAACATGTAAGCAAGAAACACATAGGCCAACTCCAAAAGGATGGAGTCTTGGTGTCATTTGACCTAAAGTCGGATGATAGTTGTGAATCTTGTTTACCTGGAAAAATGACAAAGTCACCCTTCACTGGTACTAGTGCTAGGGGTGAGGGTTTGTTGGATCTCATACATACTGATGTGTGTGGACCCTTTAGAACCGCCACATGGGATGCTAATCGCTTCTGTGTGACTTTTACTGATGATTATAGTAGATATGGATACGTCTCCTTAATCAAACATAAGTTAGAAACCTTTGAAAAGTTCAAGGAGTTTAAACAAGAAGTGGAGAATCAGTTGGGCAGGAACATTAAGATGCTTTGATCCAATCGAGGTGGTGAGTATCTTAGTACCTAGTTCCTTGACTATCTTAAGGAATGTGGGATTATCTCACAATTGACACCTCCCGAAACACCACAGATTAATGGTGTGGCTGAGAGGCGTAATGCACATAATTGGCCGAGCTCAAGTTAGTGTTCCCAGTGTAATAGCCATGCTATAGTTATATTTGGAAATTGATGTTGAATTGATTACTTGCTATGTGCATTCTTTCTAAGTTGTATATGTTTAGGATTACATACCCCAAGAATGATGAATTCTGCCTTATTCTTGTTCCTTGTTTGATTGTGGCTTAGGGTAGAAGCTTAATTGACAGTCTATGTGATTCTATTTGTGTATAATTTGCATGCATAGGGAAACCTACTATGATTTTCTTGAGTTTATGGTTCAGTAGGGATTGGGAAATCCTAGAATAGTCTAGGGTCTGATTTGGTGTCGTGTTTTGTGGGTCGCGATGTGTAGTCGGGTGAATTCGGGGTATTAGGTATGGCCTTGGGGAAGGTACATGTTTGTGTGGAAAGTAGTATTGGGCCCGTACTACTAAAAGCACATGACCTATACTTGAAACAATGTTATACCTAGAAGCGCTAAGGAGTCTAGTGTAGAGGAGTCCCTTTCGAATTCCTTATCATTGTTTTTATCATTTGGTATTTTTTTCAGTTAAGGATGGTGATGATAACACGAGGTTCAGGATCAGGATCAGGTTCAAGCTTAGGTGCAAAGCCCTTCGATAAGAGGTTGCGCAACCTTATCGCAACCGAGGTTACTCGTGGTATCCTTGACTCTAACCCGGTGATTTTTGGTACCGTCAAGGCGGGCATCATGGAGATCATGGAGGAGCGGCTCAGGTATTTTCAAGTTGATATTGCTACAAGCCAAATTAGGGCCCGAGCTCCCTCGTTCAGGGAGTCTAAGGCGTGTGGTGCGCCTGAGTTCTTTGGGGTCATGGATCCCATCAGTAGTCGATGCAGGGTGGAAGACATGGAGAATACCCAACGCACGAGTTTTTGCCCCGAGGATGCAAAGTTGGGGTTCGCATCTTGTATGTTGAGGGATTGAGAACGAGATTGGAGGGAGGAGGTCACCTGCGAAGTGGGATCAACGGGTGTGGCTGAGATGAACTAGGATGAGTTTGTGAGGAGGTTTGATCAAGAGTTTGAACCGTCCATCGAGGTGCAATGTTTGTTGAGAGAGTTTGAACATCAACAACAGACTACAAAGACTGTGGCAGAGATCACTGTCTTGTTTCGGGAGAGAGCACTTTTGGTTCCACGGTACGCTGCGAATGAGGAGATGAAGAGGACGAGGTATCATTCCATGCTGAGGGATGATATCTGGGAGTTTGTGAGATTTTCGGGGTGTAAGACCCTGAATGATATGGTGGAGAAGGCCCGAGAACGGGAAATTGAGTTGGAGCTCCAGACAAAGCGGAAGTCGGAGCAGGTTTAGGTAGCAGTAGGTCAAGACAAGAAGCCTAAGACCTCCGATCCTCCCAGCAAGGGCTAGCAGGGTCGTAGCCGTTCTGCCAAGTGCGGTAAGCATATAGTGGAGCCTGTCGAGTAGTAGGCTCGACATGTTATGCATATGGCTAGCCAGGTCACATGAGTCGAGATTGCCCCAATAAAGGCTTGATCTGTTTCCACTACAACGAGACTGGTCATAAAAAGGCCGATTGTCCGAGGATGGTTAGAGGAGGAGGAGGAGGAGGGGTGACAGTGCTTGCGCCCACCACAATTAGGATTACTGATGGCTGCCCGATCAAGGTGGAAGCTCTTGTGGTGAAGAGTCGTGCATTTCAGTTGGCTACTAAGGAGGCCCGAGTAGCGCCAGACTCCGTGACCGATATGTAATATATTTCTGTTTTCTTTATTTTATTGTTTATACTTATATGTGATGGGCTTTGAGCATTCTAACACTCCTATGGTGTACGTGAAAACCTATAAACCTTGGATGTATGTTTTCTCTATTATACATGAAAATATTCAATATTCCAAGGTTTCATCCTAACTAGCATAATATGAAGCAACTACACTACAAGAATCTAGTAGAATGGCATACCTTTTGCTGGAGCTTGAAGTCTTGAACCTTTAAGAGCCTAGTGCCCCAAGTGTTGCACCTCAAATGGTTCACACAACACCAAGAACCCTTGGAATAACTTGAGAGTAAGGATACTTGCACCAAAATCGGTTTTGCCCTCTTGTGTACTATCTACTAGTGCTTAGCACTCATTTTATGAACCATAGACCTCTTTATATAGTGTGGAGGATTAGGGTTATATTCATGTAAACCCTAATACCCATGACCTTTCATTTCCATAGGATCTATGGGTTAAAAACTCCATGGACTATTCGTGAGAGCTTAGTCCAACCTAAATGAACTTGGCCCATCCTATATATATATATATATATATATATATATATATATATATATATATATATATATATATATATATATATATAAGAGTCCATATTTAATTAGTTCATTTTGATCACTAGATTAATTCTTGATCAATACTAATTAAACAATGTGATTTAATATTAATATATTAGAACTTATAATATATTAATATAAATCATAAGTATCCTTTTCTCATTTTGTCTATCTAATTGTTCCGATGCCATGCAACCCAAATGGACCATGCCAAGTCGGGTCAAGTACATACCAATTATAGTTATGGACTTAGACACTAATCCAACAATCTCCCACTTGGATAATCTAATATTATTATTTTGTATGACTCCAAAACCCGACTAGCAATCATAGCTCTTAAAGCCATCGTCGAACTCTGACCTAGTGAATGACTTGTCCATTAGATAAGGGATCATATATTCCTCCATTCTAGATATCATATGGACTGAGACATGTATGATAATCATTCTCTCTGTCCATTTGTGGTTTCCCGATTCCCGATTTATGACGATCGACTAATTGAACAAATCAAATCAGTCCAGGCTTGGCCAAGCACTTAGGGGTGTCATCACTAAATCATCGAGGGGCCCACATATATTGCTTTTAGCCCTTTAAGGATAAAAGGAATGGATAAACTTCAACACATATGATTGTTCTAGTACTTGTTGAATCATACACAAAGGCACGTTTTATAACATCGAGTTACCAATGCGTTTTCATACAATCAATGTATGACCAACTCATAGTCAACAACTCATATGCCTAGGTTTGAAGAATATAAGATATTATCGTCTCTTGATTCACTCGTGATAAAATCCATGAAGTGATTCAAATGAGCGTGGGTTTAATCTAATACTCAGAACTTATGAGTACTCATCAATGTTGTAGCAAGACTTGCTATGTCCAACACCTTAGAAATCTACAAGCCAATTTCATGATAGTCTTGATTCATTCTTACTTCCAACATATGACCGACTATGGAGCATTTGAATAACTTAGTCATTCGGGAAGTGTGACATAGTTATTCTGGAAGTCCAAACATGCAAAGTGAAACACAAGAATAATCGAATCCAATACGGTCTCAGAACTTATGAATATAAATAGAACACCTTTTATTTATCACCATCTTGATTACACATTATTCATTGCATGATGTTTCAAATAATCAACTTTATACTTGAATAAAAACAATAGTCATACCTTGCTTTAAGCATGCACACTATGTTTATCCAAACTAAAGTTATGCCACACACCAAGTATGCACACTATGTTTGTCTATGATCCTTAGTTTGTGGAATATATCAATTGAACATAATTCCAACGATTCTCATTTCAAAATCCCAAATCCTTACCGTAAATGTAAGAATTCTAATTCCTGCCATTTGCCGAAATCTTTCAACTTCTAAAATTATATGCATTGATCCTCTTGTAATGACTATGCACAAATTTACAAAGACTTGTCAACAAACATTACATAGTATTCCAATGGAGATCATTCCATGGAAACAAAGTCTCAAATTCAAAGTACATTGCTTTGAACATCCTTCTTGCATTAAGTTTCCTAATCTTACACAGATTTAATGAATAACTTCCACATATAGGAACATTTCCATATTCCCAATTTGACTATCACTTCTGAACAAGAGTTGCCTCTTTTCAGAATATGTCAATATGGTCCTCTCCAAAAATTTACACCATACTTCCAACTGTCCCTGAGCAACCAATATTTGGTAAACCTTAGATTGTCCACGGCAATTGCTTAATCAAATTAGTCATATCCAATTCTAGTACTTTTTCCCTCTTAATGCCCTAGGCATTTCAAAAAAATTTAGAATAGATGAATATTATGGCATATGCAATCGATCCTATATCTAAAGCATATGAGAGACGATTAATGATGTCTCACATAAAGACAAAATTCTAGATCAGTCTTTTGCTACAATATTTTTTATTTGCAAGTTTTCAATATTCGACTGTGAAGAGGGATGCCGTAATCATAATCAATTTTGAGAACGCAATATATATAGAATTTTCTTAAGTTGACCCATTTCAACATAAAATTCATATATATATATATATATATATATATATATATATATATATATATATATATATATATATATATATATATATATATATCATTGACTAAAGATGATTAAAATCTCAATCTAATCTTTTAGAATTGAGATGAAATATAATTTCCTCTCCCTTAATTATATATAGAATTTCCTTAAGTTGACCCATTCCAACATAAAACAACTGTAACGCCCGTGTTTCTAGGCTAGACATTAATATTGATGTGATAGTCTAGGTTAACATTTGTAACTCATTTTGAAGAAATGAAAAGGAATTATGTGAATTTTATGTGTTTTATGCTTAATTACTAGGATTTAATTAATTAGAATAAAAATGAGCGTTGAAAAAAAATATTAGATAAAGCCGATACCTATTAAGAAAGTTGAAGTGGTCATGACAAGGATTACGGATATATAAAGAATACTGAAATCCGAGTTATAACGAAGAAGTTATGACATGTCAAAGTTTCGCGACAAAACCGGCACGGTGCCGAATGACGTAAAAAGTGAGTTTTTGATAAACTACTTTTTAGCCTTAGTGATCTAAATGAAAGTCGTAGTGTTCGTTAAACCGAGAGTATGCATAAAAATAACGCCCAAATCTGACTTCGTATGACGATGTTATGATTTTTCTATGTTTCAGCTTAACAGTAGACAGCTAAAAAACTCGAATTTTAGATCGAGTGATTTTTAGCCGATACAACTTGAACGAGAATCGAAGGTCTCGTCAATAGTAGTACAACGGTAAAAAGATAGACGAAAACGAACGTCGGATGAAGAAGTTATGAATTTTTAACGGATTTCCTCTCCCGGTCTGTTAAAAAAAATAATATTAAAATTAAATTCAAAGTTAGCCGAAACAATCTAAACGAAAATTGTAGAGCGTAATTTTACCTACACGTGCATATAAAAAATGTCAAAAACGGAGCCTGCATGCGAAAGTTATGGATTTTAGAAGTTTTGGCTCAAAAATCAAGAAAATCCAAAAATCCGAGAAATTTCGCATGCTAAGACTTCGACTACGTCACCCTCATTCGCAGGTCGCTTCATGTCCGCCACATGCTCGTTGCTGATTCAACCGAAGGTGCGGCCCAGTAGGAACTCGATGCGCCTCGCACCGGTGGCAGATCCGAAGCACGGTCCAATGGGCGTCCGACGCGTGCTCTCCTTGTGTGTCCGAGCTTCGCAGGCGCACCACCTCACCACCCCTCGCACCATAGACCTCGGTCCAATCAGAAGCCGCCACATGGAGCCTCGCACATGCGTGCCACCTGCCCCTTAGATCTGCTGGCATCTGTTCGCTTCTCAGCCCTCGGATCAGAAGCCTCGCCCCTATAAATAGAAAGGTGCGAGACCTCCCGAGTATATTTTAGAAAAGTGTCATTTTACACCCCTAAACTCATATTTCTTCTATTCCGACTTCCCCCAAAGCCCCGATATTATACCAAACACCCAAAATACGTTCCGAAGTGCCTGAAGACCCGAAAAAATTTATCTTTTCGATTTTGAAGCCCAACCCTCGTAGAGCCTAGTTTCTCAATAAAACTCTCGGTTTTACCAGAAACTCTCGGTTCTACCCAACATATGAAGTATTTTCTTTAAAATACGTGTTATGTGTAATTATATTAATTTTTTATTTGAGGTGACTGTTGAATCGATGTTTTATATAAGTTTTAAACTGTATATATATATATTTTATCTACAAATATGTTGGGTAGAACATGGGTTGACTGAATAGTTGATGTGTGTTAAAATGAGGAGAGGCCTTTATGTTGTTGTTTTTGTTGTAGTCATCTAGCGGAGTATAGATGACGACCACAGACCTTTCTAGACAGTCCAATGGAACACTAGCAGGTTCGCAACTTGTAGGTGTTGGTGAACTATATGTTCATTGGTGCACATGGTTGCCTTTAGGACATGTATGGCTGAGGAGTCCCCTTAGTAGTAGTGTCCATCCCGATGATATTCCTTAGGCTAGGTCCCTTGTGATAGGTATTTAGGGACATAAAGTGAGGATAATGGGAATGGGTAATCAGGGTTATTGTTGATTGAAGAATCTAATAGATTTATTATTAATTTGTGGGTTGAAAACCCTATATGCTCACCAGGCTCCCAAGCCTGACCCACTCAGCTTTTTATATTACAGGTAGTGGACCCCGAGCATAGTCGGATGACGATGAGAGATTTTTGTATTATATGCCAGTAGTTGTAAATAACTGGTGTAAGACTTATAATGTCTTGTTTATGCTTTTGATCAGTATCGAAACATGACATCCTGAGGTTTTGATATAAAATGAAAATATATATTTCTTAAAGAAAGGTTTTGATAAGTTTTTATCATGTTTTGTTTTGGGAACAAATTCTGCAACATCTTTTAAAAGGATTACTCTGAGCTTATTTTAAAAGCATAAATTAAATCAGCCTTTTCAGGCCGAGAAATTAGGGTATGTCACAGTTGGTATTAGAGCATTAGTTTAAGCGAACTAAGAATTTTTAGGATTTCTAGACTTAAACTTAGAATGCTAAGTGATGATTGTGAGATGAGTGTCTACCATATTTTAGACACGAGCACTAGTATATTTTAGGAAAGATGCCTAAAATGCTTTTATGTGCTAAATGTTATATGTTTGCCATATATGTCATTATTTGTTCGGATCTATGGTCTGTTGTCGACCAGATCTGGAAACCTTATGTGTGTAGGATTCTAAGCATATGATTATGATATTAGAACTAACATGTAAACATTTCAGAGTGATAAGGGAATTGAAATATCTATCATGGATAAAGACCTAAATTCGCCTTATTCAGTATATAGATTATAATGGCAAGAACCCGAAGTGGATCTGGAAATGCAAATAGAAACCAACAACCTCAACCCCAAGTGTTGGAACAGGTGCCTATAGCAGGAGCTGCACCAGAACCCATCACCATGGCTGGAGTACGAGCCATGATTCAGTCAATGATGGCTGAACAAAGGGATGAAATGAGGCAAATATTGCTGAACAACCAGAATGAACCTTCAATTCTTGTTGAACAACGTGAATTAAATGACGATCAATCTGAAGAAGGAAACAACAGTAGATCTGTTGGTCATAGTGAACCGCTTGCGGTTGGGACAAATAACCACGAGGATAGAGTGGAGAGAAATGGGTGCAAGTATAAAGACTTTATGACTTGCAAGCCACCAACCTTCACTAGAAAAGAAGATCTCGTCGGAGTATTGGATTGGATCTCGGAAATAGAATTGGCTTTCATGACTTGTGCTTGCCAAGGCAATTTACAAACCACATTTGCAGTGCTGCAATTCAGAAGTAGCACTGCTTGATGGTGGAGCACTCTGGGGAAAACCATAAGCCCTAATGAGCCACTGCAACTGACTTGGGAAGAGTTCTTGGTGCACTTCAAGCGAAAGTACTGCTCGGCCCAAAATGTGCTTCAGCTAGAAAACCAATTTCTAACATTGAAGAAGGGAAGTATGACCGTTGATAAAAATACAAATAAATTCATAGACAAAATGGAGTTTGCTTTACGTATTTTCCCAGATGAGTTGGAAAAAATTGACAGGTACGCAAAGGGACATCCATTGGAGTATGCGGTGCCAGTACGCCAGACACTTATTTTTCATGTGGCTATCTGGGCTGCCAAGTCTGTTGAAGATATGATTAAGGGGAGAGCCGCCAGCAAGGTTGAAGTTGGCGAAAAGAGAAAGTTTGAAGGAACTTCAGGTTCCAATAAAAAGAACAAAATCTCGAAGATTGGTTCGAGGAAATTCGGAGGAGGAGCCGAAGCTAAGTGTTGTGACAAGTGTAAGAAGAAACATGTTGGGAAATACATTGAAGGAGTCACTTGTTACAAATGTGGAAAGCCTGGGCATTATGCCAATAAATGCACCTTCAATAAGAACGTCTGTTTTGGGTGCAATGAAGAGGGGCATATTTTGAAGGATTGCCCGAAGAAGAAGGATGCAGAAAAGCCTAATCTTCCACCAAAGCTGAACATGAGAGCCTTTCAGATTACACTTGAAGCTATGAAAGAAGAAGCTGATGTCGCTTCAGGTACCTTTCTCGTAAACGAATTGCCTGCCCAAATATTGTTTTATTCTAGAGCCAATTACTCCTTTATTTTGCATGAATTTTGTAGAAAACTAGCTTTGCCTGTTGATAGACTAGTTAATGCTTTAATAGTCGAGATTGCTCATGGCAAGTTTATACCTGTTAGCCATCGTATGAAAAACATCCTTATTGAATTGAATGGGAATAAGTTCCATGAGGAATTATTTCCTATCGAGTTAAATGGTTTCGACATAGTTCTAGGAATGGATTGCCTTAGCGCCAATGATGTTGAAATATTGTGTAGAAAGAAGATAGTAAACTAAACCCGCCAGGGAAAGAGTCTTTTATGGTGTATGGAGACAAACGCAGAGTAAACTCTGGAATCATTTCCCTAATGAAAGTCAGAAAGTGTTTGGCTAAGGGATGTACATCATATCTAGCTTTCGTGATTGATGCTAAGAAGGAAAAGAAGTAGGGCCAGAATATTCCGGTGGTGTGTGACTATCCAGAAGTCTTTCTTGAAGATCTTCCCGGATTGCCCCCTGATTGACAAGTAGAATTCTGTATCGACTTGTTACCAGGAGCGACGCCAATAGCAAAAGCACCATATCGACAAGCACCAACAGAGATGAAAGAGCTTATGACACAACTTAAGGAGTTATTGGACAAAGGTTTTATTCGAACTAGTTCATCACCCTGGGGAGCCCTGGTGTTATTTGTAAAGAAAAAGGGCAGGAGCATGAGAATGTGCATCGATTACAGAGAGCTGAATAAAGCAACAATAAAGAACAAGTATCCGTTGCCGACGATTGATGACCTGTTCGATCAGTTGCAAGGTTCGAGCTATTTATCGAAGATCGATCTTAGGTCAATATATCATCAACTGTAGGTAAGAGAGCAAGATATTGAGAAGACTGGGTTCAGAACAAGATATGGACACTATGAGTTCTTGGTTATGTTGTTCGGACAGACTAATGCTCCAACGGCTTTCATAGGTTTGATGAACAAGGTTTGTAAACCATACCTTGATAAATCTGTGATAGTGTTCACAGATGATATTTTGATTTATTCAAAAAGCAAGCAGGAGCATGACAAGCATCTGCGTGAAGTGCTAGATGTTCTGAAAAAGGAGAAGCTATATGCAAAGTTCTCCAAATGTGAATTTTGGATTCAAGAAGTCCAATTTTTGGGTCATGTGGTTAAGCAAGAAGGGATAATGGTTGCCCGAGACAAGATTGAAGTTGTGATAAAGTGGGAACAACCAAAAAGTCCTACGGAGATCCGAAGCTTTTTAGGTTTAGCTGGATATTACTGAAGGTTTATCCAAGGTTTTTCTTCAATCGCGACTCCATTAATAGCTTTGACCCACAATGGAGCTACTTATACTTGGAATGAGAAGCATAAGGAAGCTTTTGAGAAGTTAAAGAAGAAATTGTGTGAAGCACCGATTCTTTCGTTACCTGAAGGAGTTGATGACTTTGTAGTTTATAGTGATGCCTCTGGAGTTGGATTAGGTTGTGTACTGACCCAAAGAGATAAAGTGATAGCGTATGCATCGAGGCAATTGAAAGAGCATGAAAAGAGCTACCCCACTCATGATCTGGAGTTGGAAGCGGTAGTATTCGCCTTAAAGATTTGGAGGCACTATCTTTATGGTAATAAATGCAAAATTTTCACTGATCATAAGAGTCTTCAATATCTCTTTAATCAGAAGGAATTGAACATGAGGCAATGACGCTGGCTAGAGTTACTCAAGGACTACGACTGTGAGATACTTTACCACCCTGGTAAAGCAAATGTTATTGCTTATGCTCTCAGTCGGAAGGTAAACCTTTAAAAGAAAAGGCCAAGAGCATTGAGAATTGAAATTGTCTCTACAATTATGGAAAGTATAAAGAAAGCTCAAGAGAAAGCTTTAGTGAAAAATGACCGAAAGGAAGAACGTTTGGGCAAAACATTAGTGTTTGATACAAACGGTCAAGGACTGAAGGTATTCCAAGATAGGATTTGGGTACCTAAGACGGGAGGAGTAAGAGATCTTCTGATGGATGAAGCTCACAAGACCATATACTCGATTCATCCCGACAACACAAAAATGTATAAGGATCTAAAACCCTATTACTGGTGGCCGACGATGAAGTTCGATGTTGCTAAGTATGTGGCCGAGTGTGTAACATGTGATAGGGTTAAGGCACAACATCAGAAACCGTATGGGAGACATCACCATGGATTTTGTGACTAAACTACCCAGAACAAGGAACGGTCATGACATGATTTGGGTGGTCGTTGATCGCTTCACTAAGAGTGCGCATTTCATAGTAGCCAACAAGAAATGGTCTATGGATAAACTTGCGAATTCTTACGTGAAGGAAATTGTGAGGCTTCACGGTGTTCCGTTAACGATTGTATCAGATCGTGACAGTTGTTTTACCTCAAGGTTTTGGAGGAGTCTACAAGAGGAATTGGGTACCAAGTTGTGTTTGAGTACAACTTACCATCCGCAAACCGATGGTCAGAGCGAACGAACAATTCAAATATTGGAGGATATGCTGAGAGCATGTACCCTGGAATTCCAAGGTAGTTGGGATGAACACTTACCTCTAGTAGAATTTTCCTATAATAATAGTTTCCACTCGAGCATCAAGATGGCACCTTAACACGCTTTGTATGGAGAAAAGTGTTGAACGCCGTCATGTTGGCTGGAAGCTAGGGAAAAGCAGTTAACGGGACCTGAAATAGTCCATCAGACTGCTGAAAAGTTGAAAGTGATTAGGGAAAGGATGTTAGCTGCTCAAGATCGTCAAAAGAGCTATGCTGACAAGAAAAGACAACTGATATCATTCGAAGTTGGAGATTCGGTTTTACTTAAAGTCTCGTCGTGGAAGGGATTTATAAGATTTGGTAAAAGCATAAAGTTGAGTCCAAGGTTTATTGGACCGTTTAAAGTTCTTCAGAGGCTTAGGAATCAAGCTTACAAGCTAGAATTCCCAGAAGAACTAGAGGGTATTCATAATACCTTTCACGTGTGTTATTTGAGAAAGTTCATGGGAGATATGTCCGACATAATTCCAATTTCTGAATTAAGGTTGGAAGAAAACAAGAGGTTAATTGAAGAACCTGAGGCAATCGTTGACCGTAAGACTAAGAAGTTGCAAGGCAAGATGGTTGATTTAGTGCTTATGCGTTGGAAACATATGAATGGGCCAAATCTCACCTGGGAAACGGAGAGTGACATGATGAGTCGCTATCCGCATTTGTTTGTTGATGTGTGATTCCGGGGACGGAGTCATCCTAAGGGGGAAAGAATTGTAATGCCCGAGTTTCTAGGCTAGGCATTAATATTGATGTGATAGTCTAGATTAACCTTTGTAACTCATTTTGAAGAAATGAAAAGGAATTATGTGAATATTATGTGTTTTATGCTTAATTACTCGGACTTAATTAATTACGAATAAAAATGAGCGTTGAAAAAAAATATTAGATAAAGCCGATATCTATTAAGAAAGTTGAAGTGGTCGTGACAAGGATTACGGATATATAAAGAATACCAAAATCCGAGTTATAACGAAGAAGTTATGACATTTCAAAGTTTCGCGACAAAACTGGCACGGTGCCGAATGACGTAAAAAGTGAGTTTTTGATAAACTACTTTTTAGCCTTAGTGATCTAAATGAAAGTCGTAGTGTTTGTTAAACCGAGAGTATGCATAAAAAGAACGCCCAAATCTAACTTCGTATGAGGAAGTTATGATTTTTTTAAGTTTCAGCTTAACAATAGACAACTAAAAAACTCGAATTTTAGATCGAGTGATTTTTAGCCGACACAACTTGAACGAGGATCGAAGGTCTCGTCAATAGTAGTACAACGGTAAAATGATAGACGAAAACGGACGTCGTATGAAGAAGTTATGAATTTTTAACGGATTTCTTGTCTCGGTCTGTTAAAATAATAATATTAAAATTAAATTTAAAATTAGCCGAAAAAATTTAAACGAAAATTGTAGAGCGTAATTTTACCTACGTGTGCATATAAAGAACTTCAATAACGGAGCCCGTATGTGAAAGTTATGGATTTTAGAATTTTTGGCTCAAAAATCAAGAAAATCCCAAAATCCGAGAAATTTTGCATGGTGAGACTTCGGCCACATCACCCTCGCTCGCAGGTCGCCTCGTGTCTGCCACGTGCTCGTTGCTGATTCAACTGAAGGTGCGGCCCAGAAAGAACTCGACGCGCCTCACGCCGGTGGCAGATCCGAAACGCGGTCCAATGGGCGTCCAACGCATGCCCTCCTTGCGTGTCCGAGCATCGCAGGCGCACCACCTCTCCACCCCTCGCACCATATACCTCAGTCCAATCAGAAGCCGCCACATGGAGCCTCGCACATGCGTGCCACCTGCTCCTCGGATCTGTTGTCATATGTTCGCTTCTCAGCCCTCAGATCAGAAGCCTCGCCCCTATAAATAGAAGGGTGCGAGACCTCCCAGGTATATTTTGGAAAAGTGTCAGTTCACACCCCTAAACTCATATTTCTTCCATTCCATCTTCCCCCAAAGCCCTGGTATTATACCAAACACCCAAAATACGTTCTGAAGTGCCTGAAGACCTGGAAAAATTTATCTTTTTGGTTTTGAAGCCCAACCCTCGCAGAGCCCGGTTTCTCATTAGAACTCCTGGTTTTATCAGTAACGATTGTTTTAGGAAAAGCAGTGCTTCCTGATTATCATTAAATCATGTGAGTGTGTAGTCACTTTCACCTTACACATAGATATGAAGTATTTTCTTTAAAATACGTACTATGTGTAATTATATTAATTGTTTGTTTGAGGTGACTGTTGAATAGATGTTTTATACAAGTTTTAAACTGTATATTTATTTTATCTACAAATATGTTGGGTAAAACATGGGTAGACGAAATAGTCGATGTGTGTTAAAATGATGAGAAGCCTCGATGTTGTTGTTGTAGTCATCTAGCGGAGTATAGATGATGACCACAGACCTTTCTAGACAGTCCAGTGGAGCGCTAGCAGGTTCACAACTTGTAGGTGTTGGTGAACTATATGTTCATTGGTGTACTCCATCCCCCTCATGGTTGCCTTTAGGACATGTATGGCTGAGGAGTCCCCTTAGCAGTAGTGTCCATCCCGATGATATTCCTTAGGCTAGGTCCCTTGTGATAGGTATTTAGGGACTTAAAGTGAGGATAACGGGAATAGGTAATCAGGGTTATTGTTGATTGATGAATCTAATAGATTTATTATTATTGTGGGTTGAAAACCCTATATTCTCACCAGGCTCCCAAACCTGACCCACTCAGCTTTTTATCTTACAGGTAGTGGACTGCAAGCATAGTCGGATGGTGATGAGAGATTTTTGGATTATAGGCCAGTAGTTGTAAATAACTGTTGTAAGGCTTATAATGTCTTGTTTATTCTTTTGATCTGTATCGGAACATGATATCCTGAGGTTTTGACATAAAATGAAAATATATATTTCTTAAAGGAAGGTTTTGATAAGTTTTTTTCATGTTTTGTTTTGGGAACAAATTCCGCAACATCTTTTAAAAGGATTACTCTGAGTTTATTTTAAAAGCATAAATTAAATCGGTCTTTTATGGCCGGGAAATTAGGGGATGTCACAACAACTTTTCCCAATTGAAATTTTTGTTTTCTATAATTAACATTGCTAACTTGCAACACTTATTATAATTATCATGCTCCCATTAACATGATGATTATTAGCATAATACTTATGCTCCCACTAGATTTGACATGTACTCGGAAATCAGATGGAATTCTAGAAATCAATACGTTATTGACTTTCTTACCAAAGTTCAGATTTCTGATACTAGATGCTTTGATAGAACTGATGGGTTTGAGCCAAAAGAACATCATATGTGCTCATGCAAACCCTAATACTTGGATCTAGGTTTCTCTATTGTACATGCAATTCATCCCAGACTTGCAAACCCTAGATCTAGTATATATAATTCAAAATTAATATAACAAAACAGATCTAGATGATTACCTCTTCTTCAAAGCTTGAATCTTCTTGTCCTTGGAGCTTAGAGTCACAAATGTCACTCCTCTAATGACTTACAAACAACACAAGCAAGAGGATGGTCTTAGAGAGAGGTTGGAGGCTCTAGAATTCGGCTCTAGCACTCTTAGGAACATGGTTAGATGATATCTGAAGCTTAAGGAGTTTATTTATACTTGTGCTGCTAGGGTTTCAGTCAAAACCCTAACTGGATAGCTTAGTGTCACACCCCAAAACAAAGAACGGCGGAAACATTCCGGGGTGGAGGACGTCATGTACAGTATCACAATAGTGTAAAGTAGTAAACAAGCAACAACATCATTCATTGCATTAAAAGTAAAGTTCTAATACATGCTTGTTCTTTCATTGTAATAAGACACCAAAACATACAATCAAAATAAAAGACGAGTCTTGTCTGTGCTCTGTCTTCTCAAAACCTGGCCATCGTACCTGTCTACTGGTTACCTGAGAATACAAGTTATTTTGAAAGCAAGTATCAGCCTAAAGCTGGTGAATTCATAAGTATTTAAGTGTCATTGTCTTGTTTTGGAAAGCTGTTATGTATGCTATGTAAATCTTTAAATGAAACAGTTGATATAAGTATGAAAACCCTAGAAAATCCCATATTTCCTACTAGTATGAAATGTAGTCTTCCACCAAGACCGAATGTTTTGCTATAAAAATGATGGTTTTTCCTTCCTTTTGACTATTACAAACAGTAGTTAGTCTAACTCATCGTTTATGTGAATGTATCACAAAATAAAGTAATAGGAAAAATGTAATCATGTAAGTGTTATCCTTTTGTATTAGGATTAACACGACATCGCGTCAAGAGAAATGTATAACCTTTGAACATCCGTAGATTGTTCAATTTTCCTCTGTAGCTGCACCAGGTTTAAGGAATGCTTAATCTCATAAAGGTACTCCTAATATAAGTATTAACCGTAGGCAATCATAGATTGTTATTTACCTCTGTAGCGAATAGCAGGTTAAAGGAATGCTTAGTCCCGTAAAGGTACTCCTAGTATAAGTAATAACCGTAGGCATCCGTAGATGTTCATCTATCACTGTTGCTAACAGGTGGGTTCTGGAATGGTTAGTCCCGTCTAGATATCCCGTTGAACTGGGATACGCAGGACAATTTACACATAAAGTACTAGTAAATCATCCTAGTGAATCTAGGTACAAGTATCCATGTAAGTGCATACAAATAAATGTATATATGTAAATGTATTCATGTATGTGTATCGATGTAGACGTATTCATGTAACATGTAATGTATAGTATAGACTCATGAATGAACTGACTCTGGTGTAATTCCTTGTAATAGGAATAATGTTATGTATCTCCTAACTATCTCTATAATAGTTAATTGGAAGGTAATTGATTGTCCATGCAGGTTTATATACCCTTGCTACACAAGAGTGTGGGAAACTGAATGAAGGCTGAAAACTATAACATCAATACATATATAAGAACATAAGTGTATAGATATAATTTTGTTCAAGAAGATAAAATGGTTTTATAAGACATCTATGAGTTTTGAACAATAATTAACAATGACTTGATGTCATTTTAATAAACATTTCAAATGTAATACTTTTGCTATCAAGGTATTTTTAAGACAAAAAACCATTTCATTCATCACATTTTGAAGTATGTGAAATCTACTGGATGAAAAACAGAGTTATAAATACATATGAGTGATTTAATAACATGTTTCCTACGTGTATTCCCCCCCCCCCCCATTAAAGCTTTTAAAATCATTTAAAACATTGATTAAGGGGTATGAACTCAGCTGAAGATGGTGGTTTGGATGAACTGAACGGTGTAGGATTGCTAGGTGTCAAGTGAGGACTTGTACACACACTATGATCCTCATGAACATATAATCACACATATATGCACCCAATTAGTCTTAAACTACTAGTTGAAAATGTTAAGACACCCTAGAACATGATAAACTCTTTATATAAGTGTTATAAGCCCTAAGGATTGCATCTAAGTTGTTGTGGATCAAGGCAATGGGTTTAGGGTTCCAAAGGACCCTATATATGAGTTTACTCTACAATGTCATAACAACAAGGAGTTTACGGTCGTAAACCCTTGATTTTACGGCCGTAAGCTCCCAAGCTTATGTTTATTTGGTGTTTTGAAGTGTTACATGATCCCTAGAAGCAATTCTACTTGATGGCCTAATACTTGGAAGGGTTTAGGGCATTAATACACTCCTTTGACGAGTTTACGGCCCTAAGGCCATTTCCTTTTGATTTTACTGCCGTAAACTCGTATGGAAAGGGGTATTTTTGTGTTTTCACGTCCCATGCTCATCTAGGATAGGTTTTAGGCAATTATCTAAGGCTAATGAAGGCCTTAGGCACACTTTGGTACCCTTGATTGGTGTTCACCGACCAAAGACCATTTCCCTTAGAGATTACGACCGTAATCTCTCATGGGGATGGGTTTTTGATGATTTAAGATGCTTAAATTAACTAGGAGTAATTCAAGGTAATTGTCCAAGGCTTTAGGAGTGATTAAGGCACTGTTTGGCCCTTGAGTTTGGAGTTTACGGTCCAAGAACTTCTTGGGCCGTGAACACCGTACTCTTGGTGTTCATGGTTGATTTCTAGTCCTATATACACTAGCATACAAGTCTAAGGTAGTTATATATCAAGGGGGAAGGACTAGGCATCGTTTTACCCATATAAAAGAGTTTACTCCCCAAGGTGTTCTTGGGCGGTAAACTCTCGAATCCTGTTGTTTTGTTATGAAATCTATGTTATTAAGCATATTATAAGCCATATAATACAACTAGAGAGAGGTACTCACGATTTGGGATGAAAACCCGAAGATTCGTGAGAGAGAAAATGGATTTTCTCTAGTTGGAAATGTAACTAATGAATGAATATGGCTCAGATTTCTATATACAGTCCTGGGATTTTTGGCAGAAAATATTTTATTCACGAAATGAACTCTAATATAATAGAGTTTTGGAATAACAGAGTTGCACAAAACCCTAGTGCATCCACTCTCCTGATATCTCCTTAAGTGAAAACCCTGAAATACTCAAACTTATACAAAAAAGTCTGAAAATTTACTGCGACTGATCTAACTTCTATTGAATTGATAAAGTTTGTACAGAATGGAAATTTTGGGTTGTCACATCATCCCCCCGTTAGAAGGAATTTCGTCCCGAAATTAGAATTTAAGCAAATAAGAAGTTACAAATAATTAAGCGAAAAGATGAGGATATTTCAGTTTCATCTGATCCTCTCGTTCCCAAGTGAATTCAGGTCGTCGTTTGGCATTAAGCGAACCTTCACTATCGGGATATGGCTCTGCTTTGTTTGCTTGACCTCTCGGTCCATGATCTCTACTGGTTCCTCCACGAAGTTGAGGCTCTCATTGATCTCGATCTCGTCGAGTGTAATAACAAGAGTCTCGTCGGACATACACTTTTTCAAGTTCGAGACGTGGAAGGTAGGATGTACGTTACTGAGTTTGCGCGGTAGATTGAGTTTGTAAGCTACGGGGCCGATTCGGGCAAGGATCTCGAAAGGCCCTACGTATCTTGGATTGAGCTTCCCATGCTTTCCAAAGCGTATCAAGCCCTTCCAGGGTGAGACCTTCAGTAGAACTCGGTCGCCCACCTGGAATTCCAACGGTTTCCTTCGCTTATCAGCGTAACTTTTCTGTCGGTCTCTAGAGGGTTTCAATCGTTCACGAATTTGAACGATCTTCTTTGTCGTTTCCCGAATGATCTCCGGACCCGTGAGAGTGCTTTCGGGAACTCGTCCCTTAGCTAACTGCATATCACCCACCTCAGCCCAGCACAGAGGGGATCTGCACTTTCAGCTATAAAGGGCCTCGAATGGAGCTGCCTTTATGCTCGCGTGATAACTGTTGTTGTAGTAAAATTCGACTAGGGGTAAATGGGTATCCCAAGCTTTCCCAAAGTCAATCACACAGGCTCGCAACATATCTTCTAATGTTTGGATAGTTCTCTCACTTTGTCCGTCGGTCTGTGGATGGTAGGCTGTACTCATGTCCAGTCTAGTTCCTAGGGCACTTTGTAATGAATGTCAGAACCTCGAAGTGAATCTACTATCTCTGTCTGAGATAATGGATATGGGAACACCGTGCATATGTACAATCTCCCTAATGTAGGTTCTTGTAAGTTTCTCCATTTTGTCGGTTTCTTTAATTGGCAAGAAGTGTGCAGACTTGGTCAGTCTATCGACGATGACCCATATGGAATCAAGTCCACCTGTCGTCTTGGGCAACTTGGTTATGAAGTCCATAGTGATCCGCTCCCACTTCCATTCTGGTATCTCTGGTTGCTGTAGAAGTCCGGAGGGTTTCTGGTATTCGATCTTGACCTTTGCGCAAGTAAGGCATTTACTCACGAAGGTAGCAATATTTTCTTTCATGTTAGGCCACTAGTATAACTTTTTAAGATCCAGATACATCTTATATGAACTTGGGTGGACGGAATAATGAGTGTTGTGAGCCTCGGTCATGACCAAGTCTTTCAAGCCATCGTGTTTCGGTGTCCAGATCCGATCCATGAGGTATAAGGCTCCGCCACCCTTGACTTCCAAGTTCTTATCCATCCCTCTAAGGGATTCACCTGCCACGTTTTCAAGTTTCAAAGCGACGAGCTGAGCCTCCTTAATTTGCGTCGACAAGTGTGAATGGATAGTTAGAGTCAAATATTTGACTCTACGACCAACATATTCTTTCCGACTTAGGGCGTCGGCTACTACATTGGCTTTACCCGGATGATAACAAATTTCGCACTCGCAATCACTAAGTAGCTCGACCCACCGTCGTTGTCTCATGTTGAGCTCCTTCTGGTCGAAAATGTGTTGTAGACTCTTGTGGTCTGTAAGGATCGTCCTTTTTGTACCATACAGGTAGTGTCTCCAGATCTTCAGAGCAAACACAACTGCTCCTAGCTCAAGATCATGGGTGGTGTAGTTAACCTCATGTGTCTTCAGCTGTCTCGAGGCATAGGCTATGACTTTACCTCGCTGCATCAGAACACATCCGAGTCCTTGATTTGATGCATTGCAATAAACAACGAAGTCTTCTATCCCTTCGGGGAGGGATAGTATTGGTGCGGTGCATAAGGCTCGCTTGAGCGTTTGGAACGCTCTTTCTTGTTTCTCTTCCCAGTCAAAGGCAAAGCCTTTCTGGGTCAGGGTTGTAAGAGGTTTCGCTATGCGGGAGAAGTTTTGAATGAACCTGCGATAGTAGCCAGCGAGACCTAGAAATTGACGAATTTCTGTAGGTGTCTTCGGTGCTGACCAGTTCTCAATGGCCTTGATTTTGGAAGGGTCCACGTGTATTCCTTCTTCACTAACAACATGGCCCAAGAATTCGACTCTTCGAATCCAAAATTCGCACTTGGAGAACTTCGCATAGAGCTTCTCCGCTCGCAATGTTTCTAAGACTCTACAGAGATGTTGACTATGTTCCTCCTTACTTCGAGAGTAGATAAGTATGTCATGAATGAAAACAATGACGAACTGATCCAAGTAAGGACGGCACACCCTATTCATCAGATCCATGAATACTACGGGCGTGTTAGTTAATCCGAACATCATCACCACAAACTCGTAGTGTCCATAACGAGTTCGGAAGGCTGTCTTGGGAACATCCTCCTCTAGCACTCGTAGTTGGTGATATCCGGATCGTAGATCTATCTTCGAGAAGTAGTTGGCTCCATGAAGTTGATCAAATAAATCGTCAATGCGGGGCAAAGGATAACGATTTTTAATGGTAAGCTTGTTGAGTTCTATATAGTCGATGCACATGCGAAACGATCCATCTTTCTTCTTGACAAACAAGACCGGTGCTCCCCATGGTGAGAAGCTTGGCCTAATGAATCCCTTCTTGAGAAGTTCGTTAAGCTGACTGGAAAGTTCCTGCATCTCGGCATGTGCCAGACGATAAGGAGATTTGGCTATGGGAGTAGCTCCTGGCACTAAGTCGGTTCTGAACTCGACTTGGCGTTGTGGTGGCAATCCGGGGAGTTTTTCTAGGAAGATGTCGAGAAAGTCGTGTACTTTGGGGATTTTCTGAATGTTTTCACCTCTTGACTCGTATCGACTATGTGTGCAAGGAATGCATGATATTCCTTTCGCAAGCACTTCTGGGCTTGGATGCACGAAATGATGCGAAGGATCATACTAGGTTTGTCGCCATAGATAACTAAGGTTTCGTTGTTAGGAAGGTTAAGACGAACTGCTTTTTCAAAGCACATGATGTCGGCGCGAAGAAGACTCAACCAATCCATGCCGATGATAATGTCGAAACATTTAATTGGGACCGGCATGAGGTCTATCTTGAAAGTATGGCCATCTAAAGTTAAAGCACAACCTAAGTATATGCAGTTAGTACTCTCCGTTTTCCTGTTAGCCATTTCTACCGTGAATGAATTATATAATGCACATGGTTTTTGTTTAAGTAGGTGTGCAAATTTATGACTTACGAAACTTTTCTTTGCTCCACTGTCGAAAAGTATGCAAGCATATGAGTTATCGAGGAGAAACGTACTAGTAACTATCTTAGGATTAGCTACCGCTTCCTCATGGCCCAAGGCCATAACTCTTCCTACTCCTCCAGCCATCCCCGCTTTAGGGTAGTTCCTCTTGTAGTGGCCCACTTCGCCACAACCATAGCAAGCCTGGCCCATACTGGCGTTAGGATCCTGGGCGGCATGAGCTGTTGGAGTCTTGTAGAAATGGGTTGTATGCCCCTTCCTGTTACAGTTAGAGCACTGCATCTCCTTGCAAGGTCCGTGGTGGTGGATGGTGCATTTGTTGCACTTTGGGAGAGTTCCAACATTAGTTTTTGCTGGTAAGGGGTTCGCAGGGACAACGGGAGTTACCGTGACAACATTGATTGCCACAAGTTGTTGTCTCTTGAAGGATTCTTGCGAAGCCCCTCTTTTCCTCTTGTTCCACCCATTCTTGTTGTTGTTGACCTTTTGTGGTCCGGGTGCAGGGATTATTAGGTTCTGTTGTTTCCTGTGATCTATGAGAGATTGTGCCAGCTCCTTGGCTCTATCGAAGGTGATAGGCTTGGAAGCTAACACACTTGACTGGATCTGGGGCGACAGTCCCCAAATATATCTCTCTATCTTCTTGCTCTCGAGAGCAACCATATCAGGGCATAGGATTTCCAGATCATAGAACCTATTCGTGTAGGTTGATATGTCGGATCCAACCATTTGTAGACCCCCATAGTTCCTACTCGAGTTTTTGTATTTCACCTCAAGGACAGTACTCTCTCATCAGTATGTCCTTCCAGTGTTCCCAGCTGATGGAATAAGCCACCACTAAAGTCAGATACTTAACATGGCCGTTCCACCATGTTAGTGCTCTGTCAGAGAAGGTGCAAGTTGCAAACTTGAACTTGCTGCCCTCCTAGCAAGCACAGATTTCAAAGACTGATTCCATCTTTTCAATCCATTGTCTTAACAACAAACCCCACCAGTTCCATTGAAGCTTCAAGATTTGGCGTTCGTGAAGTCCTTGTAGGTGCATTCTCGAGGATGTCCATGGCTTTCGTCATGGTATGAGGGATGTGCACCTGATCCCGATCCACTAGGGACAGGAGCGTTGATGGATGACACAGCAGCTGCTACTACTGCTGTGAAGGCTGCCTGGAACATAGTGGCATCGAAAGGAGAAGGTGGTTGAGGAGGTTGAGGTGGTGGTGGAGGTGGTGGTATCAGTGTTTCGTTATTTGGGTTGCGCCTGGGATTTCTGCGTGGCGGCATCTTTAACTATACGTTTAAAAGATGACGACATGGATAAGAATAAATGAATAATGAGAGTGTCTCATTGACTAACTCTCCATAGTCCAACAACACAATGAATAGTAGAACTAAATGAAGATGATAGCATTTGGATAATAATTTCCATATGATTAGATATCTGTCAATAATACTGGGATTATAGATGTAACAAGTTCAGGAAAAATGGCCTATAAGTAGGCCTTACATCAACCAAGATAGGAGAATTTTTGACAGAAATTATGACTAGATCAAGACATGATGGGTCTAAGATTTACAAAGGTAGGAAATTAGACCAAAGTTTTTACATAAACTAGGTTATATCCAAAAGATGAGTCGATGAGATTCTATCGGCGACGAGAAATGCTAGCATGAGTTCTTGACCCCGATAGTAGGCATTCTATGTCCCTTATACGCCTGTCATCTCTCACTTGCTGAGCTTGAAGTTCCCTAACTTCAGCTTGAGTTTCAGCAAGTTCCCTCTGCAGAGCTGCATTGCGGACCAGAGTCCTTTCATGAGCAGACACTAGTTGGCGAATGTGGACAGTGTTAACGCCAGAGTTGGTGTCAATCTCCAAGACTCGATTGATAGCTGATTGACCCAGTATCGTGTTCCTAGGAATCCTACGTACCATGATGGGTAGGACCCTGTCAGCAGAACCTCCCTCAGTGAGGTTGTAGTAGCTTCTGTCTTCGTTGTAAGGAATGGGTTGACCCTGTTCCTGACTCCATCTACTCAAGTTAATGTCCCACATAGGTGTGGGTCCTTGAAATGCAGGACAGGGGTTTAGATTTGGGTCTTGAGCAGCTGGGGGTAGGTTGTTGACTTCAGGCTCCGAGTCAGAACTATCGGAAAAACCCTCAGCATGGTGATCATCCAAAGGGATTGGGTGATCATCTTCTGGTTCTTCCTCTAGCCATCCAGCGTTGCCTTGGTTTGGGAAGTACGGATCGCCATGATGAAATCCAGCCATTAAAATCTACGCGAGAAAAGGGATATAAGAAATAGCTAACTAGACGAACTGACTAAGATAATTACAATAAGACCAAATACCCCTATGGTATTTCTTTATGGTTGTGTTGGTAACTTTTTAGACTTGTTGCCACATCACAACCATTCTTAGGCATAAGCTAATCACTCCTTGGAATAGCATAGTTGATCAAGCTATGTCATTCCCAAGACTGACCCTATATCCCCAGGCTTACTTGTGATACTCAACAATCGTAATACTTTTGTTCTTGTCATTGTGACACTGATTTTAGTATGAATGCAGGCATGTATACTTACTTAAATATTTTATTATTTTAGAAGTATAAATCTTAGACAGGGTGTTTTAATCCCAATGCATTTATAGTTAGTATATCTTTTATGGGTTGATATACTATATTCACTATAAACAATGCTCTTATACCAATCTGTCACACCCCAAAACCAAGAACGGCGGAAACGTTCCGGGGTGGAGGACATCATGTACAGTATCAAAACAGTGTAAAGTAGTAAACAAGCAACAACATCATCCATTGCATTAAAAGTAAAGTTTTAATACATGTGTGTTCTTTCATTGTAATAAGACACCAAAATATACAATCAAAATAAAAGACGAGTCCTGTCAGTGCTCCGTCTTCTCAAAACCTGGCCATCGTACCTATCTACTGGTGACCTGAGAATACAAGTTATTTTGAAAGCGAGTATCAGCCTAAAGCTGGTGAATTCATAAGTATTTAAGTGTCATTGTCTTGTTTTGGAAAGCTGTTATGTATGTTATGTAAATCTTTAAATGAAACAGTTGATATAAGTATGAAAACCCTAGAAAATCCCATATTTCCTACTAGTATGAAATGTAGTCTTCCACCAAGACCGAATGTTTTGCTATAAAAATGATGGTTTTTCCTTCCTTTTGGCTATTACAAACAGTAGTTAGTCTAACTCATCGTTTATGTGAATGTATCACAAAATAAAGTAATAGGAAAAATGTAATCATGTAAGTGTTATCCTTATGTATTAGGATTAACACGACATCGCGTCAAGCGAAATGTATAACCTTTGAAGATCCGTAGATTGTTCAATTTTCCTCTGTAGCTGCAGCAGGTTTAAGGAATGCTTAATCTCATAAAGGTACTCCTAATATAAGTATTAACCGTAGGCAATCGTAGATGGTCATTTACCTCTGTAGCGAACAGCAGGTTAAAGGAATGCTTAGTCCCGTAAAGGTACCCCTTGTATAAGTAATAACCGTAGGCATCCGTAGATGTTCATCTACCACTGTTGCTAACAGGTGGGTTCCAGAATGTTTAGTCCCGTCTAGATATCCCATTGAACTAGGATAGGCAGGACAATTTACACATAATGTACTAGTAAATCATCCTAGTGAATCTAGGTACAAGTATCCATGTTAGTGCATAAAAATAAATGTATATATGTAAATGTATTCATGTAAGTGTATCGATGTAGACGTATTCATGTAACATGTAATGTATAGTATAGACTCATGAATGAACTGACTCTGGTGTAATTCCTTGTAATAGGAATAATGTTATGTATCTCCTAACTATCCCTATAATAGTTAATTGGAAGGTAATTGATTGTCCATGCAGGTTTATATACCCTTGCTACACAAGAGTGTGGGAAACTGAATGAAGGCTGAAAACTATAACATCAATACATATATAAGAACATAAGTGTATAGATATAATTTTGTTCAAGAAGATAAAATGGTTTTATAAGACATCTATGAGTTTTGAACAATAATTAACAATGACTTGATGTCATTTTGATAAACATTTCAAATGTAATACTTTTGCTATCAAGGTATTTTTAAGACAAAAAAGCATTTCATGCATCACATTTTGAAGTATGTGAAATCTACTGGATGAAAAACAGAGTTATAAATACATATGAGTGATTTAATAACATGTTGTTTCCTACTCGTATTCACTCCCCAATTAAAGCATTTAAAATAATTTAAGACATTGATTAAGGGGTATGAACTCACCTGAATATGGTGGTTTGGATGAATTGAACGGTGTAGGATTGTTAGGTGTCAAGTGAGGACTTGTACACACACTATGATCCTAATGAACATATAATCACACATATATGCACCCAATTATTCTTAAACTACTAATTGAAAATGTTAAGACACCCTGGAACATTATAAACACTTTATACAAGTGTTATAAGCCCCAAGGATTGCATCTAAGTTGTTTTGGAACATGGCTAATGGGTTTAGGGTTCCAAAGGACCCTATATATGAGTTTACTCTCCAATGTCATAACAACAAGGAGTTTACGGTTGTAAAACCTTGAGTTTACGGCCGTAAGCTCCCAAGCTTATGTTTATTTGGTGTTTTGAAGTGTTACATGATCCCTAGAAGCAATTCTACTTGATTGTTTAATCCTTGGAAGGGTTTAGGGCACTCATACACTCCTTTGAGGAGTTTACAGCCGCAAGGCCATTTCCTTTTGAGTTTACTACGGTAAACTCATATGGAAAGGGGTATTTTTGTGTTTTCAAGTCCCATGCTCATCTATGATAGGTTTTAGGCAATTATCTAAGGCTAATGAAGGCCTTAGGCACACTTTGGTACCCTTGATTGATGTTCACGACCGAAAGACCATTTCCCTTAGAGATTACGGCCGTAATCTCTCATGGGGATGGTTTTTGATGATTTAAGGTGCTTAAATTAACTAGGAGTAATTCAAGGTAATTGTCCAAGGCTTTAGGAGTGATTAAGGCACTCTTTGGCCCTTGAGTTTGGAGTTCACGGTCCAAGAAATTCTTGGGCCGTGAACACCTTACTCTTGGTGTTCATGGTTGATTTCTGGTCCTATATACACTAGCATACAAGTCTAAGGTAGTTATATATCAAGGGGGAAGGACAAGGCATCGTTTTACCCTTATAAAAGAGTTTACTCCCCAAGGTGTTCTTGGGCGGTAAACTCTCGAATCTTGCTGTTTTGTTACGAAATATATGTTATTAAGCACATTATAAGCCATATAATACAACTAGAGAGAGGTACTCACGATTTGGGATGAAAACCCGAAGATCCGTGAGAGAGAAAATGGCTTTTCTCTAGTTGGAAATGTAACTAATGAATGAATATGGCTCAAATTTCTATATATAGTCCTAGGATTTTTGGTAGAAAATATTTTATTCATGAAATGAACTCTAATATAATAGAGTTTTGGAATAATAGAGTTGCACAAAACCCTAGTGCATCCACTCTCCTGATATCTCCTTAAGTGAAAACCCTGAAATACTCAAACTTATACGAAAAAGTCTGAAAATTTACTGCGACTGATCCAACTTCTATTGACTTGATAAAGTTCGTACAGAATGGAAATTTCGGGTTGTCACACTTAGGCCTTAAGCAATCCAAAGAACCTTCAGAAATAAAGGTCTCAGACGAAAATTAGATGGGCTCCCACTCTAATTTCGTTCACCCCTTAATTCCAAAGGATTCTCAGCCCAAATCAACTATCACACAATTGACAGTTCCAGTTCCCTTTATTTAATTAATCTCTTTTAGCCACACAATTAATTCTTAATTAATTCTTGTCTAGTATTAATTAAACCATATGATTTATCTTTTAATATATTAATGATATAACATATTAATAAATCATAATAGCCTCTTTATTCATAAATCATCCTATCATGTTGCTTTGGTGAAGGCAACCCAAAAGGACCATGCACAACTAGGTCAAGTACTTACTAAATATAGTTACGGGCTTAGACACTAATCCAACAAGAACTTTATCAAAATCATATACCTTTCCTTAGATAGCACACATGTGTGTCTAAACAATTTCAGAACTATGAAAAGGGATGCCGTAATCATAATCTCAATTGTTTAGACCTTTTCCATTCCTCACAAATCTATGTTAGTGTGTCGGTTAACCACACACGCTCCACTAACGACTTTGAGAATGCAAATATCACAATTGCTATCTACTTAAAACCACTTAGTGAAATTGTTTCCTCACCATCATTTTCATGAAATGGAGAGAAACCTTATGACACTTAGATTTTATGGTGTATGTGTTCCTATCCATGTGAATTTGTCAAAACCATAATCACAAGATAAGGTTAGTGACAAATCCAAACTCATATGGACAGAACTTGTGCAATCTTAACTTCTTGCCACTTGATTAGATCTTGAAACTCTTTGAGGATCTTTTAGACTCCCATTGTCCTCTTGACATATAAGACTCGCTTACCAAGAGCCACTCCTTGACAGGCAAATATTCAGGAGATAGTATGGATTGTTTATCAAGACAAGCACTTCACATAATTGGCCTTAGGTGGTCTTTGTTTTATCCAAAACATCACAACTTACCAATTTCAAATGTACAAGAGTAGAACACATTTTACTCTTACATGTGACAAGTGTTATAAACATTTCTTTAAGATATGTCACTCAAATTACAATCTTGGAGTATGACTCTAAGACTAGTTTTGGAATGATGTATGACTCATATTCTTGATTTAACCACTTCAATAATTCATGATTCGTCTTCTTAGCTATAGGAATGCACTAAGATGTCCTTAGCGGACCAATTGTGATGTGGTTTCTTAATCATTAAGATGATCACAGACATGATACTAAAGTACTCTCCCATCTTTTCAGATTTGAGAAACTTTTATCTTTCTGCCTAATTTCAATCTTCTCATTTGTTCTGCCATTCATTGAAACTTTTTCAATGTTTCAGAATTATACTTAAGCTTGTAAGTATAACCATATTTACTAAACTTTAGTAAATCATGACGATTAGTCTTATCGATCCTTTTGTGGTGGACTTTAACCAGTGCACACCCAGTGTACCCGATCCCCTAGTCCTTCACTTTACTCGCATATACATGTGAACAAGAGATTAGTCTTAATTTTCCAAAGATGAAAATTCTCATTCATCATACAATATAACTTGGATGATTCCAAGTTTCGGTCCAATTGAAACTTGGGTGATGAGAATCTTTCTTTATTTGGCAAATTTAGACACTACCAAAAAAGAAAGAATCAAATTCATATTTCCAATATTGCTAGAAACATACAAACATCAATTTTCCATAAATGCCATTGCAAGGAGATATAAAATAAAGTAAAACAAAATTTTATTTATTTATAAATGAGAAAAAAAGCCTTTTTCCTTACAATGAAACTTTAAATTAAAACTATGCTATTACATATTCTTCTAGCAATCTATCAAAACTCCTAATTAGTAACCCAAAAATCCAATCTTCCCTTTGCTTGATCCTGCCATATATCAAAATGTATTAAGAATCTCCAAATAGGAACTTAATAGAGTCAGATAGTGGACTTACTTGAAGCAGAGTACACCTTTTTGACTTTACCATCCTCATGATATTTCAGGTAAATAGGGTAGCTTCGCAACAAATGCCCCTTCCTTTGGCAGTAGAAACATACGGACTCTTTGGTAATGGTACATGGGACTATCTCAGACTTAGCCTTTCTCTTTACCATTTGGTCAACCGAGTTAACTATAGCCAATCCCTTTCCATTGGAAGAGAAAGCTTTTCTGGATATCCAATGTTACCATTATCAATGTCCATGGAAGTTTTGGAAGTTGATCTTCTAATCATATTTGCTTTAACAATGCTCCAAATCATTGTTGATTCAGCAACATCAAGCAAATAGGTAAGATCATTAAGGGTTATGTCATAGTTTGTTACATGGTAGTCCTTAACGAACTCATTATGTGACTTAGAAAGTGATTGAAGAACCTAGTCAACAATCAACTTCCTCAAGACTGTGACACCCAACTCTCCCGTCTTGTCAATATGTGACTTCATCTCCAAGATGTGAGCACACATAGACTTTGCTTGCCAATAGGGTTTGAGTGACCTTGAACTATTCAAGAACTTGTAGGATAGGGAGAATAATCGGAGTAGGTGGAGGAAGAGAAGTATGATTTCCATTATCCAACCACGGAACATCATCTTCATCAGGAAAGCTTGTTCCAAGAGATTTGGGAAGATCATAGTTGTCTGAACCAAACATCTATAATGGGAGAAATTCAAGTTAGTTGATTTAAACTCCTTAATATAACACCCAATATGAAATATTAAGTCTAGGACCCAACACAATATTTTATAACTTGGAAGAGGGATGCCGTAATCTAAGCTATAAAATATTTGAAGGTAGGCGAATGACAATTCACCAATTTCCACCATGAAAGATGAAATAATTTATTAGGTTTTAATTGGATTTGAATCTCCTAGAGCTTTTGAGATTCATTAAACTTTTCAATGGCATGCTTCAATCTCGATTGTGCCCTCTCAAGTTTGTGATCGGGATGTCGAGGATCACAAACAAGGTGTGAATAACCATGCAAATATACTTGGTACCCTTAATATTTATCACTTAATCGATGTGCTGGTTAACCACACGCGCTCCACCGATCCTATGATAAACATTAAGTTACCCTTTTCTTACCTTGTTAAATCCAAGCTAGTGTGCCAGTTAACCACACGCGCTCCACTACCGACTTAAGCAAAGTGCAAAGAGTAATTTCATGGGTTAGGACCAAATTTACATTTTCCTAAAGTAACTAAGATTGGGAATTTATAAAAGGTTTAGTAACTTTATATTTATCATTATACTTATAATGAAGGGAGAATTAGAGTCCTGTAAAACCCGTTCGGCTAACAACCCTCCACCAGTCAAGGAAGTGGTGGGTGATAGTGCACACCCATTAAACTGTCATTTTATATGCAGTAACCTTATACCCCCTTATAGACCGGCTTCGTGAATGAGGCCTACTAACGGTAAGATTGACTTTGTTCTTATACATACACACACACACACACACACACACACATATATATATATATATATTAACTTAGAATACTATAAAGTATAAGAGTTGACTGTTAACTTTTAAAATTCTAAGGGTTCAACTTGGAATTAAAGTATTCGTGAGGGGAAACTTTACAAATTCCAAAACTTGAGGGCAAGTTTTGAACTATTCAAAAACTTTTGGATTTTAATAACTTATGAGTTTAATTAAGGTTTTAAAAACTTTAACGAAGAGACTCTTGAACATCTATAACTTGAGGACAAGTTATGGAGTTCATAAGACAAAAAAAATCTCTTCAATTGTGTAACCTATGAATTTTAATGGATCTTTAAAAGAAAATGACTTTTGGTAATCCATAACTTGAGTACAAATTATGGACTCCATTAAAAAACATTTAGATCAAGAATTTACTAACAACCTCTTTGCAAATAATTCCTATGATCTACCAAAACTCATAATGTATGAACAATCATATCAACAATATTAAGAATTACATAAACACACATAAAACTTGTAATTTTGATAACAACCTTGAAATTGGTTTACCATAATCATTACCACATCAAAAACAGGTTTTATAAGTCGAAAACAGTTTCAGGTAATGATTCTAGACCAATTTCATCCTTAAAACTCGAAGATATGCTGTTAGGGGTCCAACTCGTCGAGTGCATGAACTAACTCGACGAGTTGGATGAATTGGGCATGGACTCGTTGAGACCCTTAATGGACTCAGCGAGTCAGCTGTCCAGACAGGATACAAACTTCGATTTTCAGCAATTTGCATCAACTACAAATGAAAACAAGCCTAGGCTCTGATACTACTGATGAGCTTTGAGCATTCTAACACTCCTATGGTGTAAATGCAACGCTATAAACCTTGGATCTATGTTTTCTCTATTATACATGAAAATATTCAATATTCCAAGGTTTCAACCTAACTAGCATAATATGAAGCAACTACACTACAAGAATCTAGTAGAATAACATACCTTTTGATGGAGCTTGAATTCTTGGACCTTTAAGAGCCTAGTGCCCCAAGTGTTGCACCTCAAATGGTTCACACAACACTAAGAACCCTTGGAATAATTTGAGAGTAAGGATACTTGCACCAAAATCGGTTTAACCTCTTGTGTACTATACACTAGTGCTTAGCCCCCATTTTGTGAACCATAGACCTCTTTATATAGTGTGTAGGATTAGGGTTACATTGATGTAAACCCTAATACCCATGACCTTTCATTTGCATAGGATCCATGGGTTAAAAACTCCATGGACTATCCATGAAAGCTTAGCCCAACCTAAATGAACTTGGCCCATCCTATATATATATATATATATATATATATATATATATATATATATATATATATATATATATATATATATATATATAAGAGTCCATATTTAATTAGTTCCTTTTGATCACTAGATTAATTCTAAATTAATTCTTGATCAATACTAATTAAGCAATGTAATTTCATATTAATATATTAGAACTTATAATATATTAATATAAATCATAAGTATCCTTTTTCTCATTTTGTCTATCCAATTGTTCTGATGCCATGCAACCCAAATGGACCATGCTAAGTCGGGTCAAGTACATACCATTTATAGTTATTGACTTAGACACTAATCCAACAATATGTTATGATTTTGTATAGGGACCTTTTTAGTCAATGGTTTGTCAGCTCATATCCTTTTTGAATCGGAGGCAACCCGATCATTTGTATCTCTTGTGCTCAGCAAAAATTTCCGAGATGCTCTGGGGACTTTTGATTCCCCAATTGAGGTGGATATTACAGATGATCGTACCGTGAGCGCTGCAAGGGTATTTCATAGGAGTGTACTGAATATATTCGGGGAGAGGTTGCTTATTGATCTGGTTCTGATTCCTTTGAGAGGATTGAAGGTGATCATCGGGATGGATTGGTTGGGGCCCAATGGGGCCATGATAGATTGCGAGCATCCATTAATGAATGTTCGAACCTCAAGTGCGGGAGAACTGGTTATCCATGGGGGGAGAGCCTCACATGGGCCAACTCTCTGTTTGGCTACGAGGGCTAGGAGATTTCTTCAAAAGGGTTGATATGGGTTCTTGGCATATGTCTTGGATATGAGGGTGAAGGTCACATTAGAGATGAGAAATGCACCAATTGTGCGGGATTTTCCCGATGTATTTCAAGAGGAGTTGCTCGGGGTGCCTCCCGAAAGGAAAGTGGAGTTTGGTATTGATTTGGTGCCAGGTGCGGCTCTGATACCCTAGGCGTTGTATTGTATAGCTTCGCCTGAGATGTAGGAGTTGTCTATCCAGCTTTAGGAGCTACTAGACCGTGGATTCATTTGTCCGAGTAGTTCACTGTGGGGAGCACCGATCATGTTCGTGAAAAAGAAGGATGGGCCACACAGGATGTGTATTGATTATCGGGAGCTGAACATGCTAGCGGTGAAGAACCATTATTCACTTCCAAGGATTGATGATTTATTCGATCAACTTCAGGGTGCATCTTGGTTTTCCAAGATTGATCTTCGATCAAGGTATCATCAGATAAGAATCATGAATGAAGAAATACCGAAGACGGTGTTCAAAACTCGTTATGGTCAGCACGAGTTTATGGTGATGCCATTTGGGCTTACTAATGCTCCAGCAGCGTTCATGGATCTCATTAATCAAGTTTACAAACCGATGTTGGATCGGTCTGTGATCATTTTCATCAATGATATTTTGGTCTATTCTAAGACCGAGGAGAAGCACGAGTAGCATTGGGGGGAGGTGATGGAGACCTTGAGGAAGGAGAGGTTGTATGCAAAATTCTCTAAATGTGAGTTCTGGTTGCATAAGGTGCAATTTCTTGGGCACATCATCAACCAAGAGGGTATTTTCATATATTCAGCTAAGATTAAGGCAGTAATGCTTTGGGAGGTTACAAAGAATGCATCTGTGATCCAGAGTTTCTTGGGGCTAGAAGGGTACTATCGGAGATTCATCCAGGATTTCTCCAAAATTTTCGTATCTTTGACCCATTTGACCAAGAAGAGTCTGACCTTTCAGTGGGGTCCAGATCAACAATCGACTTTCAAGACCTTGAGGCATAAACTATGTGAGGCCCCGATACTAGCTCTACCCGAGCGATTTGATGATTTCATGGTGTATTGTGACGCTTCTATTTCGGGTTTGGGAGCTGTTTTGATGTACAGGGGGCATGTGATTGCTTATGCCTCGAGGCAGTGGAAGCCTCATGAGGCGAATTACCCCACTTATGATTTGGAATTGGGGGGATGGTATTTGCCCTTAAGATTTGTAGGCATTGTTTATATGGGGTACGATACACCATTTTCATTGATCATAAGAGTTTGTAATATTGGATGGATCAGGAAAATTTAAATATGAGACAGAGGAGATGGTTAGATGTGGTAAAAGATTATGACTGCGAGATTTTGTACCATCCTGGGAAGGCCAATGTGGTGGCCGATGCTTTGATCCGTAAGACGGCAAGTACTCTGATTCGAGATGTATGCTTGAGGATGACAGTGATTTCACCTTTATTAGATATGATCAAAGAGGCATAGGTGGTGGGTTTGAAAAAGGGAGAACTGGAAGATTGAGCGGACTCGGGGGCAGATTCCATTGTTTGTTCGAGATATTCGGGGGTTATTAACTTAGTGTGGCAGAGTTTGGGTTCAGGCATTCAGGGGAGAGAGGCAAAGGATCTTGGATGAGGTGCACAAGTCCAAGTTTTGTATTCATCCGTGGGCCACAAAGATGTACCGAGACCTGAGATTGAGCTATTAGTTACCCTGCATGAAGCGAGAGGTTACATGGTTTGTTGAGCGGTGTTTGCCTTGCAGGAAGGTCAAAGCCAAATACCAGAGGCCTCACGACAAAGTTCAGCTGCTAATCATTCCCATATGGAAATGGGAAGAGATCACCATGGATTTTATCACGAAGTTACCTAGGATGGTGCGAGGTGTGGATTCCATTTGGGTTATTGTGGACAAGTTGACTAAGAGTGCTCATTTTATTCCAATTTTTGAGAGTATCTCTGCTGAGAAGTTAGCAGATATCTATGTGCGGGAGGTGGTGCTTAGGCACAAAGTACCGGTATTTATGGTCGCGAACTGCGATGTTCGATCTGAAGGGTCTAGTTAGTGGCTTGGTCTAGGCTTACATTGTAATAAGTTCTTTTGAGTCTTTATCAGGTTTTGGTAGGTTGCTTGTAAGTTTACGACCTAGTAGTGAGTTTATGGCCGTAAGCCTGTTTACGGCCGTAAACCCAGTGTCCGGACCAAGTCCACTTTATATATAGGGGTTGTTTAGGTCTTTAATGGTTGTTGATGCCACAAGAGTTCACGGTCATAGAGAGCAAGTTGTACCAGACGTTTTATGCAATATAAGAATGTGCAAGCTTGTTTCAATTCTGTTTCTACCTTGTTTCTTATTCTATTCGATTGTGTGATTGCTTGATCATTGGTAAAGATCCGTTTTCGGGACCTTACAATTGGTATCAGAGCAATACCATTCTCAAAGCATCATTCAATCGAGTTTTCAGCCGTTTAAACTCATATTCTTCATTGTTCGAGATTAGTGTTTGGTGTTTTCATTGCAAAGGGGGTCAAATTTGCATCAAACTTGCGTTTACTGAGATTTTGAGGAGTTTACTGCCAAAAGATTACGACCGTAAACTCAAGCATATTCTACAGCCGTAAATTGTGTTCTTGAACCGTAATTAGTGCATCTTAATTGACCGTAAACTGCTCGACCGTAAACACCTCAACTGTAAACACAGTTTATGGCCGTAAACTGCTGACCGTAACTCAGATTTTGACAATTTTTATTTTTTTAATTTTTAAGTTTTAAAATCAGAATAAATGGATTCTCAAAGTCAAACACATCATCATGAGCTGGATTCTGTCATGGGCACCACTACACGCATTCCAAGACTGTTGTCTGCAGATGGTTTTCCTGAATGGAAATACCAGATTGAAAAATATATTAAAATGAAGGACTTCGAGATTTGGAGAAGCATCATCAAGAATCCTGTCAGAATTACAACCACTGTTGCAGGGCAAGTTGTTGACAAAGCTATTGAAAACTACACAGATGAAGATTTTGAGAAAGTGGAAGAACAGGAAAAGGCTTTGGCCGCTCTAACAATCGCTTTATCTCCTGATATAGCTCAAGGTTTCAGAGAGTATACTTCAGCTAAGGCTTTGTGGGAAGCCCTAATTGAGGTGTATGAAGGTAATGAAGGCATGAAGGAAAGCCGACAGGATATGCTGCGTCAAAGGTTTAACATGTTCAACTACATTCCCGGAGAAACTCTGGAGGCACAGTTGCAGCGATTCAAAACTCTCATCAGTGAGATGAGTACAGTTGGGATCTTCTTGACCAAGTCTGAAATAAATAAAAAGCTACTCAATGCTCTTCCAAAGTCATGGGACATGAATATAGCTGTCATTAAGAAGACCAAGGATCTAAATTGCCTTACTCTTGCTGAAATAATGGCGATCATCAAGGATTGTGATACTGATGATAAACAACGAGAGATTAACCATGTGAATTCATATTCAACTACAAATCTTGGGATTTCCTCTAACAATGCTCTCTCATCTCTCACCTTTTCCTCTTCAGTTCAACCTTTTACTGCTCAACAAGCTCAGACTAAACCCTTTTCCACTTCATCAGCTACTTCAATTCCTACTACATCATCCATGCCTTTTTCTCAGAACCAATCGTCTGTTGCTCCTCAAGTTGCTCCTTCCTCAAATGTGGCTTCTTCCTCAAATTCTAAGGAAAGTGATGAAAATCTTTCTCTCGCCACAGGACTTGTAAACTGCTACAATGCTCTTGTAGCTGGAGATCTTCCACCATAATTGTCATTTGCTGATCTGGATCCGATTCATCCAGAAGATGTGGAAGAAATGAATATTACATGGCAAATTGCCATGGCAGTGTTCAGGGAGAAGTAGTTTGCTAAGAAGACAGGGAAGAATAACTGGGGGATGAGTGCTGATAAAAAAGTGGGGTTTGGCAAAGGGAAGCTGCATTTTTTCAACTGTCACGAGCCGGGTCATCTTGCTCGTGAGTGCCCGAAGCCGGATAGAAGATTAAACACTGACCGGAAAATGGTTGCAGTGGGAAATAATCAGGGAGGTGCTCAGGTCAACAGCGAGAAGGCTATGGTTGCTTAGTCATTTGATTGGGAGGACGAGATTTAGGCCCTGAACATTTCAAAACTTGAAAATGCTCACTTGGCCCAAGTTAAGGATGACGCTTCCGTGGAGAGTGTTGCAGCTGAAGAAAAGATGATGGAGCTTCAGTTTGTGTTGATGGTATCTTCTACTTCTTGTTCTTAAGCTTGTATTGATTACGTTAAAATTCTTCATGGGAAAATAGAATCATTACGTAGAGAAGTAGAGGACCTTAGATATGAGGGCTATCAACTTAGAAAAGGACAAAAAACCTTAAAAGATCAATTAGAGACAAAAATAAACGACTTTAGGAGACTTCAGGAAGACTACAGTAATAAATGTGAAAACTATGATTATATCAAGAGACAGAATGTTGAGTTAATTGTTGAGATTGATACATTAAAAAATAAATTTGATACTGCAAACTTTGATTTTAAAAAATATGATGTATAAAGCGAGGTAGTTGCCAACATGATTGACCATTGCCTGCAGTTTAAACAAAACCAGAAAAGGGTTTGGGATATGATAAAGTGCCTCTCCTTTCAATCACAATTATCAGTATCACCCTGTCTCTGATGAGGAGATTGCCAATGAATTTTTCATGGTTTATGGCAAGCCAACAAGTTTTGTTTCAAGAGGAGTTATTGATGTTTAAAATACTAACGTTTATACTTACCCTGCAGATCAATCCTTGAATCAGTCAAAGCACGAAGTTGAAGGATCTGTTTCTGATAATAAAACTGAGTCTGAACCTGAAGTTTTAGTTTTAAATAAAGACTTTATTTTTTTGATGTTAAAAGTGATAATGTTTTTTGTGATTTTTCTGCACCTACTGATACTGGTTTGACTTGTTTTTAAGTGTTTGATGAGATGTTTGATATTTCTTATGCTTGTAATGATACTAATAAAAACTCACCATTTCCACAAGTCACTCCATTTGATACACCCTCACTTATCTCACAACCTGCTTCTTGTTCATGTTCATGTGAGAAAAGTAAGGGTGTGGGTATGGAAAATAAATATGAAAAAGGCAGTACAGGTTTTAATAATAACAAACAGATTCGTTTTAATTGTGGTATTGGTGATTATATAGCTAGGAATTGTCCAAGTACAATGTTTGTACATTATACGTCACAGAGAAGAGAGAACGAATTTAGAGGAAGGTCTTTAACTAGAAAGTCCTCTAGAGCTCGTTCCCGAAATGATGATTGGAAGGATGATTGTAGTTGAAAAAGGGCAGTTTGTCAAAATCATAAAAAGGTTTTTCATAACGAAGTCCCAAACCGTTTTCCAAAACCGAACATGGCTCCGCCAAGATCGGTTTTGTCAAGGAGCAGCTCTGGGTCTTCAACCACTTCTGGTAGAAAACCCAAGTGCTCAATGCAAACTAATAAGAAACCTATTTCAAAACCATCGGTGGCTGTTAGGAAACCTAATTACCAATGGATGCCCAAAATAAATTCCAATCTATCATCAGCATCCTCTAAAAAGTTTGTAAATAATGATAAATCTAAAAAGGTGAAGGGTCAACCCAGGAAAGTGATGACCTGGGTTCCCAAATCTAAATGATCCCGCACATTTTGCAGGGACAGTTGTGGAGGAATGTCGTCAGACCTTGGTTCGTCGACAGCGGCTGCTCCCGGCATATGACAGGAGACATCTCCCAACTGAACAACATTTAATCTTTTAATGGGGGTATGTTTCCTTTGCGGGTGGAGAAGGTGGAAAGATCACTCAGAGAGGAAATGTTACAAATGGGGTGCTAAGTTTCGAGAATGTCAACTTTGCTCCTGAGTTAAAACATAGTTTGTTGAGTGTGTCTCAGATATGCGATAAAGGATATTCTACACATTTCACCAACAAGGAGTGTATGATTCTCAAGCTAGGCATTGTCATCCTGGAAGAGTGGATTCTTGTCAAATCTAAGCGGTATGGAAATGCTTAGACTATTGATATGAATAGTAACATTCCTGAGCAAGTTACTTGCTTCTTTTCGAATGTCTCAGAAACAACGTAATCGACTTGCGAAAAATGAGATGATCCGTGGTTTACCTATCAGAGATTTTATAACTTTTGAGAAGTAGGTGTCATGTGCCCAGGGTAAACATCATAGAAAACCACACCTGCCAAAACAGGTTAACTCAATTAGTCAGGTGCTCCAATTATTACATATGGACTTGTTCGGTCCAGTCAACGTCCTAAGCATCAACAGAAGTTCGTACTGTCCGGTCGTGATTGATGATTTATCTCGTTTTACGTGGGTTTTTCTTCTTATCCAACAAAGTTGGGGTTGCAGATCTGATAAAGAAGTTCATAATGTTGATTGAGAACCAAACCAATAATCGGGTGAAGGCGCGTCGTACCGACAACGGAACATATTTCAAGAATTCTATTCTAGATCATTTTAGCGTAGAAAAAGGGATTATGCGTCAATACAGCTCCGCTGACACACCTCAACAAAATGGTGTTGCTGAAAGGAGGAATAGAACTTTAAAAGCCGCTGCAAGGACGATGTTGTGTGACTCCAAGTTATCGGTTTTCTTTTGGTCTGAGGCGATTAACACTGCTTGCTACGTTCAGAATCGTGTGTTGATCAACAAAGCTCAGATTAAAACACCGTATGAGATTCTATATGTTCACAAGCCTTTAATCAGTCATTTCTGCGTATTTGGCTGCCTTGCACCCTTCTTCTCCTAGAGTCCAACCCAAAGTTTAATGCCAAAGTCGATGATTTTTACTTCGTAAGGTATGCTGCACGCACCGCATATAGGGTCTACAATAAGAAGACGAAGCAGATTTTGGAATCCTATGATGTGTGCTGGTTGGAGGAGAATGAAACGGATGCTCGAGTGGGTCCGGATTGGTTATTTGATTACACATCGCTTTTCAAGTCTATAAATGTGTCTTCGGATAGTTCATCTGGGTTTTCCTCTGGTTCGAAGAATGTTTCTGAAGACGAAGACGAAGAAGTTGTCTACAGACCCCCAACGGTATCCTGTTCACCATCTGACGGGGAGTCATCTGCTTCACCTGAGGGGGAGTCATCTGTACCACCTGATAGTCCAAAATCTCTAGTTCAGAATGATACTCCTGATGCTGATGCTACACCTCTTACTCCTGTTGAAAGAGAGTTCATGTCTAGAGATGCTTCTGCTGTCACTTCAACTTTTATGGAACTGCTCTTTCCTGAAGACATTTCTAATGAGTTTGTAGCATACTCATCTAGTGTGGAACAATCAGCAAATGATGGAGGCGTCAATATTCACAATCTTCCCGTCTCACTTAATGATATCATCCAGGAGATACCCTCAAGAATTCAACGTGATCATCCGATCGAGAACATCATTGGTCAGCTGGGCGATGAAGTTAAAACCAGAAGTCAGAGTGGAGATGTCAATACATGTTTCTATTCTTGGTTTATCTCTCAAATAGAGCCCAAAAATGTTGAAATGGCTCTGAATGAACCCAGCTGGGTATATGCTATGCATGAAGAGCTAAATCAATTCGAAAAGCTCGGGGTTTGGAAATTGGTTGAGTTACCAAAGGGGAAAAAGTCTCTTGACACACGCTGGGTCTATCAAAACAAGCAGAATGATTCAGGGGTTATAGTGTGAAATAAAGAAATATTGGTGGTTCGCGGGTTTCGACAAGTCGAGGGTGTTGATTATACTGAGGTTTGTGCTCCAGTAGCTCGCTTGGAGGCTATTCGTATCTTCCGTGCATATGCTTCCTACATGAACTTCACGTTTTATCAAATGGATGACAAGATAGCCCTCTTGTATGGAAAGGTGAAGAAAGAAATCTACGTTGATCAGCCCCATGGGTTCGTTAACTCGAAGTTTCCTAATCATGTCTACAAGTTGGACAAGGCATTGTATGGGTTACACCAAGCTTCTCGAGCGTGGTATGCGACACTTACAAAGAACTTGCTCGAGCATGGATATTCTCGTGGCACTATCGATCAAACTTTATTCATCAAGCATGTTGGTAATGATTAGATTCTAGTCCAGATCTATGTTGATGAAAATATCTTCGGGTCTACCAGTCCGCAGCTATGCCAAGAGTTTGAAGGAATTATGAAAAAGCGGTTTGAGATGAGTTCGTTGGGAGAGATGACCATGTTTATGGGGCTTCAGGTCAAACAAAGTCCAACCGGAATTCTACTACATCAATCCATGTATGTGGAGGATATTCTTGAGAAGTTCAGGTTTCAAGACGCTAAACCTGCATCGACGCCGATGGCCGAAAGACCTCTGCTGACTCCAGATACTGATGGTGAATCCGTAGATCAGACACACTAGATATCGATGATTGGATCGTTGATGTATCTTACTGCAAGTCGTCCAGACATCATGTTCGTAGTTTGTCAATGCGCACATTATCAGGCTAATCCTAAATTTTCACATCTTATTGTTGTGAAAAGAATTTTTCGGTATATCAAAGGCAGCCCAAAACTGGGTCTTTTGTATCCAAAAAATTCCGAATTTGATTTATATGCTTTTGATGACAGTAATTATGGAGGTTGTGAGCTTGACAAGAAATCTACTTCAAGAGGGTGTCAATATCTTGGAGATAGGTTGGTGTCATGGCAATGCAAGAAGCAACACACCGTCTCAACTTCAACAGCTGAAGTGGAATATGTTGCTGCGTCTGCTTGGTGCTCTCAAGTTATCTGGATCCAACATCAGCTGTTGGATTACGGTTTGAATTATCTAGAAACCCCTATTTACTGTGATAATGAGGCTGCGATTCAAATTGCTAAAAATCCTGTCCAACCTTCCAAAACCAAGCACATTGATATCAAAATTCACTTTATCATAGACTGTTATGAACGTTCACTCATCTGGCTGCAACAGGTTCCCACTGCTAACAATGTGGCGGATATATTCACCAAGCCTTTTAACAAAGCTCGATTCGATGTGCTTGTGGGATTTTTGAAAATGATTCATTATGAGGATTAATTTTTTTTATTTTTACTTATTTTTCTTAATTCTTATTTTCTATTTTATTTTTGGGTAGATTAGTTTAAATTTGTGCATTTTAGTGATTTCATTCTCACCCATACACAAATTTAGGGGGAGAAATAAACAAAAACCAAACAAAAAAAATTGAAAATTTTCAAAAATCCAAAAACAATAAAAAATCAAAAAATCAAAAAGATGTTGTTGATAGTCTTGCTTATAGGTGATGTGTTGGGAAGTGATATTATCAAGTGATAACAGGCAATCTGAATCTGTGTAACGTACCAAAATTAAATTGTCTACGCTCTGTGTTCGATGCGTTGGTAGGCACAAAAGATTCTAAATGGACTTGAGTAGGAAGATTTGAACTTAAGGAATTCAAGGACTTTACAAATCTTGAACTAGTTAGATCCGTTTAGCCTGACAATACGAAGCTCAGATAGGTTGAGTAGGGAGTTATACATGAGAATCTGCTGGTCACATTAAAAGAACCCGTATCTAGAACTGTGGATTAGCTTTTCCTCGATGTGCGGATTTTGTCCTTAATTCCGGTATTGATGGGGTGACTGGGGAATTCCGATAAATTAGGTCTGTAGAAGGTTGTTTTCTTTCTTTCTGTCTGTTTGTCATATGTTGCCTCCTCTGCGTGATCGAGAGATCCGACCTGGACTATAACATATGCAATTCTATCTCTCTGCATCTTCTCTATATGCAATTCTTTCTATCTGTTAGCCATATACTGTCTCCTTTGCGTGACTTACAATCTAACCTGGTACATAGTATATGCATCATTCTTTTTCTCAATCTCTCTAAAACTTCAGTTAGTCATATGTTCCATCCTCTGCGTTATTGGAAGAGATCCGACTTGGGTGTATAGCATATGCATTCTAAATCTATCTTCTCTCTTAATAATTGTCTGCTCACCCGATGCAAGGAGTATTCTAGAAATCCTTTAAGATAAATTTAATTTTAATTTTATTTTAATTTTATTTTATTTTTACTTTTAACATTATTTTTATAATTGTCAGAATTTGAAATTTTAAATTTTAGAAATTAATTTATTTTTATTTTTATTTATTTATTTTATTTTTTATTTATTTTAATTTTTAATATATTTTTTAAATTGTCAAAGTTTTTAAATTTTTTAAATTTTAGAAATTTTTATTTTTTTAATTTTAATGTTAATTTTATTTTTTTAAAATCCTCAAAAGTTTTATTTTTGAAAACTATTTTAAATTTGGACTGCGCCTTCCACTGTGTGGACAACACGTAAAATTGTCAAGGATATAAAAGAGGGTTTATAGTCGGAAACTCCTCATCTTTTCATTCCTTACTCTTTCCAGCCGCAAACTCTCTTAATCCTCTCTCCTCTCGAAAAAAAATTCTTATCTTTTTGCGAAATCGTTTGGTCCATCTCGAAGGTACTTCAAAACCGCCCATGGAAATGTGTTTCATTCATCAAATCGATGGATTTTGGGGCAAAAATCGAGCAAAATAGAAACTGTCGGCGTTTATGGTCCAAGCTTACGACCGTGAACTCCGTTTCCGGCCGTAAACCCAAAGTTGACCGTAAACTCCTTTTTGTCAAAATTATTTTGAGGCCCAAATTAAATTGATTAAATAAAGAACCATGAAACCTTAATTGCTTTAATATATTTGTTTTCTCACTTGGTTCGTTTTAGTGCAGATCAAATGGCAAATTTAAAATTCGCAGACATGCATAACTTGGCCATTGTACTAGCAGATCCTCCAGTTGCACATGGAGAATTCAGGTCGATGATTCATGATCTGAGAGAATGCTGCCTAGCCTCTGCTATTACCATGAATACTGTGGTCTATCAGAACATCATAAGGGAATTCTGGCAGACTGCTAAGATGGAAACAGATGACGATGGAGCAGTCATTGTGGATGCAATTTTTAACGGATGCAAGGTTGTGATCATTGAGCAGTTCATTAGAGAAACGTTGCTGATCAATGATTTACCTAGTTTTCCCACTGAGATCAGGATTGAGGACGCTCAGAAGATTCTCAAGAAAATAGGGTATGAAGGAAACTCTCCTCCCACAGTGAAGAAGCTCCTGCCACCATACTGGAGATTCCTGGATCATGTGTTCGTGAGCTGCATCTCTGGCAGGAGGTCTGGTGCGGATGAAATCTCACTGAGAAACACTGGAAGCATCATTTCTCTTGCAGCAGGGATAGGCTTCAACTTTTCGAGGTTTATCCTGGACGAGTTTGCGGTCAACATTAACGCTATAACCCGGGATACTTTCTTGATGTATCCCAGGTTCATTCAACTATTCATCAACAGTCAATTTCCCAAGATGGTCAAGGAGGGAGAAACTGTTGACATGAAGTCCTTAGGTCCTCACACTGTTGGGCTCATCAAGCAAAATCACAAGGGAAAGGTTTTCTTCCAAGGACTGTATCCACTTGTAAAGTTTGGAAGATTTGCTGAGCCAAATGAGGCATCCGAATCCCATGGATCCTCTGACAAAGTATCCTCTGAGCCTACTTCCTCAGAAAAAGTTATTTCAGAAGAGGATGTGATCACAGTGTCAGACCAAGAAAGAGAAGAGATAGTTTCTCCCAATGTTTCTGTAGCTGAGGAGCATGATCTGCAATCAATCCAAGTCCAAAGTGACTATAATGAAGGGTCTTCTAAGAGTATGATTGAGACTTATTTGTATGAAGACCTTGATCTTATGGGCTTTGATAAGGATGAAATTCCGAAAAACATAGGAAACAATGAATATTTTTGTCAAATGTCAATCTCAACACGCTACTTGACAATATCAATGATGTTGCTCATCTAGCAACGGAGATAAGGGACTCCGATGACGTTCTCAAGTCAACACCTATTACTACCGATCAAGTGGTTGATACGACAACTCCCAAGGTGACAGTGTCAGGGATTCCTCCCCCTTGATGTTGTTTCACCTACCACTGAACCACTTCAGAGTGATGATGCTACAATCCAGACCTCAGAACCTCCTTCAAAGAGAAGAAGACGTAATCCTAGACATGGACTGTGACAACTGTCAATTTCTGGTCAAGTCAAAGTCAAATAAAGTCAACAAGTCAAACCGGTCGACTCAATTAACCTCTGTGCACTAGGGCTTACGTTAAGTAATTAATATACAACTTGCTATTCTAATGAGAAATCTTCAATTGAAAAGTTCGTATATCTAGATTTCCTTAACCTAAAACTATGGTAAGTAATGAACCAAACCGTTAAAACAATGTTGCATACTCATCGGGAGTGTGTAAGATCCTTAAACATGGCTTAACGGGGCTTATGGACCTTGCGTTGGCTTGTTGTGAACCCAAGCACTCAAAAAGGTCACAAAAGAAGCCTCTCCCAATCTCTTTCACTCTATCTATCTCTATTAAAAATCTCTCCCAAATCTCTCTCAAAAGTTCCTTTAACTTTTTGAAATCATTAGGGTCATCCCAACCCTTAACCGGGTCAAAGACCGCTTAAAACGGGGTAAAAATGAGTAAAATAGCCTTTAGGAGCCGAAACCCTCTCTTAAGGAGCGAACCCTCCTAAGAACCGAAGGTCCCTATAGGAACCGAAGCTGCAATGAACCGAACCCGAAGTCTTCGGGCCCGAACCTCGCATAGACAAAACCTGAAGGTCCTCTCGGACCGAACCCTACCTTCACCTTCGCTTCTAACCCCTTTTGGCCCATTTCGCCTTCGGTCCTTGTCCAGAAGGGATCGAACCTCGGCCCAGTACCGAGAGGTCTCACAGAAAGGCCCAATTCACCCGGTTTTCGACTACGACTTTGTTTTAGGCCTGTTTTTAAATATTTTAACACGGGATTTTCACCCAAAATTATATTTTAACATTTAAAGCCCCATATTTCATTACTTACCCCGTTTTTGGGAGTAAATCTTATCCAAGAAGAGTGGGTGAAGTACTTGAGGTGGAGTGTTGACTTCACTTTAGTTTATGACACAAGACACCTGTTGGATTAGTGTCTAAGTCCATAACTATTTTGGCATGTACTTGACCCGATGGTACATGGTCCTTTTGGGTTGCCTTCACCAAAGCAACTTGATAGGATGAATTATGGAGAAAAAGGATTAAATATGATTTATTAATATATTATGAGAATAATATATTAAAGGAGAAATCATATTGTTTAATTAATATTAGTCAATAATTAATTGGTAATTAGTTTTGTGACTAAAAGAGATTAATTAAACATAAGGGACTGGAATTGTAATTATAAGATAATTTCAATTTGGGCCATGGATTGCCATGTATTAAGGAGTGGACGAATTCTATGGGGAAGCCCATAAGGAAATCGTCCAAGGCCTTAAGGAAAGGGATCCATGGGTTGCCTAGGGCTTAAGCATCCAAATTAGGGTTTCCTTGTTAGATAACCCTAATAGCCTCACTATATATAGAACCCTTAAGGCTCAAAAACGTGGGGAACTTCACTTCTAGGCTTAGAACACGTTTTGGGTAGAATTCTGACTTAGTTTCTTTTCCTTGTTGGGATGTGAAACTGAAGTATAATCACACATTTTACTATCCGCCCAGTATTGGTTATATCATAATGTGTATAAGCTAAGTTTTCATGTATAATAACTCATCTCTTAGTCAGAATCAAAATAATGTAGAGCCGACCTTAGTCACTCACAAACTCCTTGCCTGATTTCAAATTTCGGGACGAAATTCCCTCTAACAGGGGGATGATGTGACAACCGTCAAATTCTGGTCAATTCAAAGTCAAATAAAGTCAACAATTCAAACCGGTCAACTCAACTAACCCTTGTGTACTAGAGTTTACGTTATGTAATTTCTAAACAACTCTCTATTCTAATGAGAGATCATAAATCGAAAAGTGCGTACATCTAGATCTCCTTAACCTAAAACGGTGGTACGTGGAGAGCCAAACCGATAAAACAATGTTACATACTCATCGAGAGTATGCAAGATCCTTAAACAAGGCTTAACGGGGTTTACGGACCTTGCATTGCGAAGCCGGACACTCAAAAAGGTCACAAATGAAACCTCTCTCAATCATTTTCACTCCATCTCTTCTTATCAGAAATCTCTCCCAAATCTCTCTAAGTATGTGAAATCTCTCCCAAATCTCTCTTTGTATGAGAAACCTCTCCAAGAATGTCAAATCTCTCCCAAATCTCTCTAAGTATGTGAAATCTCTCCCAAATCTCTCTTTGTATGAGAAATCTCTCCAAGAATGTCAAATCTCTCCCAAATCTCTCTAAGTATGTGAAATCTCTCCCAAATCTCTCTTTATATGAGAAACCTCTCCAAGAATGTCAAATCTCTCCCAAATCTCTCTAAGTATGTGAAATCTCTCCCAAATCTCTCTTTGTATGAGAAATCTCTCCAAGAATGTCAAATCTCTCCCAAATCTCTCTAAGTATGTGAAATCTCTCCCAAATCTCTCTTTGTATGAGAAACCTCTCCAAGAATGTCAAATCTCTCCCAAATCTCTCTAAGTATGTGAAATCTCTCCCAAATCTCTCTTTGTATGAGAAATCTCTCCAAGAATGTCAAATCTCTCCCAAATCTCTCTCAAATCTCTCTCAAATCTCTCTCAACTTTCTATAATCACTCGGGGCATTCCGACCCTCGAATTTGGCGAAAACAGCCCAAAAGCGGAAGTCTACACGAAAAACGGGCTTGAGGAACCGAAACCCCTCTTAGGACCCGAAAGTCCTCTTAGGAACTGAAACCCCTCTTAGGAACCGAAAGTCCCCTTAGGAACCGAACCCTCCTGATGAAGAAGGCTGCTGAACCGAACCGAACCTCACTCAAAGAACCGAACCGAACCTTCGCTTCTGACCCTTCGGACCGAGCCTTCGGACTGAGCCCCTCGCCTTCGCCTTCTTCTTCTGGTTTGCACTTCGCTTCCGGCTCAGCACCAGCAAGGACCGAACCTCGGCCTAGGACCGAGAGGTCTCGCTGGGAACGCTTTTTCTCCCGGTTTTCGACTAAATTCGCATTTTAGGCCCGTTTTTAATTGTTTTAACATGGGATTTTCACCCAAAACTTTATTTTAACATATAAGGACCCTTAACTATTAATTAATCACATTTTTAAGGATAAAATCTTATCCAAAAGAGAGTGGGTGAAGTACAAAGGTAGAGTGTTGACTTTACTTATTTCTATGACACAAGCAACCACTCCCATACCCACTCCATGTCACTATTCACCACCAGCCCATCCCTAGTCACTTCATAGGTCCTTTCTCACTATTTTCAACTATTCCCACGTTCTTAGGGCTGGAACATCCATCCTCTCTCCTCACACTTTAATCATTCTCTCATTTTTACCAAGAATCACACTCCAAACTCTCTCATCTTTTTCTCTCTAATTCGAGAATTTCAAGGCATACTCCAAGACTCTTCTCCTACAATTAGTAAGTATCATCATCTTTCTTATGATTATTACACATCCTCCTACTCAAAATCAAAGATTGCTTACACAAACATCATCACATTCTTGTTAGATCTTCGAATCTTCAAATGATTCTTCAAGTGTTCTTGGGTTGAACACTTCTCTTCTTCAACACTTACCTACTGAAATCACTCAAGGTGAGTTCATACCCCTACATTTTCATGTTTTCTCAAGTTTTTAGGGGGGGGGGGGGGGGGGGAATACAAGTTAAAACACCAAGAACATAACTAAACTTTTCTAACAGCCTTCATCAGAAAAGTTCAACCCCATTCACGGACTGTTTTGGACAACTTAAACATTTTAGTTTTCAAAACTGTTTTAGGTGCATGTAGTTCCACTTCTTAGCTTTAAAATGACTACTTGCACATCTCCATACGATTTTTCTACAATTTATGGTGATTTTTACAAAAATGCCTATCATTTCAAACATCAATCCGGACCAGTCTGTGATTATGGACTTTTTCACACAAGTAAGAAGTCATTAAAAATTATAATAAAAATTATGAACAAACTAGACTCATTTTCCAAAGTCTCAGAAGTTACAGAACTTGATTTGGACATTTTATGATTTTTCTACAAATTTTCCAATAACAGTTACAGAAAATGTTATTAACAGAAAAACACTATAAATTTCATTTCACCTTGTAACATGTTGAGCAAGGTATACATCATTATGTGATTATGTGTTGTTGCAATATATGACAATTTTGTATTCTTATATAGACATACATCAGAAAACAAATGGATTTATACCTCCACAAGTATGGTAAATATATATAAATGATATTACAAGGCTATATCCATTAAAATATAAACATTGGTAAATTATGACAAGTAAGGCTTATGCTCACTACCCACACAAATATTTAATAAACTATAATAGGTATAGTTTAGGGTTATTTTACATAACAAACACATGATTAAAGGTTTTACACATACAAAAGAGTTATTACCACTATGGATAATTATGATAAACTATAATAAGTATAGTTGAGCCATTATACCCCCACAAACGAACACGCTAGTTATAATCGGTATAGTTATGGCATATATATATATATATATATATATATATATATATATATATATATATATATATATATATATTACAAACAAAGTGATAAACTATAATAAGTATAGTTTATGTTTCATCTACACTATGAACTTAATTACAAGAAAGGAATTCACCATCACCACCACTTTTGATAAGCTATAATATGCATAGTTCATGTTCACTACCACTATCACTATTTGATGAACTATGATATGTATAGGTTATATTCACCATCACCACCACTTTTGGTAAACTATAATATGCATAGTTCATGTTCACTGGTCACTATCACTATCTGATGAACTATGATATGTATAGTTTATGTTCACAGTCACTATTACTATTTCGTACACTACACTAGGATTGGTTCCGGTTATTGGGTTTAAGTCCACATTCACTTTCGCATTGTTAGTTTTCAACTATAATTTCTAAGTGTATATGCTAGAGTTATATAGAATCTAGTCGTGATTGGCTTAGAATTGGTGGGCCCGCCTCATCTCCTGTTCCTTGTTTGGTTGTGGACCTAGGGCAGACCCATTATATTCAACGTTTTACCAACTAATATCTTATATAACTTATATACGCTGGACGATTATAGGAGAAGTCTACGGGTCATTCTAGGGTTCATTAATGTATCATATAGAAATATTCTATTCACACTTAACTAAGAAAATATTGGATTTTCTGGAAATCAACTCTATCGATTTTATAAGGAAAACGGTTTCTACTCCAAACAAAACTCTTATGAACTCACCAACTTAATTGTTGACACTCTTTCAAAACTACTTGTATTCTTAGGAAATCAGTGAAACAGGAAAACTTCAGCGCTTTGAGGATGGGACGTTAAACCGTCAACAATTTATTTTTGTCATCATAATGTAATTGATTTTGAAACATGTAAACATATACTTTGGTGTAACTTTTTCAATTATATTTATGATGGTTGTATTTACTTTGAGCATTATTATACACGTTGTTGTGATACTGTACATGAAGTAATGTAATTGTTGACGGTTTAATTGATTTTGAAACATGTAAACATATACTTTGGTGTAACTTTTTCAATTATATTTATGATGGTTGTATTTACTTTGAGCATTATTATACACGTTGTTGTGATACTGTACATGAAGTCCTCCACCCCCGGACATTTCCGCCATCCTTGGTTTGGGGGTGTGACAGATTGGTATCAGAGCATTGTGTATAGTGAACTCAGTATATCGAACCACATAAGATATACAAACTATAAATACATTGGGACTGAAAGTCTCTGATTTAAAGTTTTCAAAGCAACTATACTTTAGAAACAAATAATTTCTCGGTAAAAGTAGGAGCATGTGCACACACACTAGGGTCAGTATCATGGTGGGATAGGACAAAAGTGGTGATTGTTGAACAATACGAGTAGGCTTGGGGATATATAGTCAGGTCTGGGAATGACATAGCCTGATCAACTATGTCTCACTCAGAAGTGATTAGCATATGCCCAGGAGTGGTCGTAGGTGTTGCAACAAGTCTAAAAAAAAAAAAAAAAAAAAAAAAAAAAAAAAAAAAAAAAACTTACCAACACTACCGCAATTAAATACCATAGGGGTATTCGGTGTTATTATAATTACTTATCTGAGAACTAAATAGATTTTTATCAATAGGTCAATAATTGCTTAGTGGATACATTAAAATTATATGTATCCAGGACGTCATAGACTTAGAATCTGTGAATCTTTGCTTTACTTTCTGTTCTCGTTGGATTGGGGATTTAGAGTTAGGGTCGCTTATTCGATGGCCTATCATGTCCCAAATACATGTGACTAGTATGCACTAAACAATGTATTGAAGTACCTGATAAAGATCATCTTATAATTATCTAAATAGTACGTCTACTTGGTTACTTCTTATATTCCCTTTTTTCTCGCGAAGATATCATGGCTGGATTTCATTCCCATGGCGACCCGTACTACCCTAACCACGACAATACTGAATGGCTCGGAGAGGAGCCAGAGAATGATTACCCAATCCCTGTGGATGGTCACCAAGCTGAAGGCCTTGCTGATGGTTCTGACTCCGACCCTGAAGTGGAGAACCTACCCCGATTACCCTTGTTCCGAATCCTAACCCTCGCTCGGTTTTTCAAGGCCCGACGCCTCCTTGGGTAGAGTGCTTGGAAACCTGGAGCGAAGAACACGACCAACCTAGGCTGTTAAATGGAGACATTCGAATCCTTCAGAATCCGGAGACTACACTATTCAAGGGAACCGTAGCATTGCCCAAAATTTTCCTTACGTTAATGAGATGTAGACCTATTTTCCTCGAACCCTATATTACAAACAATTTACATATGGTAACTCCAAGAAATTCTTAATATATACCAAGTGATTTTAGGAGGGGATCAGGCGAAACAAATCACAAGTTGCATTTGAGTCACTACCACTAAGATTCATTCATAGGGGCTTTGTTATGAATTACATGCAAAATACTTTTAAGTCAGAACATAATACAGAAAAGTCTGGCTTGATAACATCTGACTTGTCACTACTATTAGAAACTTATCGTTTGTTCATCTCTACCAACTTATGACAGGACTATGCCGCCAAAGAAAAAGTCCAGACCCTCCGAAAGCACAGCACCGCCCCCTCCGCCACCACCTCCGCAGTTTGATCCCATAATGTTTCAAGCTGCCGTAACAGCAGCCGTGGCGGCAGCAATGTCGCAAATGGGTACAAATGGTTCCGGCGGCTTCGGATCCGGGAATACTAACTCGAATCAGGGGGACAACACAGGGCGTACTAAGGAGTGTTCTTACAAAGACTTCACGAATGGCAAACCCGATCCTTTCGACGGAAGCGGGGGCGTCATCGCGCTGATGCAATGGTTTGAAAGGACCGAAGCAGTCTTCGAAATTTATGCTTGTCCCGAAGCAAGCAAGGTCAAGTATGCGACATTCACCTTCACAAGAAAAGCTCTTACTTGGTGGAACGGCAGAGTTAAGTCGCTTACTCCTGCAGTGGCTAACTCTATAAGCTGGGAGGATTTAAAAGCTTTAATGCTGAAAGAATATTGCCCAAGAGGCGAAGTGCAAAAACTGGAAGAGGAACTCTGGAACCTCAAAATGTCGGGGACGGATCTCGAAGCTTATACTGCCCGATTCAATGACCTAGCACTCCTCTGTCCTGCAATGGTCACCCCAGAGGAGAAAAAGGTAGAACGATACCTTTGGGGGCTATCATCCCAGATTCATGATAGTGTATTGGCCTCCAGACCAACTACCTTCGACAGCGCCAAGGAGTTGGCACAACAACTCATCGACCATCGTGCCAGCCATGACACTACGACAACCACGCCAATTTTTGTTGTTCATGCTGCCACAACCCTCACCACGCCAACTCCCATGAAACAATACGCTGGAACCCTTTCGAAATGTAACAAGTGTAGCTTCCATCACACTGGGGCTTGTAGAGAATTGCATTGCATGAACTGCAATAGGAAAGGGCACACTACCCGTTTCTGTAGGGCACCGGTACGACCCATCAACCAGTTCCCCGGCTTTGGAGTAAGCCCAACCTGTTACAAGTGTGGAGAAACAGGACACTTTAAAAGGAACTGCCCAAGTGCAACAGATGCCAGTGGTGGTGGAAGGGTGCTTGCGATCACCGAAGGAGAGACCACCCCGGAACTGCCCACAAATATCAGTATGTGTTTCTAACATCGACGACTAAATTCCAAATTTCTTTATTTGATTAAGTCTAGCATCGATTAAAGCATGCATAGTAGTAATGCCAAGGATTAAACTGAGAGCATAAACAATAAGAAATTCCAAGGCCGTCATGAGACCATTCTATGAATTTACTTCGACTCCGTAATGGGACTGCATCATAGGGATGTAGGTCAAACCTTCGAGAACATACTTCTACTCTATAGGTGAACGGTTGAAATACATCTAGGTTCAATGATAGCCCTGGCTAGGAACTCTAGTTCATTAAGAAGGATTACTAAGAATGTTATTTGTTATGATTTCCTCACTTATACATTCCCCAGTTATATATAACGAATACCTGGTAGATAATAGAATGTGAGAATTCTGACTTAGGGATAGTTGCCTTATCATATTAGATCAATATAAATCCGATTTTATGATATATTTGACTATATTCTTGATCTAATTAAAGATATTTATCAATTAATAAAATATTTGTTTCTTTATGTGATAATTGATTAATTATTTTGAATAAATTGGTAAATTGTTTTGCAAGAAATCATTAAATAAAGCAAATATGGATAATTATGTGATTAAATGTTAATTTAGATTATTTGTTATTTGATCCTTGTGCTTTGAAAAGTTTCATATTTTCCCTTTTAGGTTTTATAGTTTAAATTTGAACCCAAAAGTTTTGTTGTTTTGAAATTTAAATAGTTAAAACCCTAATGTTTTGAAAAAGGTTTCAAAACTTGCCCTCAAGTTTTGGAATTTAAATTTTGATTAATTTTTTAATTTTGATGTATATTTAAATTCTAAACCCTAATGTTTTGAAATGTTTCAAAACTTGCCCTCAAGTTTTGGAATTTAAAAGTTGATTAAAAGTTTAATTAGGAATGTTAAATTCTAAAACCCTAGTATTGTTTTGTAAAAGTTCAAATTACACCCTTATGGTTTTATTAATTAATTAAGGTGTATAATTAAAAGAGGTTTAATAAATCCATAAAAGTTTTGGTTTACAATTTAATTAAATTAAAAGTATAATTGTTAAATTTGACCACCTAATATTTTAAAAGTGTAAAATACACCCTATACTATATATATATATATATATATATATATATATATATATCTATATATATATATATATATATATATATATATATATATATATATATATATATATCATTTAAAGTCTAACATTATATATATGTATGAGTAAAAGTCAGTCTTACCGTTAGTAGGCCTCATTCACGAAGCTGGTCTATAAGGGGTGTTTAAGGAAATTGTCTATAAAATGGCGATTGAATGGGTATCCACTCTTACCCACCGCACTCTTGACTAGTGGAGGGTCGTTAGCCGAACGGGTAGGATAGGACAAAACCTTCCATTATAAGTATAATAATATACAAAAGTAACTAAATGTTTTACAAATTCCCAATCTTAGTTACTTAGGCCAAAGTGAATTGATGCAATTCCATGAAATTACACTTTGTGCCCTTGCGAAGACGTTAGTGGAGCGTGTGTGGTTTACCGGCACACTAAATGGTTCTAAGCAAAGGTAGAAAAGGGTGACTCAATGTTTGTCATAGTTCGGTGGAGCGTGTGTGGTTTACCGGCACATCGAATAGGTGATTGTAACATGTGAGGGCACCATGTAAGTTTGCATGGTTATTCACACCCGCTTTGTGATCCTCGGCATCCCAGTCACAAACTAGAGGGGCATATCAAGATTTAAACATGCCATTGAAATATTCAATGAATCTCAAAGGATCTAGGAGTTTTCATAGATTTAAAACTTAAATTTATTTTTCGTTTTTCGTGGTGGAAATTAGTGAATCGTCATTCACTTACCTTCAAATATTCTGCAATTAGGGTTACGACATCCCTCTCCCGAGTTGTGGAATATTGTGTTGGGTCCTAGCCTTAGTATCTCATTTGGGTGATTTACTAAGGACTCAATCAATCAACTAACTTGAATTCGTTTTCTCCCATTTTGTAGATGTCAAAGTTCAACAACTATGGTCTTCCCAAACCCCGTGGAATGAGCATTCCACATGAAGATGATATTCCACGACTTGATCGATGAACAAGAAATCATGCTTCACTTCCTCCACCTCCTCCAATTATTCTCCCTAACCTACAAGTTCAAAGGCTTAAAAAGTTCAAGATCACTCAAGCCCTTTTGGCAAGTAAACATAAAGAAGGAAAGCCTGTGTGTGCACACGTCCCAGGGATGAAGTCACACATTGATAGGTTAAGAATGTTGGGATTCGTTGTCTGTGAGGAAATGGCTGTTGATTGGGTTCTTCAGTCACTTCCTAACTCATATAGTGAGTTCGTAAGAGAGTACTATATGATGAACCGCGACGTGACCCTTATAGATCTCACCTATATGCTTATTACTGCTGAATCAGAAATGTTTTGGCGCAATGGAAAAACAAAGTTGATTGGTGAATCTTCCTTTAAGACCTCTATGGATATAGACAATGGCAACGAAAGACATGCTATGATCGAAAAGTTTGATCATAAGAGAAAGGCAATGTCTGAAGTAGTTCCATGTCATGTTCCAAAAGAGTCAATTTGCTTTTATTGCCAAGAGAAAGGGCATTGGAGACAAAGCTGCCCCATTTACCTAAGAGATCTAAGAGATGGGAGAGTCGAAACGTATGGCTCTAATATAGGTAAAATCCATTAACCAACTCTTTTAAGCTTCTATTCTAGATTCTTAATACATAATGTGATAATATTACAATTGATGGTTTGTAAGATCGAAGAAAAGAAAGGAAGCTTAAGGGAAGAAGTGAGCAGAATCTAACCGTGAAGGAATGGATTTCAATCGCATTTCTCGAAGATTAGATTCTTGAGCTACTACTTAGAGTTAGAATTAGATTGCTAAGAAATATGTGTTAGCATAGTTTTTCAATGAATTGCATTATAAGGACAAATTTTTTCCGCAATAAAATAAATTTTGATTTTATATTATTTATTTATCCTTGCAATGGCGTATATGAAAAATTGATGTTTAAATGTTTCTATCATTAGCAATAATGGATTTGGTTCTTATTATGTTATTTATGGAAATGTCGAGAATTTACCAAATTGGGAGAGTTTCTCATCGCCCAAGTTTCAATTGGACAGAAATTTGGAATCACGCAACTTGGTTGCACGATGAATGAGAAATTTCATATTTGGAAATTAGACTAATTCATTGACAAAGTGTCAAGTGAAGGACTAGGAGATCGAATACACAAAGTTGGGTGTTGATCAAGTCCACCATAAGAGTAACAAAGATATTCGTCATGATTTACTAAAGGTTTAGTAAATATGATTATACTTATAAGATTAAGTGTAATTCTGAATTGATTGAAAAAGTTTAAATCAATAGCAGAACGAATAAGAAGAATCAAGTAGGCAGAAAGATAAAAGTTTCTCCATTCTAAGAAGAAGGGAGAGTACCTTTTATGCTTGATGATATGTCTTAATGATTAAGAACCATATCTCAATTGATCCTCTAAGTGAGTCTTAGCACAATTGTATGTCTAAGAAGAGGAATCAAGAATTGAAGAAATGGTTAAATCAAGAAGTCAATCATACTTCGTTCCAAAACAAGTCTTAGAGTTAAGATTGTGACATTGAGTGGAAAAGTATTAAGAAGGTTTATAACATTCATCAAATGTGGAAAGTTGTGATGTCTTGGATAAGACAAAGACCAACTAGGACCAACTTATGAAGTGTTTTGATAAAAACTACACTAACTCTTGAATATTTGTTTGTCAAGAAATGTTTATTGACAAGAGAATCTTATATGTCAAGGAGTCAGTGGGAGTCCTAAATGTCTTGAAAGGTTTCAAGAACAAATCAAAATAGACCTTATTGATCATCACTAGCACACGAGTTGAGGTTTACAACCTATTGTGTTGACATTATTTTGTTTCTGTGTTGTTCCAATTAAGTTAATTATGCATGTGAGTTCTATGAGTTCTCATTTTGAACGCATAAAAGGCAAGGCAACTTAATCAATGAAAGGTACATTGATAGGAAAGGGTGAGCTGCTTAACTACTTGGAAGACATGGTGGGCAGCTGTGCTACCATAAAGCAAGAAATCAAGATTAAGAAAGTTCGATCCATATGAGTTTGAATTTGTCGTAAACTTTGGTTTTGACAAATTCACATGGATAGGAACAAATACACCGTTTAAATCTAAGTGTCATAAGATTTCCTCCTTCATGAAAATGATTGTGAGGAAATGCTTTCACTAAGAAAGATTTTAAGAAGATAGTGATTGTAAAATTGCATTCTCGAATTCGATCATGGTTACGGTATCCCTTTCCATGATTTGAATTGTGAGGTTTGGCAATTAGTCTTGATTGTTTAGACACACATATGAACTATCTAAGGCAAAGGTGTATAAGTTCAAAAAGCCTTGATAAAAGGTTATCAAAGCATTAAGTATTAGAAACATGAACTTAAGAAATTCAATAAGTATTGTTTTTCTGAAAGTTAAGTTGTTTCTGAATACATGTCAAAACTAGTGGGAGCATAAGTGTTATGTTTATAATAATCATCTTGATAGTGGGAGCATAAATGTTATGATTGTATGATTATTAAGGAAAGTATTGCAAGTTGGAAATATTAATTATAGAAAACAAGAGTTATACTTTGCAAAGTCGCAAGAGTTGTAAAGTTGTTTTGCTATAATTAAGGGATAGAATATTATGCTTCGTTTCAAATCTAAAGGCTTAGGTTGTGGAATATTAATAAATTTAGTCAAAGGTATATAGTGTGTTCTTAAAATTTCGATTATGATTACGACATTCCTCTTCACAATTCGAATTTTCAGAACATAGTAAATAAAACATTATGGCAGAAGATTGATAAAGTATCAAATCTTTATGTAAGACATCATGCATCGTGTCCCATACACTTCGGGTATAGGATCGATAGCAAATGCTTTAATATTTGACCATTCCAAAATTTTCCAAATGTCTAGCGCATTTAGAGGGAAAAAGGACAAGAATTGGTTTTGACTAAGATAATTAAACAACTATCAAAGGACAATCCAAGGTTTGCCGAGGATTGGTCGCTTATGAGTAGTTGGAAGTATAGTATTGGAAAATATGGAAATGTTTCCATATTGGATGGACCATATTGACATTATTATGAATAGATAAGATTTTATTAAGAATGAGTTGTCATATGGAAAATATGGAAACGTGTCCATATTGGGAATTAAATATTGAAAACCTATGACTAGATTAGAAACTTTTATGCAAAAGGATGTTCAAAGGAATGTAATTTGAGTGAGAGACATCATATCTAAGGAATTGTCTTTTAACAATCTCCGATAGAGGACTTTGTAATATCATTGGCAATAGTCTTTGTGACTTTGGTGCAGTGATATCACGAAAGGATCATTGCATAAAATGTTAGAATCTAGCATAATCTATAAGTAGCAAGAATTTGATATTCTTATGGAAAAGGATTTGGAGCTGTGAAATGAGAATGATTGGGAATGTGCTCAATTTGGTCTATTTCACAAAGTAAGAACCATAGGTAAACATTGTGTGCATGCTAGGAGCATGGGACAAGTGTAATAATTCAAGTAAGAAGTTGATTACCCAAAACGAAAAATAATAAGTAATCGATATGGTGATAAATAAAAGGTGTTTTATTTATGCTCAAAGGGTTGAGGCCATATGGGATTAGTATTATTCTTGTGTTTCACTTTGCATGTTTTGACTTCCAGAATAATTTAATTGGTTAAGAATAGTCAAATTATTCGAACGGGCCACAGTCGTTCATATGTTGGAAGTAAGTATGAATGAAGACTGTCATGAATTGGTGTATGGAATGTCTAAAAGAGTATTAGACATAAGCAAATGTTTGCTGCAATGTTCATGAGTGCTTATGAATATGATTTGAGCATTGGATCAAACCCACGCTCACTTGGATCACCCCATGGAGTGTGTCACGAGTGATTGGTGAGACGATAACATCTTATATTCTCGAAACCGAGATGTGTGAGTTGTATCTTGCGAATCGGTTGCACATTGATAATATGTAAATGCACTAGTAACTTGGTTTCATAAAACATATTGTTGTGTGTGATTCAGTGAATGAGTGCAAGCGAGCATTAAATCAAAGTTTATCCGTTCCTTTTATCCAAAGTAGGATAAAAGCGATATCTTTGGGCCCCTCGATGATTTAGTGATGACAAACGTAAATGCTCGACCGGGCTAGGGCTAATTTGATTTGTTCAATTAGTCAGTCGTCATAAATTGGAAGTCGAGAAAAAGTACAAAGAGAATGATTTGAAATCATGTCTGATACGATATCTATAATGGAGGAATATATGATCCCTTATCTAAAGGACACGCGTATCTGATAGGATCAGAGTTGACAGCGGCTTTAGAAAGCTACGACTGCAGATCAGGATCTGAAGTCATACGCATAATAGTTATTAGACTTATCCAAGTGGGAGACTGTTGGATTAGTGTCTAAGTCCATAACTATTTTGGTATGTACTTGACCCGATGGTGCATGGTCCTTTTGGGTTGCCTTCACCAAATCAACTTGATAGGATGAATTATGGAGAAAAAGGATTAAATATAATTTATTAATATATTATGAGAATAATATATTAAAGCGGAAATCATATTGTTTAATTAATATTAGTCAATAATTAATTGGTAATTAGTTTTGTGACTAAAAGAGATTAATTAAACATAAGGGACTGGAATTGTAATTATAAGATAATTACAATTTGGGCCATGGATTGCCATGTATTAAGGAGTGGACAAATTCTATGGGGAAGCCCATAAGGAAAACGTCCAAGGCCTTAAGGAAAGGGATCCATGGGTTGCTTAGGGCTTAAGCATCCAAATTAGGGTTTCCTTGTTGGATAACCCTAATAGCCTCACTATATATAGAACCCTTAAGGCTCAAAAACGTGGGGAACTTCACTTCTAGGGTTAGAACACGTTTCGGGTAGCCTCCATCCTCTCTCCTCCTCATCCTCTTGATCTTGGTGTTTGTGAACCATTAGAGGAGTGACATTTGTGACTCTAAGCTTTCTAAAGTCATTACAAGGAGGAATTGTGATTGTTATTGCTACATAACAATCAAGGTAATATCTTAAACCCATTCTAATGTTAATATGATTACTTGTATGCTAGAATTAGGGTTTATAGTCTTGGATAACTTTCATGTACAATAGAGAAACCTAGATCCAAGCATTAGGGTTTGTATGAGCACATAGGATGTTCTTAGGACCAAAACCTATCACAACCATCCACACCCACTCCTTGACCAGCCCACACCCGCCCCCACCATACCTGGTTATTCATCGTCTTTTTCCCATCATTTCCCAACCCCATTCTTTGTCTAAGGCTGAAATCTATCCTCTCTCCTAAAACTCTCTCATTTTCTCATTCTTCCACCAAAGATCAAACACATTTTCTCTCTCAATTCTCTCACTAAAATTCGAGATTCAAGGACCTTCTTCCAAGCTTTTATTGCACTTTTGGTAAGTATATTCATCCTCCATATAATTATTTCACTTCCTTCTACTCCAATCATAGTTTTCTTACACAACTCCATCATATTTGTGTTAGATTCTCAAAATCTTCAATGCATCTTCTAAGTGTTCTTGAGTAGAACACTTATTTTCTTCAACATTCACCCACTAAGAACACATAAGGTGAGTTCATACCCCTATATTTTCATGTTTTTCTTAAGTTTTAAGGGGGGGGGATACAAGTTAAAACACCAAGAACACAACTAAACTCACCCAACAACTTTCGTCAGAAAAGTTTAACTCCATTCACGGACTGTTTTGGTCAACTTAAACATTTTAGTTTTCAAAACTGTATTAGGTGCAAATAGCTCAGGTTCATAACTTTAAAATGACTACTTGCACATCTCCATACGATGTTTCTACAATTTATGGTGATTTTTACAAAACTGCCTATCATTTCGAAAACGAATTCGGACCAGCCTGTGAATATGAACATATTAGCACAAGTTAAAGACTTCCATAAACCATAATAAAAATTATGAATAAACTAGACACATTTTATGAACTCTCAGAATTTACGGATTCAGTTTTTGACTTCGTATGATTTTTGTATGATTTATCTAAAACAGTGCAGAACGGTTAAAAACTAGTTAACAACTTATAACTTTCATAACACTTTGTATTATGTTGAGCAAAGTGTATAACAATAAATTATAAATATTGAATGTATTTTGTTGTTAGTTTATCATCATAAACTGAAATTTAGTCATTTATGATACGGATTCTTCATTCATGACGAACACATGTAATAAACAATAATAAGCATAACTTATGGATTTTTACTACATGAGAGAGGTTTTACTCTCAAAACAAATGGGTTTTTTCATATACTACATAATAGTAATAGTTTATGGACTCATAGCACTAATTAATTTCATAAAAGGGGTTCTTTTACATTACAAACGTTTTGGATAAACTATAATAGGTATAGTTTATGTATCATTTACATTTCAAAATCATTTACCAAAGGTTTTCAGTTTAGTTCACGTAAATCTGTTAATGAATAAATTTGTGAGACATTCGCTTCGCGTTATATCCTAGTAATGAAAAAAAGTCCTGTAAATTGTAACCAGAGTCTCTTGTAGGGAGAACATGATAGGTGTGTATAGATCTATATTGGGTCTGATAAACCCACACCTGAGCTGCATGCAACAACTAGACCAGTAGGTCTCAGGTGACATGTCATTTAACTTACGTCACCTAAAGAATGTCGTATTACGAGGCCGTCTGAGTCATAGTATGGTTATAATAACTCACATGTGGTATTAACAAAACATGAGATTTACGGGTTTTTACTTTTATATTAAACGAGTTTATGTCGATTTAAACTTGCATAAATTACTTTATGTATGGAAAAATACTTATACATTTTGGTCTTGACACTTAAGACTACATGACTTTTATAAGGAAAATATTGGATTTTCTTTCGAAACATATTTCTGTTAAAACTACATTCATCTAGAATTGTTAGGCTTCAGCTATAATTACTAAGTGTATATGCTAGAGTTATATAAGAATCTATTCATAATCGACTTAGAATTGGTGGACCCGCCTTACCTCATGTTCCTTGTTTGGTTGTGGACCTAGGGCAGACCCATTATATTTGACGGTTTATTTAATTTAAATTTTATATAACTTATATACATTGGGTGATTATAGAAGGAATCTACGGGTCTTTCTATGCTACATTATCGCATAACATATGAGCATTCACTTCACACTTAATAAAGAAAATATTGGATTTTCTGGAATCATACTCTGTCGCTTTTATAAGGAAACTGTTTCTTCCTCAATCAAAACTCTTATGAACTCACTAACTTAATTGTTGACACTCTTTCAAAACTACTTGTATTCACAGGAAATCAATGAAACAGGAAAACAACAGCATTTTGAGGATGGGACGTTAAATCGTCAAACAATTCATTTTGTCATCATAATGTAATTGATTAGGAAACATGTAAACTTACTATGATGTAACTTTTTCAATTATATTTATGATGGTTGTATTTACTTTGATCATTATTATACTCGTTGTTGTGATACTATACATGAAGTCCTCCACCCCCGGACGTTTCCGCCATCCTTGGTTTGGGGGTGTGACAGATTGGTATCAGAGCATTGTTTACAGTGAACTAAGTATATCGAACCACATAAGATATACAAACTATAAATACATTGGGACTAAAGTCTCTGATTAAACATTTCCAAACAACTGTACTTTTAGAAATAAATAGTTTCTTGTTAAAAGTATAAATGCATACATACTATGGTCAACATCATACTAGAACAAAACAAAAGTAGTGATTGTTGAATGGCACAAGTAGGCTTGGGGATGTATAGTCAGGTCTGGGAATGACATAGCCTGATCAACTATGTCTAACCCAGAAGTGATTAGCATATGCCCAGGAATGGTTGTGGTATTACAACAAGTCTAAAAATTTACCAAGAAACATTGAGAACATAATTCAAACATTTAAAATACTATAGGAGTATTTTCTGGTACTATAACTAACTTATGTGAAAACTAAAGACCCCTATTAGTAGGTCTATAATGACTAAGTGCATACGATAAGGTTATACATAATTAAAGATATTTCAGACTCAGAATCTATGACTATTGCTCTACTTCTTGTTCCTTGTTTGGTTATGGACTTAAAGTAGAGTCATTTATTCGAAGGTCTATTATATCTCAGATTATGTATAACTGGTATGCTTTATGTGATCATAGAAGTGACTAATGAGGATCACCCCTATAAGTAATTATAGGATTAGACGTCTATTAATTATCTCTTCTACCCCTATTCTCGCACCAGCAATGTGACGGGAGCTCAACAACCAAGAGACCCTATTCTTCGTAACCAAGAAAATGGTGGTTGGATCAGAGAGAATTTCGAAGAAGATCCTAAAGAAATAATAAAGGAAGACCTCGATGAGACTTCCATGGTCCGACACCTCGATGAGTCGTAGATTTACAAAGACAGAGTTAGGAACAAGGTCAACACCCTCCGTATGGCATGGATGCGGCTTCTACGACCTCAATAGAGGAGGATTTGTAGACAAGGCTCTCCTTGTCATGGTACGCCACATCACTCACTAGAGGGTGCAAACGCAAGCATCGGTCAACTAAATCGTAGAGGTTGGCGCTACCACCAAGATCACTGCAATTCGCCTTGGTCGCTTGGATGGAGGCCATGAATAGATCAGAAACCGCATCAAAACCTTCAGAAGGAAGTGACCGCAACTCGAGCCGAGATTAGAGACTACCCGAAACGTCCAACAACGTTAGAAAAAGAGCATGATCACAGCAGAACATCAAATGACAGAAGCCAGGGCAGAAGTTAGGTGAATGCATGCTTTCATGCCTTCATTATATGGCCCAAGAAACATCACCCACCGCGAGTAGTATGTACACTACTGGAAAAATCAATAAAGACTCAAACTACTAGAATACGTTTAAACACTACCCCTCACATGCATGAATTTGACCCTTCAAATTTAGAGACAACCTCGTTCAAGAGGGTCGTGTCAGTGTCGAAATTTTCTGTACCATAGTGTGATGTGGACCATGTATAAGGTCAAACTTTCCAAAACTTTATGTACTAGATTATATCAATGAAATTAGTATACATTTTATTTTATGAAGGAATTTGACAAATATTTCATAACTTGGTATTACAAACGATTTGCTTATGGTAACCCTAAGAATTCTTAAGGTATACCTCAAGGTTAGGTGTAATTAGGAGACGATCAGCTTAGAAATGGTGAGCCCGCCTTGGGCCCTGTTCCTTGTTTGGTTGTGGGCCTAGGGCAGGCTCATTAAGTTCAACGGCCTATTAAACCTTAACTATACACAACTGGTATACATCGGGGAATCCTAGGAGTGGATCAGGCATGGAACAAATTACAAGATTTCATTCGAGTCATTACTACTAAATTCATAAGTTTATTTGTATAGACCTCTACTATGAATTGATTGCCACATTCAAAAAATAGGGAAATACTATACTTGAAAACTAATAACCTAGTTTTATGACGCACGACTAATAACCATTACTAAAAGACTTATACCCATTTCGTCTTTGAAATTCTATAACAGAAAGATGCCGCCTCGTAGGTCTGCTAGACGTATTGTTGGAACGAAAACAAATCCACCACCGCCGCC